>NC_050454.1:53669308-53984308 GCF_903995425.1 Onychomys torridus
GCCCACAGAATGAATGAAGCAGGGCTCATAGGGGCTCACAGAGACTGAAGCAGCAATCATAGAGCCTGTGTGGGTCTCTACTAGGCCCTCTGCAGACATGCTGTGGTTGTTTAGCTTGGGGTTTTTGTGAGCCTCCTAACAGTGGAAGTGAGTGGTCTCTGACTCTTTTGCCTGCTTTTAGGACCCTTTTCCTCTACTGGGTTGCCTTGTCTAGCCTTGATATGAGGGTTTGCGACTAGTCTCACTGCATCTTGTTATGCCATGTTTGGTTCATCTCTCTGGAAGGTCGGCTCTTTTCTGCAGGGAAACAGAGGAACAATCGATCTGGAGGAGAGAGGAGATGGTGGTGGAGACTTGGAGGAGTGGAGGGAGGAGAGGCTGTGGTCTGGATGTATTGTATGAAAGAAGAATAAATAAAACGAAAAGGGAAAAAAAAAAAGAAAAATCCCAACATATCTGTGCCCACACACCAATAAAATATACAGATTTTCTCCCTGAGACTCCCTTCCCAGGTAATTCCAGGTTATGCGAATTTGACAATTAAAATTAACCATAACATAGTATTTCTAATAGTTGCTTACTTTTTAATTTAAATTTTACTATTTATTTTTCATTGGCCAAATTATATAATTTCATATTTTTGTGCATAACATGACATTTCAAAAACATATGTGAAAAAGTTAAATCAAACTATTTAACAGATGTGCATATGTTAAAATATACTGGCTTTTATTATCTAAAGTATCTTTAAAGTATCTTTAGTTCTGGGATTCTACATGGACACCAATATCCATAGATGATACTGATCCTATATAAAATGTAATAGAGTTCGCATGTGATCTATACACATCTTCCCATCGTCTCTCAATAACTTATTACTTTGAATACCCAACCCAATACATGTGCTTTGCAAATTGTTGTTAGGTTGTTTAGAGAATAATAACTTGCAAACATATTCCATAATGTATGCAGTTGTTAATACTGATCACCAGATGATCAGAATCGTGTAGGAAACAAACAAACCTCTAGGCACGTCTGTGAGATAGTTTCTAGACTGCGTTCACTGAAGTAAGAAGACCCATCCTAAATACAGGCAGCACTATCCTATGGAGTTAGACCCTGGACTGAATAAAAAGGAGAATATAAGCTCAGCATCAACATTCACTTCTCTCTGCTTCAAGACTGTGGACAAATTGGTAACAGCTACACCCTGCTACCATGCCCCGCCACTCTTACGCACTATACCCATTCACATTTCAAGCCAAAGTAAACCTTTTTCTTTGCTTCTCACTGTGTATTTGACAAGAGAAAGGAGAAAATTAACTAAGTATGGGCATATGCATTTTTTCTTTTGAGGACATATTCAGCCCACAGTTGGTTATTCCAAGGAATAGGAACCAACAAATGGCTGCCGTACCACACAATGGTGCTATCAAGCTAATTAATAAATGCATTACTCCACCTACTTATTTGTGATGAGTAACTTAAAATATAAAATATTAAAAATTTTCAGCATAATAACTTGTTAAATATATTTGATATATTACAGATCAGTCTTCTAAACTTAGTTTTTCTAACTGAAGTTTTACAGCCTTTAATGGCTTTAACTTTCTCTTTTTCCTACAGTCCATGATGATTACCATCTTATTCTCTTGTTCCTGTTGAGACTCTTTTCAAAATAGAGTCTTCTCTAATACAATGCATTTCCCTCCCTCCACTCTTCCCAGACCCCTGCTATGTCCCCTATCCCCCAGGATCACTCCCCCTCTGTTTCCTCTTCAAAAAGAGCAGTCCTCCAAGAGACAATAACCACACAACACAAAACAAGATACACCAAGACAAGGCAAAACCCCTCATATTGAGGCTGGACAAGGCAACCTAATAGGAGAAAAAGAGTTCCAAGAGCAGGCGAAAGAGCCAGAGACACACCCACTCCCACTTTTGTGCTAGGAATCCACAAAAACACCAAGCTAACTGTCCTAACATATACACAGAAAACCTGGTGTAGGCCCCGTGCTTGTCACTGTATTCTCTGTAAGCCCATGTGAACCCTGCTTAGTTGGTTCAGTGGGCCATGTTCTCCTGATGGCCTCTATCCTCTAACTCCTATAATCTTTTCCCCATCTTCTGTGTGGTTCCCCATCTCCAAGGGGAGGACTTTATGGAAACCTTCAACATAGACTTTCTCTCTGCAAAACATCTGGTGGTGAGTCTCTGCACTGTCTCCCATCTGCTGCTGGAGGAACCCTCACTGACAGCAACTGAACAAGGTCCCAATCTATGAGAGTATACCTTAAGTGCTTAATTACACATGCCAGTGAAATCATATCTATTTGTCCTTTTGTTCTTGGCTTATTTCACTTATATCCTCCAGATTCATCTACATGGTAGCAAATAACAGTATTTCCTTGTTTTAAAGTAATTATTCTGAATTCATTACTTAACATTCAGCCTTTTCCATCAGTTATTAATTGCATGTATATCCAAACTGAATGAAGTCAGTACGCCATTGAGATAGTTGTGTTCCTGCTCATTGTGGCATTGTCAAAAGAGTCACAAGATATGGATCCATAACTGTCCGTCAAAGGGTGAATGGACAATGAGAATTAAGTTTAGGCCTTTCAAATAAATTTCCACTTCAGCTGATCCTATACTTTCCCCTGAATAGCACCTATTACTAAAGAGCATCTAGAGTTACCCACTTTCTTTATTTATCAATACTTATAAATTTCCATTTTGGAGTACTATGAATAAAAACTGTGTTGTGTTACTTACTAGAAGCATACTGTATGGCTGAGATCATTTACTCGGGATGGGAATTCTTCATACATAAGCTTTGTTCGGTGGCTGGAAACTGCTTCAATGATGCAGGGCAGCCATGAAGGGAGATGCAGGATAATACAGTTGTGATGTCCTTCTCACGATTTGAAGATTAGTGCAAAGACTCAAATCATTAACCCATAACAACATTGTTGTTTTCAGATTCTAGATTCAAACGTCATACTTGACAATGTCATTTATCTTTCTAATTGCCTGCTTGTCTCTTATGGCCCCCAACAGCTTCTGTTGCAAAAGCTATTCCTAGAGAGACATGAACAAATGTCTATTGTCCCAACAGGATACCAAACTCAGACTAAAGTAAAATTCTACCAAAGTCCAACACGGCACACCAATTAACTAGTTGGACTTACTTAGAAGGTATGGGTGAAGGGCTACTTATGGGAGTGTGGGTGGGTGACCCTCCAAATGTTGCTTCACACCAAATTCCACCTCGTCATGGATCACAACTTCATGGAAGCTGCTTCGTGGAATTTTCCTTCCAGTAATATTTCATCTCTTATGTATTCTAACATCACTTGCAGCAGAGGGAGGGGAGGGTTCCAGTATGAGTGAGCTGCTATAGGACTACTCCAACAATTTTTGAAGCCAATCCAATAAATCCCCTTTTAATACATATTTCTGTTATTAGGTTCTGTTCTGGAGAATCCTAAGAGCGAAGCTACATAATGTTATTTCAAATCTAGACAGGGAAATATCAAATACCAGAATTTTCACACATACTCAAATGTATAATATAATCATTTCATATACCTCTACTTGTATTTGACAGTTAACAGGACACTGAGGCAATAGCTTTGCCTAACATTCTGTCTTTACCATGTTTCCTTCTTGCTACCATATTTTAAGCAAATCCAAGACATCATATTATTTCAATCTCACATATTCATTAACATCTCTAAAAGTTTTTGACATTTTCTTAACAACAATGCCACAGCTAAACCTAAAATTTATTCCTTAATAACTTTAAGAGCCTTCCTATGCCATGCCCCTCTGAAAAATATGGAGCCTGTTTCTTCAGTCTCTTGAATGTGGGTTAAGATTATGTTACTTGTAGTAATTAAATATGGCGGAAATATCGTGGTGTTAGATCTAAGCCTGGTATTATTTTATCTGTATGTTTATTTTCTTTTTTTCTGCTGTATTAAGGAGGGATGGTGAACTGAAAATTGCATGCATTTGACACATACAACATGGTATTTGACAAATGTATACACTGTGAAATAAATACTGGCACTTTACACAGTTATATTTTTTGTGACGAGAACAATTGAGATCTGATCTCTTAATAGCTTGTGAGTGTACAGTCCGAATATTAATGCCCAGGTCTCCATGCTTCACTACAGATCTCCAGAAGTTACTACACAGAGTGAATTACTTCTAACTTGCCTTTCTTTTTATTTATTTATTTATTTTTTTATTTTTCAAGACAGGGTTTCTCTGTAGCTTTTGAGCCTGTCCTGGACTGGCTCTGTAGACCAGGCTGGCCTCGAATTCACAGAGATCCGCCTGCCTCTGCCTCCTGAGTGCTGGAATTACAGGCGTGCACCTCCACCACCCGGCGCTGACTTCTAACTTTTAGAAGACCAGCAGTTTCTGCTTTCTCCTTGTCAGATCCTAGCCATCCTGTTGTGAGGCAGCCCCGGCATCATGTGAAGATACCCAACTACAGGCTCCTGTGACAGCTCCAGCTCATTTCCAAGGTGACAGTGAGAATCATTGTTCTAGCTTGGTGAAAGATATCATCTGGAAAAAACATTCACAAGCTGCTGCTGACCCATCGCCCCAAGCTTGACAAGTGCTCCAGCAGAGACCTGGCCCCTCGGTGGCCTGACCAATAAGCAAACCATGAGAAAATAGATGACAGTAAAGTAGAAATTTCTCTCACTGGCAACGGCTGTAGGTAATGTAGAGTCCAACAAGGAGAGACAAGGGGACAGTGTCCAAACTCAGGAGTTACAGTGTCAGCTATTTTTAGAATGGTATCCGGTGATATGTCCACGATTTTTCTTCCCCCGCTCTTCTCTTTCAACTTCTTAACTATGATTGGGGTGCAATAAAGAAGGCCCTGCATATTCTACATTGTAAGATCCCATTTGACTTCTGTCTGCAGGAAGTAATGTACACACGAACAGTGATAATGGCTTGTTTGCTCTGAGTTAACCTACAATGCGGAAGCCATGCAAATGATTGGCTCAGGAGGAGAGCAGGACTCAGTGGCCGGCCTTGGTGTTTGTGACCCTTCTCTCTGCTCTAGTCAGGAGATGATGAAAAAGCAAAGAATCAACACCATCAAACTCAGGAAGACTGACCACTTAACCAGAGGGGCAGGACCCAAAGGGAGCGGTTGACTGCATCCGTTTTCCCTCCCTATATACTCTTCTGTTGAAAGACAAGATACACGACAGCTGTTAAAGAGGCTATTGCACTGTTTTCTCTGGCTGATGGACCTCTGTATAAAACAGCTTACAGATTTAATTCCTGTTTCTCGTCTGCGTCATGGGCAGTAGGCCCACTTATATTCACTCGTGCATGCCATTATGAGGTGGCAGGTTTTGTGTGTATGTGTTCCAATGACATCTCCATGTGTCGCCTGCTCCTCAGCCCTTCCCCACCCTTGGTCACTGGGTGGGTTTGCTCCTGTTCATCCTTGCCTTTTCTGAGAAGCCAAATCTGTGCTGTGATCCTTCACTGTACTTTGTTCTCTCTGATTCCCAAGTCCCTAGTTTAAGAGTTCAAGTATCTCTGACCAATACAGTCCCATGTGTGGAAAGGAAAGAAAGTTTGCACCTACCAAAAGTAAAGTATTTACAGAGAGGTGAAAAATAAGGCCTTTGCCTACGGAGAATTAGAGATCATTCTTTACATCCCTTCCTCTGCGCATGATTTCAAATAAGAAAAAGTGACTATGACGAGCACATAAACAACTTCTGCAAATCTAAGCTTTTAAACCTTTGTAAAACATCAGTTCTCGGCAGTTATTTTTCCACTTGAAAATTTCCTACTTTTATGTCTGTTGTAGGCAATAAAAGCAATAAAATATCAAAACATTGTTTTTGCAAAACATCTGTGATTTGTTTAAAATTACTCCAGGGTACCCATTTGCCGTATCCCTTGCCATTTCAAAGAGGAGAATGAGTCCTGATAGCTACAACAAATGCCCCATTGCCTACCCTAGCATTGTTCTCCTCTCCTATACTGAAAAGACATATGCTTTCCTTCCACAGACTCTGTACACCTTGTAAGGTGACATGACTTGGCATTTTCATCAAGTATTTGTCATAATACTGTGCAAAGAGAACAAGTTTCGGATCCAGTCAGACTCATACAAAGACTTGCGATGAAGTCTTTGGCAAAACTTCTACCTGTATGAAAGAAATAGGAAGCTAATACCCATATTGAAGTATTTCATATGAATTGATATCAATGCATTTGGATCAATTTCCAGAAAAAGTTTAACCAGTTACTCTTATGAATTAGTTTAGTTAACTCATCCCATTAAAGGATATTCTAAAGATGCCCCTAAGTTCTGTTGCCTCACTAAATAGCAAAGAAGGATGTCATGACAAGGTGAATCAAACAAAAACAGAAAACTCTTCATTCTGTACTGATCATTGGACCCACTAAGAGTCTCCAAAAACTCTTTCAGTGTTTTTATATATAAAGGAGATAAATAAGTTGCTATTAGCATTTTTCATATAATAACAAAGCAACAATAAAACCTCCATAAATACAAATAACTCAAAACACCATTAGTTTAAAATTCTAAGGATGCAACACACCTAATCATTACTGGACTATCATTGTACACTATTGGGAAGCTTTGTTCTAAAGTCCGTCTAGCTTTATGATACTTGTAATGGAAATTTTAGACAGGAAGTGACAGTCTTGGAGTGGAAATGGGGAAATTCTTCATGGCTAGAAGTTCATGAACATAACTTTTATATGCAAATCTTACACAGCTATATGGGGTTATAGCATAGAGAATCCTGAGGCCATGTCCCAAGATAGCACTTCTCATTAGACTGGAATAAGCTGAAGCGTACAGTTCTCTCATTACAAAGGAAAAGCCCCAGCCAAATAAGAAACCATTCATTCTCTTAAGTCCAGAGTCAGTTCAGACAGGCCAAATATGAATTGATGAGTTTCAAGAAGGTATAATTAGAATAATTAGAAGTATAAATAGTGAGCACAATAATATCTGCCATTTTGACAATGAGGCACAGAAAAGAATACATCTATCTATTAATTAGTTAGCACAGAACCATTATAGCCTCCTTTTAAGTATCACTTACCAAGAGGAATATAGTCACAAAGAGAGATACAGGGAAGCCATAAACTACACATTGTGACTTGAAAGAAGTTACTTATCTTTTTCATACTGCTTCTGTAAGGAAGCTAGGGAGAGTCGAGTCTGTTAAGGGTTACAGAAATATGTTGTTTTAGAAATACAGGCATTTCAAGCTTTAATCCTATTAAATGTTTTGAATATTTCTTGCAACTAAAGTAGAATTGGGCAAAAAAAACCCACAAAACATGCTATTAAGGAGTCTAAGAAGTGTGTTATACAGAGAAGTGGTTTGCATGTAACACCTACCAAACTTGACCCATGAAGACAAAGAAAACCTTTTAAACCAGAAATAAGCAATGCACTGAATCAGTAACAAAAGGTCCCCAACAGGAAAAGCAACAGAGCAGATAGCTTCCCTGCTGGTTCTACCTAACTGATAGAGAGCGACCAGCATCAGTACTTCTCACCAAAACCAGAAGGACACAGCAAAAGTAGAACTACAGACTAGTATTTCTGATGGACACAGGTGTAAAAGTTCTCATCAAAATGCTGGCCAATTAAATCTAACAGCACACCACAAAAAAAAAAAAAAAATGTTTTCTCCAGTGGGTAAAAGTGCTTGTCCAGCTACCCTCGTGACCTGAGCTTGATTCCTCGAACTCAGATATGACAAAAGAAAAGAACTGACTCCATAAAGCTGTCCTTCAATCTTTCCACATGGACTAGGGCACATGTATGCCTTCCCAAACACATCTCATACACACACACACACACACACACACACACACACACACACACCACCAACAACAACAACAACTACTACTAATAATAATAATAATAATAATAATAATAATAATAAATCATTCACCACAATTAACTGGGTTTTGTAATAGAGATATAAGAATATGCTAATCAATAATATATCATTATCAATGAATTACAGGATAAAATCAAGCTCACTAAATAGATGCAGAAAAGTATTTGATAAAATTCAGTATCCTCTCCTGGTAAGAAAACTAAACAAATTGCTTATATAAAGACTGTACTTCAACATAGTAAATGCTATATATGATAAATTCATATCCAATATTTCATTTACTGGTAGAAAGTTGAAACCATTTCCTATAATAGTTCTAATGATACAGTTATCTTGATTGTCTCTACTTGCGTTCAATAAAATATTGAGAATATTAGCCATAAGAAATAAGCAAGAGAAAGAAATAAATGTATGCAAATTACCTTTGTTTGCCCATGGAGATGACTCTATATAAGAACAAAACTAAAACTCCACCAAAGATTATTAAAACTAATGAAGGAATTCAGCAAAATTATGGAAAACAAAATCAACATACAAAAGTTAGCAACTTTTAAAAATTATTTATTTTTATTTTATTTTACATACCAACCACAGTTCCCCCACTTCTCCCTTTCCCTCCCCCCATCTCCCTTCTACCGCCCCATCATCTCCTCCTCTGTCTCCAATCAGACAGGATAAATTCTCTCTTGGGAATCCACAAAGCATGGCATATCAGTTGAGGCAGGCCCAAGCTCCTGCCCCCTGCATCAAGGCTGAACAAGACATCCCACTATAGGGAATAGATTTCAAAGAGCCAGCTCATGCATCAGGTCTTGGTCCCATTGCTATGGGCCCCACAAAAGACCAACCTACACACTGTCACCCAGATGCACAGAGTCTAGGTCGGTCCCATGCTGGCTCCCTATTTACCAATGATAAACTACCAGCAAAGAATTCATTTAAAACTATGACTGGAGCTTGTCCATGAAGAAAGTCTCATCCTTGAAACTTGTACTTCTCAGTCCTAGACTGTTGTATAAAGTAAACAATTTCCATGCTTTGAAAGATAAGTAAACAAAAGTAACTTCACAAAATCTACAAAACAGTTACTCAAGAAAAAAATACAACCAAGGAATTGAAAGTCCTCTACAATGAAAATCATGAAACACTGATTACAGAAAATAAAGAAGAAGAAAAAAAGAAAGCAATCTTGAACAAAAGGAATCAAGTTGGAGGAGTCACAACATCAAACTTCAAAACATATTCCAGGACTATAGTGACCAGATACCATGATACTGACATGAAAAATGACACACAGACCAGTGGAGCAGAATGGAGTCCAGGGATGTGTGCTCATATTTGTGACCAGATGGTTCTTGACAGAGTGCAAAAAACATACACTGAAGAAAAGAAAACCTCTTCAATAAACAGTACTAGGAAAACTGCATCCATGCACAAAAGAATGAAACTTGGCAATTCAAAAAATTGAATATTCAATTTCTTTTTGAAATAATTCAAGGTCACTACAGAAAAATATTTTAAAATAGCATCTCATACAGGCAACAAAAGCAAGAATACACAAATAATTTTTTCCAACACAAGATGCTTTTGCACCACAAAGAAAACAATCAAGCCTGAAGTAGCAATGTACAGAACAAGAGGAAAAAATTGGAAATATATATGTATGAAAAAAGAATAAAATCCACAACTGTAAGGAACTCACAACCCAACAGTAATAAATCAGTTTTAAAGGTGAGGTTAATTAAAAATGAACCAACAATTTGAGTAGATTTCTCTTAAAGTGAGAAGTAGAAGTGGCCAAAGGAATATGAAAATGTTGTGCACTTACCTCCACTGAAATTGAAACTCCTCTCCTTAGTAAGACTGCACCGTGGTCACGACATGTGGTGTCCTAATGTAACAGTTCTTTGCTTTGGCATAGTGAAAATTTACTATAAAAATATATGCTGTCAGACCTGAGGATATGCCTCCATCAGCAAAGTTTGCAGAAGGACGATGTGAGCGTGGACTCTCACTATCCATATGAATGTCCAGTGTACCAGTGCACCTGTGAATGAAGTATTGAGAGGGCAAAGAATGGGGGATCCCTGGGGCTCACTGGTCAGCCAGAGACAATGAGGGGAATCATGGTTTTATGAGAGATCCTGTTTTAAAAGATAAGAAAATGACTGAAAAAGACACCCCATGCTAGCCGCTGGCCTCAACATGAAAGGCAAGCATATGCACGCATGCATATGAACAAATATATACACACATGCACACACGCACACATGCATGTACACACACACACACACACACACAAACACACACATACACACCTGCCATAAAGTAGCCAACACTGTCCTTGCTGAATTTGTATTTGCTTCCATAGCCAGGTTCCCCAGAGAGCACCCACCATTGCCCCTCTGTGATAATGCTGGAGCATTCCTGTTTTTATGCAATTGTCAGAACCAAGTCTCTATCTAGTTCACTGATTCCTCTACAACACGGGCAGGGTCTCAACGGCCAGAGATTATAGACTAACCTGCTCTGGCTGTGCCATAAAAGTCTAGCCCTGCAAGTGTGTGCTACAGAAGATCAGCACTGAACCTCTTGTGCCAAGAACCAATCCCCTGGGGTCAAGTGCTAGAGGTGGCTAGCTGAGAGACAGAGAGAGAGAGAGAGAGAGAGAGAGAGAGAGAGAGAGAGAGAGAGAGAGAGAGAACAAACACCTTCCCGCCTAGATTCAGTAAATCCTTGCCCATTTCTTTAATCAGATGTAACTTATGTATAGTAAATATACAACACTATTCAATATGTTTTTACACATGGGCACATTCATACATCAAAGACCTTGCTTCTACACCCAAGACTTCCAGTGCCTCAGAAGGTTTCAGAATATGCTCTTTCAGCTGGCACCTTCTCCACCCTCTAACCAAGGAAGCCACTATTCCAACTTCTGTCACTGTACATTACATCTCACTGTCTTTTATTTCATGTAGACAGTATCAGATAACACACACTCCTTTTATGTGACTTAGTACTGCCAGTGTTTAATTTCATTGGTCCTGGTGATATGTCTGCACTATTGAAACTGTTTTCTTGTTTTCTGGCCATTTTGACACTTATTTTCTGAGACAGAGTTTTCTCACTGAACAGCTCAGCAGTCCGTGTGTCCTCTTGTGGTGGTATTGTGTTCCCCAAAATATTGTACACCCTAATAAACTTATCTGGGGTCAAAGAACAGAATAGCCACTAGATACAGAGGCTAGAAAATGGTGGCACTCACGCCTTTAGTCCTAGCATTCAAGAGGCAGAAATCCCTCTGGATCTCTGTGAGTTCAAGGCCACATTGGAAACAGCCAGGCATGGTAACACACGCCTTCAATTCCAAGAAGTGAGCCTTTAATCCCAGGGAGTGATGGTAGAAAGGAAAGATATATAAGGTGTGAAGACCAGAAACTAGAAGCTTTTGGCTGGTTAAGCTCTTAGGCTTTTAGCAACAGTTCAGCTGAGATCCATTTTGATGAGGACTCAGAGGCTTCCAGTCTGAGGAAACAACATCAGCTGAGGAACTGACGAGGTGAGGAAGCTGTGGCTTGTTCTGCTTCTCTGATCTTCCAGCATTCACCCCAATAACTGGCCTCAGGTTGGATTTTATTAATAAGACCATTTAAGATTCATGCTTCACCATCTTGTCTCTCTGCATACCAGCACCCTTGTTCCAGCACAGGAATTACCGACATGTTCCATCATGCCTGGCTTTTTGCATAGGTGGTCGGAATCAGAACTCAGATCCTCATGTTTAAGCGCCAGCACTCTATCAACTGAACCATCTGCTGAGCCCCTTAGGTGGTGTTACACCACTTAATTATGATAGCTTTATAGAAAATCGTCCTTTCAGGTAAATGGAAGGACTCCAAATTTACTCTTTCACTTTAATATTGTCTTGGCTATCTTAGGTCCTACAGGACAGTTTTGAAGTATTAAATCCAAAATCTAGATAGACACCTAAGTTTCATTTGGCCATTACCTATGACTTTGAGAAAGACATTTACCCCACTCCCTTCCCTGGGCTTCATCATTTGTAAAATGAGCAGGGCTTGGACTAGACCATCCTCAAGACTTGCATTTGTGATTTTCCAGCCCAATTCACACTAAAAGGAAAGTAATTAATGCTCATAAATAAAACACAGGAACCCTCTTTGGGAAGAATAATGGCTTCAATGCATTTCTTTCAGACATTATTTCACATTTAAAATATGTGCTTCGAAACTGGGTTAGAACACTTGGTTAATGGAGTATCAAAGGATTTGCAAATTCACTAAGTTCCTAACTTACCTCTTTAAGAATGACAAAACAACACACCTTGTCTTTATTAGAAGTAGAATTTAGATAAATTGGGATATTCACTCACATATTTATCAGTTACCAGGGAAAGAATTTAAATGTGTGATCGCTGGCACCATTATACCTTTGTAAACACAATCTTCAATCTAAACTCCCTCTTACTCACAATCCATTTCTCAGGGTAGTCCCACAATGGCACATTCCCAAAACACTTCCTACGTGGTTCTCCATAGCTAAGATCTTCTCTTTCCACTAATTCATACATTTCATTCTTTCCACATTACAACTTGCCTGCCCCCTTGAGTAACCCCACCATCTACTTGATACACAAGACATTTCCACCTTGTGTTCACCCCCCTGTACTGAATTTAGCACTGAATATGGCTTTATCTCAGCACTGTTTCTCTAGTATACCTGGGGCTTTGGGAAGAGCTCTCTGATTGTGAGTCCCTCCTCCGTGGCAGTCATAAGTGCTTTTGTGTTTTCCAGTGTCCATAGAAGTAACCAGCATACTTCCCATTTTCAAAAGGAAAAATTATGTTTATTGAAACTAGAAAATAGCTTCACTGTTGCTTATAGTAGATGTTTTCTTTTCTACAGGGAACTGGGGATGGTAGCAAATTGTTTAATATGCCACAGCTGGCCAATGGACATGGACGATCATCCTACAAGGCATACACAGGGGAACAAAAGAGTTTTACCAAAGGTATCAATGGACACTGTTGCTTAAAGAACAGCCTGAGGGAGAATTGATAAAAACCTACCTGGACCTGTACGGGGTGGTCCAAGATGGAGGTCAGATCCAAAAGGGTAGAGTGAAAACTGATCAGATGAGAAGCATCAAAGTCACACAGGAATGTAATGGGACTGAGGAAGGGGAACACATAGCTATCGAAGACTCCAAGAGTAAACACCCAATGGACCCAAGACAGGTAGATACAAAAGCGAATAAATGAACAGCAATAGGGTCCAGTGAGAAAGAGCTGATATATCAAAACCCTGTTTGGAGATTTGAAATCAAAGTAACTTGACAGAGCAGAACTAGAGAATCCAGGAAGGCAAATGAACACTTAGTATCACATATTGTAATGGATTTGGGGCTTGTTGGGGAACAGTGCAGAGAATTCTTGACAGGCACATGTGTGTGTTTCTCAGAAGAGAAGTAGACAGTGGAGTTGGAAGCTTACAAACTGCATTGCATCCTTCATCTTAGCATTGAAACACCTAAGAAGCAAACATTGGATTTTGAGGTGTTAACTAGCTAGTGGGAAGATGGTTTAGGATCTGCACTCAAGATTCCTATTGTGGATTTCAATTTTCATTTTATTGCATTATACCAGCTCTCACATAGGCATGAATAAATTATCCATAGCCCAAATAGGATGCTAGATACTATCCTTCTATTCAGGTTATATGCTGATGCCTTACACTAATGAGAATAGATTCAAGTGGTTAAATACTGAATAACGTTCTTTTGATATTTGTCCCCCCACCATTATGTAGATGTGCCACATTTTCATAATCCATTCATTTGTTAATGGACATCTAGACTGTTATGAATAAGGTTAAGCAAGTTTATAGTAAGATGTAGATTTCTGAAAGGTCTTAAGGGAGGATGATAGTAGAACTCAGGTGGTATGAAGAAAGAAAGGGGAATAATGGAGAGGAGTGGATTAATGGGAAGGGGAATGAGAGGAAAGAGCAGAAGAAGATGTTGGAGAAGAGATAATTCTACTAAGGATGTTAGCAAAAGCCACAAGGAAGCATGCTATTTTATAGGCTTACTAAAAATTATAATTAAAAAGAAATTTTTGAATGGAGGTACCCTATATGGGAGGAAGGTAATGCTAAACCCAGAAGTTACAGATTATTAAACAAAGGAGATTATCTGAGCCAACCCCTGCCAAAACAATACAGCCTGTTACCATCGCTCTTGGCTGCTCATTAGAATGTGATACTAAAAGCTTATTTCTGAAGACACAACATATTTTGGTCAAAGGAAATGGGAAATCAAGCTGGTATTGACTTGAAAGCTCCTTCTGTGATGGGTAGCTTTCATGGTATGAAACAATGTCTTCTGAGCCATATACAGCCAATGTTCTCATGATCTCACTGCAGCTGTGGTTACCTGCATAAGACCTGTACAAGTTTAGAGCCATCAACATCTCACGATGAAGGCAGAGGACTTAGGAGGCCTATGTCTTCCTGAGAGATGATTGATATTTGTCAGTGGCTGGGGGGAAAGGATGTCAGTTCCTTAACTGGGGGTAACCAGTTCAGTAAATGACAGTCCACCCATTCCCATGCAAACAAACATAAATTCACTGGATCTCTCTCAATCTCAATCTCTCTCTCTCTCTCTCTCTCTCTCTCTCTCTCTCTCTCTCTCTCTCTCTCACACACACACACACACACACACACACACACACACACACACACACTATGAAATTAGGATGGGAGTGTAAAGAAGAAGAGTTACAGCAGAGGAGGGAGTGGGGACAAAGGATAATATAGAATGATAAGAACTAAAGTTCCTATACACAGGTATGTAACTGTCAAATATTAAAAATGAAGAGGCGTACAGAGAGCTAATTAAAATTAAAGATGCATGAACACTCTATATGGAAACCTATTACTTTGCAAGCTAACTTTTAAAGTAATAAACATGTGGATAGATATCTGACTCAACAGTTAAGAGTAGTCTCTATTCTTTCAGAGGACCTGGGCTCAGTTTCCAGCACTTGTATGGTGGCAGCTAGCAACTATTTGCAAAGACAGTTCAGGGGATTCAGTGCGGCCTCTTCAGCCTCATTGGGCACCAGGCATGCATGTGATACAATACATACATACAGAGAAAGCACTAATACAAATACAAAATAAAAATAACTAAATCTTTTAAGATATAAAACATGAAAGAAAGAGGGGGAGAAAGGGAGAAAGAAAGGAAGAAAGGAAGGAAGGAAGGAAGAAAGGAAGGAAGGAAGGAAGGAAGGAAGGAAGGAAGAAGGAAGCAAGGAAGCAAGGAAGCAAGGATGGAAAGAAGAAAGAAGAAAAAGTTGTTTATCTTGTACATGAAGAGGTAGACTGGTCTGAGTTCTAAGGCCTGGACTAGGTGGCCCATGTATTCTTATAACCATTTAACTCTTCTCTCACGGCTGTCATAGTCATAGGTAAATGAGGAGTGATGATCTTCCAATTAAGCTCCATTTATGAGCACTATCTAAATGATTTGAGTGAAGTTCGTCAAAAAGAAGTTGGCATCCCCCTTGGTCAATGATGATTTCTGGGATGAAATCCTGCTGGGATGAAATAACAGGCAACTCCCACTTCCTGCCAAGAAAGCAAATGTGCTTGAAGCTATTAAATGGATTAAAACTTTGTGCAACATAGTAATGCCCAATTGCATAACAAAAATTACATGTCTGCCAAAGATATTCCTAAAAACTTACTCAACCACCAAAAGGGGAAAAAACAAATCTATAAAGCCTTCTAAGACAGATGATGTAAAGAAACCACTCAACATAGGGAAGAGGTAAATATCTGAGAAGTTGCCAAATAGCCAGAAGCGGGAGTGAGCAAGAGGTTCCTTGTGGATATTCTGCACTTTTTGACTACTCGGAAAGGGGAAAATAACTTTCAATTATGCATTATTTATCCGTTGTTAGTGAATGTGTATCCCTAATTCTTCCTCTCAGACAGAAGGAGGAACAATGCAAAAGAACATTCTAGGTGTGAGAAGCCACATCACCTTTGGGTGGAAGCTGAACCATGCAAAGGATGTAGTTACAGATGCCAAGAACACTTGCAGGCACAGTGGAACTGGTCCACTATAACTAGCAAAAAGCTCTCTGTCTATGAGCAGCCTAACTGACTTTATCCCATTCTCTTGATCTGTAAGATGAGAATTAGGACCAGTTCTCTATATCAATAATAACCCTTTTCAAAATTACTCCAAATCAGAGGACTTGGGGGGGGGGGCATCTCAATGAGTAAAGTGACATGTATTTGTTTTACCATCACATCACTTATTAAAAAGAAGTCCTCATAAACTATTGATGGGAGTTGGGGGGGAAACAATATTGAGAAGACTCAAGTTGAAAATGATTGAAAATTGTTCATTTGATAAAACTAAGTAAATGATTCTTAGCCATAAAACACTCTGTGTTGTAGATAGTAAACTGCCCACATCATGTCCCAAATGACTTGGCCCTAGACAGTGACCAATATTCCACTCGATAGATTTCTTTGCATCAATAATTCAAAGTGTAGAAGTGCCTTGCGTTAGAATTACTTAGATGGACTTTTAACATAGTTTAAATTAAGTGGTCAATCACTTAATCTTCTATTTCATTTGGACCAATATTTCGAAACCTAAACTTTAACAAGGCAGAGAGAAAGCAGATCAGTCAACCAGCTGACATAGTGTTTCTTTAACATTCAGAAAATGGTCATCTTACTAGCAGTCATGACTGAAAGAGAAAGCAAAATGCTTTCTGTTTTTAAATCATAGAGCAAAATAAGGAAAATAGAAAATATTGTTGCCCAGAAAGTTTTTAAAAGGGCCATGTTTGAATACTAAAATGTTAATATTTTCTCTCAATTCATTTACAGATGTCTATATGCATTGTTATTCTACATGATATAGTATAGAAAATGGTAAACTAGTGGAGTTTGAAGATTCCTTACATTCAGTCTTGCCATGAGTAAAACAGGCAAAGGAAGTTCACCCCCATCAATAAGAAAGATGGTGTCTTATTTCATGCAAATCAAAACTGCAGTGCGCTAGAGCTGAGCAAGATTGAGGGAAGCTCAAATCCCAGTAGAGAAGGAAGACTGTGTCCTTAATATCTGTAAGTTCATTGTCCTAGCTCTCGGGCCTCCAGCCAGCTAACTGTCTCTTGGACCTCAAGAAATCAGACATTACTGCATCTGATATATCAGATCAAAGAGAATATGTAAAAAACTGAAACCTACTAAGCCTGTACATTTCAGATCCAACACAAGCAGAGCTATGTTTGAGATGAATGTTGCCCAAACAAGACGTGTACAATGAGATAATCAGTTGGCATGCCAATTTGGATGGGGAAAGTTTCACAAGATCCCACACCTAGATAAAGAGCTGCAGGCAGTCCATGGTTCCTGAGAGAGAGACAATCAGTTTTCTCCGTGGATGAACTCCCTGATAAGTCAGTCCTAAGTGATCAGCCTGGGATACATGCACACATGCTCAACACTAAATGGAGCCATAGGTATTTTGTATTTGTGTGTGTGTGTGTATATATATATGTGTGTGTGTGTGTGTGTGTGTGTGTGTGTGTGTGTGTGCATGTAAAAATAACAAGGAAGACATCATGAATTTGAGATGGAGTCAGGGGTTCCCAGGAGTTGGAGTGAAGAGGAAGAATGTGGAAATGAACACAGTATTCATGTATAAAATTCTCAAACAAATTGTGAAAATTAAATTTACAAAAAAAAAAAGAGAATAAAGGACAAGAATATCTTTTCTCATGTTTATCTCTAGGTTTTACAGTAGCAATCTGATCTATCAACAGATCAAATTTTGTGCTCTTTATTTATGCTCTCCTTGTATATGATATAATTGCAAATAATGTGTATGTCTGCGCTCAGTGTGCATTTATTAATTTATGACTGGAATGTACACTGATGCATAAAGTATTGCTTTATATATGTTTATATTTCAAGGCATATTCATATTTAAATTTTTCTCCTTTCAAATGCAGAATTTAAATGAATTATAAATTTAGTTTTTCAACTGTTAAAATCAATATGCTACTATTTAAATGAGGATGCTTGAATATACTTTAAATTAAATCTTTTATCCAACAGTTAATTTCCCATTCAGTGACAAACTAGGGAGGAGTCTGAGATGGGGGGGGATCCTCCTGGTGTTCTAGTCACATGAAGAGTCTGACTGAGTCTTCTATAAAGAACACCCGTGAGCACCTATTTTCACAGTAGTAATTCTCGACTCAGACTTCTTGAAACCTCTTTACTTCCATTTTTGCAAGTCCAGTGGCCATTCTGTCCCACACAGAAAACTCTGTGGTTTGTTGAATATGGGAGAAGACACCTTAGGAGCAAACACGCTGTTGGTTGTTTTGTCTAGTGTACAAGGGAGATTCATGTGTTCAACATTGTCTGCTGCGCCGCTGTGCTGGCCCTGGGCCAGAACTGTGTAGAGCAGGAAATCATAGATGACTAGATGAATGACCAACCATGCATCCCCATGCCTGCTTTTCACCAAACATTTAAAACTGGGACAAACACCTGCTAGTTTAAAACATTGCCACCTTGTAAAGAAAAGGTCTGCAGTGATGAAAGCCTTTGTTTTACAATCTCATTCAGTGTGTCCAATACATACGATCTTAAAATTAGTGGGGGTGATGGTATTGACTCTATTAAATGAGATGGCACTCAACTGAATCACACAATTCAGAAACAAGTTCATACTAAAAGATTCCAGGTAAAAAATTGCCTGTGAAAAATTCTCAGAAATGCTTATTAAAATTCCCTCAAAATAGACACCTGAAAGCAAAGATCACATAGGAAGGACATGAATGGCAAGGTAATAATGTATCAAATACGTATAGGGGAATGTCTCTAATTAGCTAGAATTAGTGAAATTAATTATGAAGTAGTTACTAAAGCTGTTCCAGTTGATGAGTTGATTATCCCTAATTGCACACAATGGCAAGGCTATGCTCTTGGCTTAACTAATCTGTGGGTTATACTTCCAATTAAGCAGAGTCAAGAATCTAAGATAAATGTAGAAGGACAATTACTGATCAGATTACTTGTTTTGACCCACCGGATCACACGTCTCTACAGCCTCCTAGTCCATTTATGTCACACTTCTCTTACATGCTTCCTTTGCCTACCATTTCCAGGGAATATTTTTTAGGGCTTCCAGTCCAGAAACCGGACACCATCGCCCTCACCTTCATCCAGTGACCACTGTCATGTATCCATCTCCACAGTCACACCCCAGACTCACTGGGCACTCTCTGTATCGTCAACAAACTCCTTCCCTTGCTAAAAGTTCTAGCTGAGCCATTCCCTGACCTAATCCAGTGTTTTGGTTTTGTCTGAATTGAAGCCTTGAGACTGGAAAGGTTTCTGAAGTCAGTTGGGAGTATTTCTGCACATTTTTTTTTTCCTTTGAGAAGATGCGTTCTTTATATCCGATTCTGAATCTTTAAGAAATCACCTTGAGAAAAAAGCCAAAGGAAGAGCTGGTGCAGGAGTCTAAGATTTTCATGACTGAACCCAAGATGCTTTATGCCAACCTATCACCACCTGCTGCCTCGATTCCTAATTCCCATTGGTTCCCTAGATGCGCCAGTTTTCCATCTTTCCATGTTTGTATGCTTGCCGCTTCTCCTTTTGGAATGTGCTGGACTCTGCAGCTTCGTGTGCTCCCTAACTGCAATGCCCGTTCCAAAAATCAACTTAGAAGTCAATTTTTCTAGTAAGTCTGCTCTGGCCCCACCAACCATGATAACGTACAGGTGAGAACTTTCTTTTAGTCTGTCCTGGCCTCTGGACACACATCTACCCTAGCTCCTGCCAAATTCTATTGGGAACAGCTATAGCACACTAAAATGACTTCTATCATGGAGAGATTGAATGTTATTAGTGTGGGTAATCTCAGAGGCTGACACTATCTAACCTGAGCAGGTAGGTACTCAAACTTTGGTAGGAAAACATAAAGTTAGCTGAGCAAAGAGAAACTGAAGTGGAGACGGGAACTTTCAGAGCCATGTTTCAATCTGTAAAAATCATCCCCAGGGCAATAATTAATTAATAGCAGGCATTTGGCACAGCACAGTGCTGGGAGTGAATGGCTGAAGAAGTTGGATTGATAAGAAGGGTGCTTAAAGTGTGCTCTGAAGTCTGACATGAGCCCAGCTAAGTTTTGTCTGCTCGCCACAAAAGGAACTTGAAATGGGGAACTAATGTCCCATGGCAGAATGGCATGCTACCTAAAGAGTTCAGCAGAATTTGAGCACTAGAAAAATTTAACAGTCGAAACTAACCCTAAATATAACTCTTTATTTTAGTTCTTGCTGGCTAAATATAACCATTTACTCATAAGACAAAATCAAGAATTAATATGAAAAGAGCATATCAGTCAGTTCATGGGGAAATAATTGGCATTAATATACAAAGTTATATGTACAGCCCACTCCATAGTTATTCTTAGCCAATCATGTGTTGTTTTGAATAATCTGTATAAAGGCATGATACAATTCTTGATCGTTGAGAAGCAGCAAACCTTCATGTTTATTTCTTTAACAAGATTAATCCCTGCCACAAATCATATTTGTGCCCTCAAAGACCTTGTAAAGGGATTTAAAAAGCATTAGAGTTAAATGTATAATGATCTAAACGGTAGAGAGAGAGCAGGTGAGGCTGGGTCGGCAGGGCTGTAGTCACGGGGCATCTCAACAGAGCTGGAGAAGAGAGAGCTGCCATTGCTGTGAAAAGTACAACAGGAGTTTGTGTCAGGAGGAAGACGCTGATGTGAACATCTGCTCCTGTTGTAAGATCCTGGCTAACCTCTTCCTTTTGTTTGTCCAAAAGTAATGGTCTCCAGGACTTAAACTTCTGTGTAAATATCTCCAAGCTAGGCTGATGTCTCTTCAGAGACACTTCATGGACCTTGTAGAGTTAGCAGGTAGTGCTTATTTTAGATGTTTTCCAAACGATCATGGCCTATGCTGCACAAAAGCCCTTAAAAGAAGTACTGTTGCCTGGCCCGTGTGCCTTTTCTGTCCTCAGGCTTTGTGTCAACTACTAGAACAATGGCTGCAAACAGAATCTTAGGAACCAAACTTCCTGACTTGTATAGCGGGCATCCTGGGCAGGTTTCATGCTTTAGATTTCTCACGTGTCTAATGGTGAAAATAAATAACAGTTCCTAACAGGATTCTATGAGAGTATTGTTCGTATTAAAATGAAGCTTCTACATCAGTTCCTGGGACATCACAAGCCCTATATGTTATGCACTGAATTAATGAATAGACCAAATTCATGTGGGTGAAGTGAAACGTTGGAAAACAGTCTCCTTTGTGATAAGGAAAGAACCATTGAAGAATTTTCATCTCGTGACTAAAGTGCATCTGTTACCTGCCTCAGACGTGCCAACCATGATGCTGCAAGAGTAACTTGTGAGAATATTTTGACTGCCTCAACTTCCCAAAGCAGAGAAACAGGCACAGGGAAGCCAACGGCCATTTTCACATCTCGTAGCAAATCAGAGATGGATCTGATTAACTCACCTGACAGTTTGGTCTTCTCATTAGTGCCAACAGGAAGTGCTCATCTCCTGCTGCCATGTGCCACTTACCCAGCTCTCCCTTTCATGCGGTCTCAATGGCCAGCACAGTTCCCACTGTGGAGCCAGTGCACAGATAACTCAATAAACCATGCAAAAAGTATCAGATGTACTATAAGATGACCCTTTACCTTTACAGATCACAAAACTAAAGTGGACTTTAAAGAATTTGCTCAATAGCTGGGTGGTGGCACACCACTTTAATCCCAGCACTCAGGAGGCAGAGCCAGGAGGATCTCTGTGAGTTCAAAGCCAGCCTGGTCTATAGAGCAAGATCCAGGACAGGCACCAAAACTACACAGAGAAACCCTATCTCAAAAACAAACAGCAACAACAAATGAATTTGCTCAAAGCCACTAATTTCTCTTTGCTACCAGCTCATTGTCTTATTCATATCTGTGTTATTGGAGAAGAGTTGACACTATAGCAGAGGAAAGAGCACGAGGCCATCTGTTAGTTGCAGAGCTACCAGGAAAGGATTAGAGGCAAAGCAAAGCTAAATGGGACTGTGTCTTAGTTACAATTTTACTGCTGTGAAGACACACCACAGCAACTGTTACAAAGGAAAACATTTAACTGAGGCGGACTTACAGTTCCATTAACATCCTGGCATACAGGCAGGATGCTGGAGAAGGAACTGAGAGTTCTACATGTGATCAGTGGGCAGCAGGAAGAGACAGTGACACTGGGCCTGGCTTGAGCTTCTGAAACCTCAAAGCCCACCCCCGGTGGCATACTGCCTTCCATAAGACCACACCTACTCCAACAAGACTACACCTCAGAACAGTACCACTCTCTAGGGGCCTGTGGCAACCATTTTCATGCAAACCACCATACACTTCAAAACAAAACATTCTTAAGAGGTCTGTTAAGAAATCTGAGATTGAGGCTTGAAGAAATGGCTCAGCTGTTAAGAGCACCTACTTCTCTTTCAGAGGAACTGGATTTGATATTCAGCACCCACGTGATCTCAGGGGGACCAATACCCTTTTCTAATTTCCATGGGCTTCCTGCATGCACACAGTATACAAATATACACTCATGCATATACACATTCACATTTAAAAAACAATAAACAAATTTGAAGTTGACTTAGGCAAATGGCTTTTCAAAGCTCAAGCTGAAATAGATAGAAGAATAATTTTAGACTGTTCTAAATAAACTGAATTATTTAGAATCATTTAGTTGATAGGAAAATGCATTTGCATGTAAAGGAGCCCAAAAGCAATCTGTTGAAAGCCCAGCATCAGAGTTCTACTGTTTGCATATCCTTTTGACAGGTACCTGAGGGTTTCTTAATTTTCAGTTTGGAACTCTTCAAGTAGATTTGTTTTATTCTCTCACACTTCAGTGCACAATACTTACTATTTTAGTGTTTGTTGGTGGCCCTCATACGAAGCTGAGCCTGAGACTCACTTAAGACAGCTTGTTAAGGAGAACCCAAAGCGCCAGAGGAGGCTGACCCAGCAAACGTGTGGGCATTTTTAACAAGCTCCTCTTGGTTATGTGGGAGGCAGCCTTACATAATGCTCATATTAGAAATATAAATAATAAGCCCGTATCAATTTGTCATCTTTTTTTAAACTCAACTTTTCCCCACCTACACAGGTCTCACGAACATTTATGAAGTGCCACAGGGACTTCGTCAGCCCCATTTTTTGTTTTCTAGACACATTTATAATAAAATGCAAGAACATTGCTCACATCATGCAGGACTTCACCCTGTCTCTCAGCTTTTGGAAGAAACATTGAAGTGCTCCATGGAATAGTTTCCACACAATGGAAGATTTTTATGCCTCCCGGACTAGGGACTTAGTCAAGACATCCTCATCTATCTATTTTTCTGGTTTCTAAGTATTTTAAATTAGCAGGACAGTTCCTGGTTTGGACACATATCATGAGAGCAGTGTGACTGCAGAGTAGATATATGATTAACACCAGGCTCAGAGGACAGGATTCTGTGAAAAGGTTGTCCTGGTTTGATGTGAGACTTTCTATTATAAGGGTGTCCTGCCCTTGACCACAGACACATTGAAGTCTATAGTGTGCATATTCAGTGTCCCTATGGCTTCCAGGTTCTGACCTCAGGGCATTTCTGCCTATAGATCTTGGCCTTTATAATATGTGACAAGAACTTGGCTCAAACTCAAATCTGGGGCTGATGTGAAAAATTCTATCAGTTACAATGTTTTTGTTTTGGAAATACTTGTTAAGAAAACATGTTTAGTGGCATAATTACTATCAGTAAAGAATGAAGAGAGGCCAGGCACATAACAACATGGAAGGAATTCTGAAAACAAATAGAGCAGTAGAAAAGAGATTCTTCAGGAAGGTTGTGCAATAAACACAATACCAGACACAGTGGCCATCAAAAGGTACATGGGTAGGCAAAGCTCTAAATCATAAGCCTGGAAGGCAAGGAAGACATAGATAGACTACTTCCTTGAACTATCCAGGTTTTCCAAAGCATGACCTGGCACATTTGAATCCACCCACTGGGTACTCAGAGACCAACTCTATATTTATTTCAAGAGAAAAATGTTAAGACTTGAGATTGAAACTTCACAAAATAAGAAATGGAAGAGAGTGATCCAAGAATAAAGCAACACCATCGACCCAAATTTGAGAGATCATAAAAGTGTGATATTCATTGTTATACAAATGTGACAATAATCATACATGGCAATGATAACTCTAGTACAACTACATGGCTCCTTTTCTTATAGAGCTTACAAACAATGGAAAAGAACAATCTTTGTACATATGAGCTAACAAGCATAAAAAAGGGGCATATACATAGCATAGAAGAGCTATAATAACACTCCAAAAAATAAAGTTTAAATGAAAATAAATGACCCAGTTTAATAAACAGGTATTTGAAAGAAAGGCACAGTAAAAAAGTAAGAAAATCAAACAGCTTCAGGACCAGACAGAGGTTTCCATATCCCAGCCGTAACAGGGACTTAGCAGTCTGCAAAGCAGGACTGCAAGATTCAGGATGGGCAACGGGACAGTCAGATCATTTTATTTGGACGTAAATTGAAACTAAGCATTTTTAAAGTTATTTAAAGAGAGCAACATAATCAAAAGGATGATTGCAAAGGCTCCTTGTAATTAGAGGCAGAAAAAGAGAGAAAAACAAGTGGAGATCTGCTGACTCTTTGAATCCACTCAATTTAAAGCATCCATTGTGGATGAACTTAGATCAGAACCTTGAGCAAAGTTTGTAGCTTTTCCATCAGACACCTAGGAGGTCTTGGAAGGCAAAGGGAGGAGGGATCGCCCCACCCTCACCCCACCCCCAACCCCCTGGACCATGTCACCTGATTTAAAAAAAAAATTATTTCATGGAAACAAACATTGTGTTCTGCTTCTGCCAAGGTCATTCTGCGTATACAGATGGCTTAGGCGGCTCGGTGTTGCTAACTCCTTTGGCAGTGGAACACAGATTTTCATCACATCTTTCCCTGCTCACTGATATCTGGCCCCCAGCCTTGCTTGAGCCTGTCAACTTCAGAAAAACCGCGTTGTCTCTTGTGCTTATCATCACAGTTTCTCTAGCCCTAATGTCTTCCCTAACAAATATTAGTGATAACCTCTAAAGGAAGCCAAGTCAGCACTAACCTGGAAGAAATGAAACTCCTCGCCGCTATCTCAAGTGCCAAAGTTAGGCGGTTGGGCAAAGTCTGTTACACAGCTCTCGTTGGCTGGGATTCGCTCCAGTGTTCCTAATTTCTCTGAAGACCCATTGAGCAACCTGGCCTGAGTCTGAATGTGTGCGAAAAAGCCTTGAACCAGGTGAGTTGCACATTGTTTCCAGCTCATTAGAGACGTTCTGGACAACTTCTCTAATGAGGTTTGACATTTGAGTATCACCACATATGTGTCCCCCACCAAGCCACCCCCCCTTCCTGCCTTCCTGTTCTTTCGAGTCTTTGTGAGTGAATCACCAGATCGCGTACCTTAAATCAATCACTGTGCTCTACTTTGATTAATCTCTCTCATCAACCCTCCTTCCTGAATCCTCTGATTAGGTCTGGTCTCCTCCCTCCCCATTTAATAAAATAAATGATCCTTCAGCAGCTATTCTTTATTTAAAATAACATTACTCTCCAGACATTCAAGTTGATCACCCATTGCCCTCTTCTATAGAGCATGAGACTTCAATTAGAACGTACCAAAGCCAATTAAGAAAAGGTTTGCAAACATCCAGTTTTAAAATCTATAGGAGATTTTTCTGTCACTTTGACAAAGTTGCTGGATAGGGGGAGGGGACAGATACAATATGTTTCACCAAAATGTACTTCTTCATTTTATCCTAAATGGCATATGGTGCTTACCAACAGATTGGGGATATGTGATTTAAATCAAATTATCAGCAGGTAACTGTGAAACTTCTAGGGGTCATTCCCAAGGAGGAGTTCTACTAATGGGTATTTCTGATCCAAATAGTCAAAATGTCGGTATAATTATATTCTGCACTTTCGCACTTTAAATGATAGAAATTCTTTATCTCATTAACAATCCAATTAATGAATTGTTGAAAGGTAACTCAATAAACTAATCAGATGTTCTGCTTAAAAGCTAAACAATGACTGCACTGATTTTTCACCAATTTATCTGAATCAACTGGAAGTTTAGTCATGGCTTATAGATATGATCTTTAGTGAATCTTCTAATTAATTTTCTGATAGCAGCAAATTAACAATAACCAGCTAAAATAAGACATGTCCTTTATTAAGCTAAAATAGCCTGTGGTTCTAAATAAGATGAAGTGATAACGTAGGGTCAAGTACAGATCCCATCAACATGGTAAGAAAAAATATCCAGAGAGATCTAGACTGACTTTTCTGGGGTAGACAGGCAAGGGAGGTCAGAGCTGAGCCCACTTCAAACCTGGCATGAAGATACAGCAGTGTGACTAGGGGAAGCAGAGATCTTAGTATGTTCATAGGACAGTGGTGTGTCAGGAGACATGAAGAAACTGCCGTTAACACTCCCAAGAGGAATAGATGATACTTGGCTAGTGAGCACCAGGGTACATGCACACAGTCAGGCATATTCATCCAGATTGTCCACAGCCAGTCCTGTAAACCTTCAACAGTTTGCAATATTGTATTAGGAGGAGAGTTGGTGTTACAAAATGGTATTAATCTGATACTCATTGAAATAGAACAACGATAAATGGGCACAGTTCACTGGCAGTTATAGAGTCCCACTTTGCCTTTACCCTTCTGGAGAGTGGGATGCTAGGTGGTCCTGTGGTTACACTATGTTAAAAATGCTTCCACTTCTAAAATTCCAACTCTAGGGGAAATTCTTTGGATTTCTAAAAATAAACTAATGTCATGGCTAAATTAAAATATGAGAATCAGGCCCTTTAGATAAGATTTGAAGCCTAGCCAAAAGAAAAAAGAGGGAGGAAGAGGTGGAAGAGACAGGAAGGGTTAGGACTATAAAACTATGCAGGCAGAAAGGGTTTAGGTGGATACACATATTTAAAAGCCATTGTATACATGTCCGATATTGTAAGATTTTTAAAAAATTCAAAATTTAAAAGACAGTGGATTGGGACCCTAATATGAACATTCAATTCTACTTTCCCTTTTATTCGACCAATACTCTGCTCCACTGAAGTGTTGATGTATTTGGGAGTGGGCTAGGTAGCTCTACAGGTTTGGCTAAATACAGAAATTAAGCCAGAAGCATCAACTGTGTAGGCAAAAAAACTCTTCATTTGCCTCCATTTCCTCCTGTGACCATTCTATATAATCAGTTTACCATATCTACTACAGTACTGGGGACCAGAGGAGCAGGTACAATCAGAAACGGTCTCAGATGTCAGGGCATACATTCCTGCCTACACAGAGATGGCTGGGAGCATGCAGGATTGGGTAGGGATTTGTTGTTGTTGGTGGTGGTGGTGGTGGTGTTGGTGTTGGTGGAGGTGGTGTTGGTGGAGGTGGTGGTGGTGGTGATGGTGGTGGTGGAGGTGGTGGTGGTGGAGGTGGTGGTGGTGGTGATGATGGTGGTGGTGGTGGTGATGGTGGTGGAGGTGGTGGTGGTGGTGATGGTGGTGGTGGAGGTGGTGGTGGTGGAGGTGGTGGTGGTGGTGATGATGGTGGTGGTGGTGATTTTTTTCCAAAGCTAAAACTTCTGTAGGGTGCTCTTTTCTGTGTCATAGATCATCTGCAAAGCAAGAGAAAGCTCTCTTCCTAGAAAAAAAAAAAACGATATTTTCATTAAATACTTGGGAATTCAATGCATCCACAGCCCTTACTCGTCCCTTACTTCCTCTCATGTTCATCTCCAAACTCGCAACCCTTCCCAACTTCATGCCCTTCTTTAAAAAAACTGTAACCCACTGAGTCCAATATGTGCTGCCCATGTCCTCCTGGGTGAATGCTCCCCTGAGCCTTTCAAATCCCTAGACAAATGCTCTCTCCAGCATACTACACTGGCTGCCTCAGAGGCATCTTGATTAAACCAGTCTTATTAGGCTAATTGCTTTTTTAATAAGAATATAGTTCAGTATAAGAAATGGAGAGTGAAGTCAATATGAAGAAAAATAGTTTATATAGCAAACATTTGGCAGCTTGAAGAGTTCTACCAAATTTATTCACTTGTTATATAACACTCACAAAAGCATGTGATGAGAAATACTGAGTAGAAAAAAAAATAAAATCAATTCTGGTTATTGAAAATGCAAATTTCTTTGAGAAATTTTTTTTCTTTTCAAGATTAGGAGAAGTGAATGAGTGGAAGGATAAGACATTTTCTAGTTAGGAACCAAGAAGTACTGAACATGGGGGATTTACTTAACAAGAAAAGTCACATTATTGAGATTAGACATCTCTTTCTCAAGGTGCTCCTGGGAGATAATGGCTCTCATACCTATAATTCAGTGGCGGCACTGGTTGTGTCTGGTAACATAAAAATGAATCTGTGGACAGAAGTTAACACCTTCATTTCTACACAGCACCGGATTTTAGGTGTAATCCTAGAATATTGCTGTTGGTCCTAATGTAGTCTTTTATGGTTGGACTATATTTTCTTAAAATGTGGTACATTTTAAGACAACTGAAAAAGAAAAGGTACTAAATATTTCCATGCAGGAGTAAATTAGAATATCAGTCTCATTAATGAACACAAAGGCCAAAGAAAATTAGAGTCTAATATGCCAGGAGCACAGGAACGACTCTTCACTTGTTTAGTAAGTATGTCATCAATCCTCTTCTTTCATTTAAGAAAACAGATTTAGAGACAGTTGTGCTGACACACATCTATAATCCCAGAATTCAAGAGGCTAGTGCGTGAGGGTTTATGAGTTCAAGGGCAGCCTCTTCACATCTCAAGAGCATGTTTCAAAAGTTATTTTCAAGTAAAGAAGCAAGTTTGTTGTTGTTGTTTTTCCAGACAGGGTTTCTCTGCATAGCCCTGGCTGTCCTGGAACTCTCTCTGTAGAACAGGCTGGCCTTAAACTAAAAAATCCACCTGCCTCTGTTTCCTGAGTGCTGGGATTAAATGTATGCACCACCAATCTCAGCAAGAAGCAAATTATTACAAATAAATTTTGATTGTGGTGTATACGCTTATCCAAGAGAAAATGACAGCAAAGAAAATCTAATGTTCAGTAAATACACATTGATAACACTCATATCTTCTTTGAACAGATCAAGAGCTCTTTGGCATAGCATCTAGCCTTTCCCTACACCCTTGATGTGTTCTCTCATGATTCTGCCTCTCTTTAGTGTTCTCCTTTGTATTTTCATTATGTAACTGCTATGCCCAAATTCTAACCTCATTAATTTGACCTTGTACAAGAGTAAGAGCTGTAAGCTCTTTTTGTCTTTGACTGTAGGACCTGAGTTCCTGTGATGACCCCAATCTGACACTTATCCTAGGTTCTATAGCACACTTTCCATGATCTCATTTTGAAAATCAAAACATATTTGATGTGTGTGTGTGTGTGTGTGTGTGTGTGTGTGTGTGTGTGTGTACCCTCCTGCATGCAGGTGCATGCATATGCATTCACAGAGGCCAGAGGGTAGTATTAAGTATCTTTCTCAATTGCTCTCCACCTTATTTTTTGAGACAGAGCCTCTGACTGATCCTGGAGCTTACCAATTTGTCTATCCCAGCCCCAAGCTAGCTGTGGATTCTCCTGTTTCCACCCCAATCCCTGCATCAGTGCTGTGGATGAAGCACTTTTTACATGGGTGTTGGAGATCCGAACTCAGGTCCTCAGGTTCATACCTCAAGCACTTACTGAGTAATCTCTCCAACACCCTGATGGCTTTCCCTTCTTGAATGTCAATTTTTATTCCCCTTACTCCAAAATGCCTTTTGGTATTTCTCCAGCCACTCTGATTGCAGGTCCAGAATCCCAGCCCTACAGATGCTGTATCCATGAAAATTTTATCTTACCTTTGGTATAGATCACATGGTTTTACAGGCTATTACATGTGTTTTCTATCTCAGCTTTTCCTTTGGAATGATGATTACCACAAATAAAAATTGTGAATGCCTAATTATGTCAAAGAGTACTTAAAATTTTGCATGAAACCTGTAAAGAAGTTATTACTCTCATTGCACAAACCAGATAATGAGGTATAAATGTTAAATTGATTTTCTGTGTCTGTATAAATACCACACACCAGATTTACATTGGGATCCTACATATTCAGAAGGCAAAGATCATTGCTGAAATTCTTGTATATCTATGCATCCCTTGGTCCTCTTATGGCACTATATGTTGATTATGCAAACACTGTGTTCTGATAGATTGCATTTAAACACTGAATTTTAAAATTGTCCAGATTTTTGAAAGTTATGGTTTCATGATATCAACTGAAACTAATATGTAATTCAGTTTAACAGGACACAGGGTAAGTTGCTGTGGATATCACTCTGTGTAAATAAAGTTCTGATTGGCCAGTGGCCAGGCAGGAAGTATAGGCAGGGACAAGAGAGAAGAGAATTCTGGGAACAGGAAGGCAGAGGGAGAGACACCGCCAGTCGCCACCATGAGAAGCAACATGTAAACACACTGGTAAGCCACAAGCCACGTGGCAAAGTATAGATAAGCAGAAATGGGTTAATTTAAGATAGAAAAAGTAGATAACAAGAAGCCTGCCACAGCCATACAGTTTGTAAACAATGTAAGTTTCTGTGTGCTTTCTTGGTTGGGTCTGAGAGACTGTGGGACTGGCGGGTAAGAGAGATTTGTCCTGACTGGGCCAGGCAGGAAAACTCTAACTACAGTAAGTTAACACTAAACCAATGCAGCCAGTGACCATAAAGATGCTCTTCCCAAGAAGGAAGACAAATGCATGCATTTGATGACTGATCAGATGCATATGCTTCAGAAATGGGCTGTGAGTCCTGAGGAAGAAAACGCCTCCCTCTCAAATGCTAAAGATTTGGTGATACAAGACATTACATTGAGGACCATACAAAACCATGATGACATGTTTTTCAGACATTTAAAAACAAGAAGTTAGGGCTTGGTGAGATGGCTTAGAGGATAAGAGCACTCTTCCACAGGTCCTGAGTTCAATTCCCAGCAACCACCTGTAATGAGCTCTGGTGCCCTCTTCTGGCCTGCAGTTGTACATGCTGTATACATAATAAATAAGTAAATATTTTTTAAAAAAGAAGTTAACAAATATGGCCATGAATAGGAACAATAATAAAATGTGTAGCAACTAACCATACATGAAATATGCACATATAAGAGACACCAGCCAAGGACTACTGGTTTACTTGTCCCAGCACATGTGGACTGTGCATCAGTCTTGGTTTTTAAAGTAGTTGGCTGAACACTAGCACACAAATGTCTCTTTAGTACTTCGGCATGTGTCAAGTCCAGTCTCCATGGCTGTCATACCCTTGGAATTACCAGACCCTGTAGCTCCTTGACTAAGACCATGGTGATTTACTCAGCAGATGAGTTCTGATCGCCTTCTCTGTGGTATGCACAACACTAACAACTTGAGAAGCACAGCCAAATCAGATACTAACCTTCCCACAGCATGCACAAGCTAGCCTACTCTTCACCAACATGTGCTTTGTATAATTCTAGAAATGATTGCACCATGAAGGAATAAACTAGTCTATGTACTAGTGGGGCTCTCTTCAGAAACAGAGTTTGAGGCAAGAAGCTGTTGTTTGTATTTGATATTGCAACTGTTACAGAATGAATATGCCCCCAATGATATATGTATGTTGAAATCTATCCTACTGTCTAGGAATTGGAGGTGGAGATCTTGTGTGGTATACCTTTTGCTCTTTACATTGCAAATGCAGTATAAGAAAGAATGGTTAGTTGTGACTCTCAGTTTGAGATTATAGTCCATCATGATAGCAAGACATGGTGGCAGGATGGGGATACAGCTAGTCAGGTTGCCTCCACAGTCAGGAAGCTAAGAAGACAATAAAGACTGGTGGTTATCAATTTTCCTCCTTTCTAGTCCTGGTGTCTAGCATTCACAATGTTGCCACCCATATTCAGAGTAGGTCTCCTTTCTTCTGCTAAGCCATTCCAAAAATGTTCTCACAGATGTAAGCAAATGTGTGCTCCCATGCTACATCTAAATCCATTGGAGTTGACAACCAAGAATAATCATCACTGGATGTGAGGGTAAAGGCTTCACAATGGGAATAATGAATCTATAAATGGAAGCCCAAAGATATGCTAACCCCTTTTCCCCCTATGTAGGAGATAAGGGGGAAAAAGGCTATCTATGCATGGAAGGGGACACTCATTATAACATGACCACACATCTTGACATTAGATATTCAGCCTCTAAAACCACAAAAAAAGTATTTTGAGCTACTTAGTCCATGATAATTTATTGTAATAGCCTAGCCAGGACAGCAGGTAACTCACATTGCTCGCTGAAAGTCAATCCCAGGCCTACTAATAAACCAGTTTAAAAAGAAGATAAATTGGGTAAAGTATTTCTGCTAGTAAAACAAAAAATTATGATTTTATTGCATATGTGAGGTGTTATTTGTATAGTTTACCATACACAAATAGGTAAAAAAGGCAACTGGTGAAAGGTTTATCATTACATTAGGTACCACTTTTGGTCACTACTATAGAACCTCCTGGGGGATTCAGAATTATCTTAGTCAATGAATTCACCCATGCACACTGGTTCTTAGTGGGGAGTTGTCTCTGCAGCACATCACTACTGTAGCCCTGCTAAAAGTTTTGAGTGGTGATATTTAGGAAGTCCTCTGAGACAGGGGTCCAGGAGGAAGGGAGAAGCAGTGTCTACTGCCATCTTTTATCCTGACAAAAGGTTAAGATTGGTAAACATCAGCACAAAGTGTAGCTTTGTTACTCAGTGAGTATTAAGTGTGCTAATATCTCAGAAAGGTTAGTGCAATATAGAAAGTCAGCCTTTCTCTGTTCTACATTGTTTATCAATAGTTCCCAATATGACAAATTGTCTACCTTCCAGAAATTTATAGTCTAATTTTATGGGACAATTCACAAACAAAATGACATTTCATGACTATATATGGTAATTCACGATATAATTTTCAATTTTTACTTGTAGGCCACAAAATTTATGTTTTTGTAATTTATGTATAGCAATGTTTTAAAAAATAATGTATTATTTGATAACATATAGTGGTTTGAGGATTCTCAGAAGACCATCAGAGAATGTTCTATGCAAACAGGTCCAAGTTGGTGAGAACTTTGGTATTAAGGAAGCTTCACAACATGTTTTTCTGTTTATTTAGACAAGGAATTCATAGAGACCCACCAATCTGTCTTGCATGCTGAGGTTAAAGGTATGTCTTTAAACTACACCTGTCTCAATACAGCAATTTTAAAGCAATCCAGAAGACAATAAAGTATTGGTGCAAAACTTATATTTAACATAATGATTTATATAATTTTATTAAAATAATTTTAAATTAGTTGACATAGTAAGGCCTTGAAATAAGCTCCAATGAACAAATCTTTGTTTCACAATCATATCTTCAGAAAACACAAACAGCCTGAAGCAAATGGTTAAGCAATATTTGCTGGGTCTCAATTTTGCCTAGCTCAGGGTAGGGGTAGGGGACTCTGATAGTTTGGGCTCTCATTACATGAACTGAACACTGAATGGGAGAAAGTCACTGGATGCCTAAAAGGTGGGGAAGTGGGGTGTGTCAGCAAAGTCAAACACATAAACACATCTCTGTAGGGCTCTGCCACGTGGAGGAAGGATGGGTTTCTGGAACCTCTTATCTATACTTTATACTGTTAAAGTGTGGGATTTATGGTAGCCCTTTGGCCGGGATAGCCTCGGTAGGCCTAATGTGTCATAGTCACAGAGTTATATGAAGCAGTGAAAAAGTAAGAGAAAGAAAGATAAACTAAATGAAGAGAAGGGAGATATATCTATTACAAATGATCAAGCCTCTTGCAAATTTTCATCTCATGCATTTTGAATTTTGATCAAAATTATTTTGCTCTTACTTGTAGCTGTTACAATGCTATTTTTTCTTATAAAATTTGTAAAACAAAATTTAATTGCACTTTTCAGTCATTTTCTATTCTTTCCTCTCCTCTGTTTGCTTTTTGGTAACTTAATCCTGAAAATTTTTTTTCTTTTTTTTTTTTTTTTTTGCATTTCATCTCTTCCTTTCCAATCACCTGTAAAGGTCATAATCTGCTCCTACAGTCTTCCTAATTTCTTAAAGTGGCATCTTGCATGTTCTTTGCATGTACTGCATCTCTCATTTACTTGCAATTAATAATACTCCTGAAGTATTATTCATTCCCACTTTCAGATGCTAGAAATTCCATATTCCCTATCATATAGGCATCACATGCATTGGTCTTAACCTAATGGCAACTTATGCCTACAGCCAGGTCTCTCCCTCTCCCCTACCCCAGACACAAACTCACATACTTCATTTACTCATGCAGAAAGTCCTGCTGGTTTTATTGTAACCAAACATAGCCATGTTTCTATGGGTCTCAGTATGATTTTTTTCCTTAAGTGTGTATGTGTACATGTAATCTATGTATATTCATGCTTGTATATTTGCACATACAACTGGGAGTGCAGGTGTACACGGGTGTATGTGCATTGTGGGGGCCAGAAGTAAACATTAGGTATCATTGTCTATTGTTCTCCTCTTGATTGGTCTTGAGACAGGCTATCTTACTGAACTTGAGTCTCACTAAATCCCTAGACTGGCTAACCAGTGAACTCCAAGAATCTGCCTGTCTCTGACCTGAATCACATCTCCATTGCTAAGGATATAGATGTGTATGACTGTGCTCTGTAGCATGAATCTTAAAGGTACTTGCTAATAAAAACAAACCTGAGGCCAGTTATTGGGGTGATTGCTGGAAGATCAGAGAAGCAAAACAAGCCACAGTTATCTCACCTCGCCAGTTCCTCAGCAGGGTCTTGTTTCCTCAGATTGGATGCCTCTGAGTCCCCATCCAGAATGGCTCTCAGCTGAACTGTGCTGCTCCAAAGCCTAAAAGCTTATCCAGCCAAATGCTTGACTAACTAAATGCTTAACTAACTATATGCTTTACTCCTTAGTTCCTGGTCCTCATGCCTTATATACCTTTCTCTTTCTGCCCCCACTCCCTGGGATTAAAGGTTGGGTTTCTGGGATTAAAGGCATGGGTCACTATGCTTAGCTGTTTCTAAAGTGGCCTTGAACACAGAGATCCAGCTAGCTCTGCCTCCCAAGTGCTGGGATTATAGGCGTGCACCACTACCACCCAACTTCTGCTATAGCTTACTCTTCCCATTTTCTAGCCACCATTTTTGGCTTTGTTCTAGTGGCTGTCTGTTCTCTGACCCCAGATTTGTTTATTTTGGGGAACACGCAATATTTCAGGGAACACAATACCCACCACAGTGTTCAGATTAGTGCTGGTAATCCACACTCAAGTTCCTAGATGTGCAGAGTACACACCTACTTAGTCATTTGCCCAGTCCTTTGCTATGATTCCTTAACTCCAAATTCTTTGAAAATGTCATGAATGAATGTTTCAGATTCGTGGTCACCAAATGCTTGGCAAATACCCCAGACTGAGATCTGAATGACAGGTCAAATGAAAATGGTTGCCTCGGGGACTACATTGGGAAAGATCATGTGGCAAGCTCAGATGAGAGAGAAGGAAGACGATCATCGATCACCGCTTGTCATGGACAATGAATTGAAGACAACTGTCATGTCTATTCTTGGAACCTTTTGTCTCTTCTTACATTTTCAACACATTGTGGCTATGAAGTTCTCTGGGAAAATAGAAAAGAGACTCCAGTAAAAATCTCCAGGAATCTACTCTTCTTTTAGCAATAGGAAAATATGCCTGCAGATCCCAGAACCTGTTTGTGGAAGCTGAAACACCTGCATTAACACTACTTGCAATGTGTTCCAAAAAATTCTTACCCCAAAGGAAGAGGTTGTAAACCAGTAAATTGTTCTGTTTTTTACATTGGAACAACTCCTATAATCCAACCCATCTGAGCAAATATCTTGCCTTTCTACAGAACAGTAGATTTTTCACCTGATATAAAACTCATTTATCAAGATTCAGTTTACTTATCAAGAGCTTTTTCAAGGCCTCACCTCCTTGAATTCAGAAGCACAAAATAATCACATAATAAATAGAACAATACATCTCTGCCTTAAATTGCATGCTGTATGATATACCTAAAGCTAAAATAACAAACTCTCTCCTCACATTTGCTTCCTTGAGACACTAATAAGACTCATTGGATAATGTCTGTCTTTAGTCAAAGAACTAAATGACGTTATCATTTTTTCACAGCATATTTCATGATTTTCTTTGACTATCTAACATGTTAGACTCATAGGATAACACATCGGTGTAGCAGGACTCTTAAATGATCTAATTAATAAAAATCAAACCTGAGGCAAGTTATTGGGGTGAATGTTGGAAGATCAGAGAAGCAGAACAAGCCACAGCTACCTCACCTCACCAGTTCCTCAGCTGATCATGTTTCCTCAGATTGGAAGCTTCTGAGTCCTCATCCAAATGGATCTCAGCTGAACTGCTGCTCAAAAGCCTAAAAGCTTAACCAGCCAAATGCTTCTAGTTATATACCTTTCACTTTCCTGGGATTAAAGGCATGAGTCACCATGCTTGGCTGTATCCTTGAACAGATGGATTTCTGCCTCTGGAATGCTAGGATTAAAGGTGTGTGCTACCACTGCCTAGCCTCATGTTTAATATTGTGGCTGCTCTGTCTTTGACCCCAGATAAGTTTATTAGGGTGCACAATATTTTGAGGAACACAATGCCACCACACATTTGAACACATTTATGAGATTTGGAGATCTGCAAAACATTAAGGCATGTCATCCTGATTCTTAAGCAGTGCAGCAACAGATATTTGAGAAGAGATTAACCAACACCTAGTGCGTTGTAAAATAACATTACATTTTAACCTTTCTATGATCCAAGCAAGAACAGAAAGATCATTAGGCTTAGATGTTGTCTGCAGGTCAAGGACATCAGGCTAGTTGGTTATACAACAGAATCAGGTATGTGTTTCCAAATAATGATGAGCACAACAACTGTGTGGGGGTGGGGGCTTGTTTGAAAACACTGAAAATGGCCGGCATGGTTCAAGCTCTGTGGCAGGGCTGAAAAAAATGCTGCTTCGAATGATGTGCGGAGGATTCATTTCTAAGGCAGGAGGATCTTCGGCCACACCCTGAAAGCCTACAGGAATGTCTAAATTGCTTCCATCACTGGTCATTTCCACAATTGTCATTTACATAACAACTTCTTTTCAGCTGTTTTAATATCCATCTGAATATACTTTATTTTTGGAAAATGTTGAACAATATTGGGAAGACGAAAGGATGGGATGAGAGAGACAGAGAACAGAGCAACAGAGGGAGAATCATGCCCTGTTGTTTTTTTGTTTTGTGTTTTATGAATAATTATCTATTTTCATAACTTACCTTGATTTTTTGCTTTATTATTGAAATTTTGTTTTTAACTAGGCTTAGAAGACACTTCCTTTAAACCATAACATTCCTAACAATATTATTTTTTGATAATACATAAAACAATATATGTATGTATATATATATATTATAAATTATAATCACTGTGTAGCACACATAATGATCCTTGAAGAAAATGTAGTAGGTTTGGCAAATATTAATTCGGTTTTACAAGAAACTTTCTACTGACTGCTCATTATATGGATGTATTCAGAAATAGCTTTCCCTTTCCTGTAAGAAACCTTTGGGTTTTCATAAGAAATGATGATGAATAGATATTCCCCTGCCTCCCCCAGCCGAGGCATACAGTGAGCTCGAAAAAGAATAAGGAGCAGAGATGAAGTGGGAAGGCATTTCAGGCTACTGAACAACAAACTTTCCTTTTTGACTCTTTGCCTCAGGCCATCACTGTGAGGCCTGTTCTAACCCAGCTCTTAAAAGCTGCTCTTTTGGACAAATGATAAGGAATAGTGAAATAACTCCAGGAACATTGTGATCAACACACAGATGCACACACCCATGCACGCAGGCATGCACCAGCAAAAGCCTATGCTTTATGCTGTTCAAAAAAGAAAATATTTACACATCAAAGATAGTACCTTTCTTGCAAAGTAGCACATTTCCCCAAATTCCTTTTTCCCTCATCCCTTTGGATGAGATTTGTATTGTCAAGTTCATTGGACAGCAGCTATCCCAGGAGCATGCCCCATTTTCTTCATTCAGGGGGAAATTGTACCAATCAAACTTGCAATATGCTTTTTGCATTATAGCTGGATTTGGTGATTGCTATTAAAAATATATACTTTCTAGCGTTTATAATACATAAGCTAGATAAATTGTTAATGCTTTAGAACTCCCTAGGCCACATGAATGATAGAAATTTCTGTGTTATCCCTGACAAAGTTGAGGACCCAGGAAGAGTTTTAATCCTCTTTTTTCTACTTTGCCTGTCAGACAAGAGCAGGCACAGAACCAAAGGCTTAATTTTCAAAGTCAAGGAATAGAATTCAGCCACATATTTTTAATGTATTTAAAATGTTAAATAACAAAATAAACTGACCCAGGCAAGGCATGTGTTGTCCTTAGGCAAAGAATAAAAGTTTTTACAGACTGAACTAAGGCCAGATGGAATTTCCATTTGTTTCCCTTGTTGCTGTCCAAAAAGCCAACATTTGGTAAAATTTTAATCCTTCATCAAAAATAAATCACCACTTCTTACGCAAGAAGGGACAAAGATAAATAGAACTTGAACAAATCTTTTAATTGTCTACTAAGCCTTGTCACCCATATCTAATGTCTTCACTTCAGCCTCGGAGCTTGGATTATGCTCAACCATAAGTACTTTTCTTCTAATACTAATCAGTATGTGTCTATTGGGAGTGATATATGTGAGCAATTATTTAGATTGTCTGGAAATGATCAAAACAAAATAATCTGTGAACATCACAGTACAGAAAGATATTTTAGAGATGAGAAGACTCTGAAACATTTTCAGCTTCTTCTTCTGCTTTTGCAAATGCTTTCACATGTTTTTTTTTTTTTTTTAATTTTTCATGGGTGGTAGATTTCCAGGTTTGGCTGTGGGTCTTTCAAACATTATCATGAGTGTGTTTTTCTTTGCAAATATAAATAGGTAATTAGTGCCGGTAAACCCCTGCTTTCTGAGGAGTGAAGGCTTCCATGAGAACACAAGGATACTATCCATAGCTTTTCAGAGAAATTACTCAGCTGGTCATAGTGCTTGCCACACAGGCTGATGACATGAGTTTGATCTATTGAATCCATGTCAACGTGTAAGGAGAGAAGAGAGTTCACAGTTGCCATGTTCTCCACATATGCTCTAACATGTGTACACATTGTCTTGACTAGTCTTATGTCAACTTGACACAAGATAGAGTCATCCACAGGGAACTTCAATTGACAAAATGCCTCCATAAGATCCAGATGTAGGGCATTCTTAGTTCATGATTGAGGGGAGAAGACCCAGCTATGGTGGGTGGTACCGTCCCTGAGCTGGTGGTCCTGGGCTGAGCAAGTCATGATGAGCAAGGCAGTAAATAGCACCCTTCCATGGCCTCTGCATCAGCTCCTGACTCCAGGTTTCTGCCCTGTCTGAGTTCCTGTCCTGACATTTCAGTGATGGATTTTCAACTGGAAGTTTAAGCTGAAATATACCCTTTCCTCTCCAAGTTGGTTTGGTTATGGTGTTCCATCTTAGCAATAATAACCCTAACTAGGATATGCACACACACACACACACACACACACACACACACACACACACACACACACACATTATTTTTATTTTAAAAGCAAAAAGTGTCACACAAAGGGATTTAGTTTCACTTTTTAATATAGATGAATGCCCCCCACTGTGTAATGAATGTATAAAAATTTCCACTTCTCTGTTCCACCCTAAATTTCCTGCCCTGTATCACACTCCTACAGAAGTGAGTGGTCTCTTTATTGTTCCAATCAATTTATTGTTCATTTCTTAGTCCCCTGCTTTATAGCAGGAACTACATAGGTCAACATCACATAAAATGTACTAGAAGTGTGGTTTGGGGTTCTGTCATTAAACCAGATGAGTCTAAACTGCATTTCAATAGACTTCCAGAAACTTGTAAGGGTAACACTCCTGAGGACCTCAGAGTTGGAGCTCCACAAGGTATGCTTCTTGCTGGGTAGTCTCTAGTTGAAATATTCTCTGCCGAGAGTGGTGTTACAGACTCATGTACATGTCTGTCATTCAGAGTGTGGTGACAACTTTCTGTTCCTCAGTCTTCGGTGCTTCAAGAACCCAGGAATGTCCATGCCATGTTGTGAGCCATTGTGAAATGATGGAAATTCATATGCATTTAAGACTCTTTATGTGTGTGTTCACATGAGTGCAGGCCAGAGACCAAATTCAGTTGTCACTATTCACTTAGTTTTGGGAGGCAGAAGCATGCCCATGACTCTAGACTGGCTCACCCATGTGCTGTGGATGATTGGTTGATAAATAAAATGCTGATTGGCCAGTAGTCAGGCAGGAAGTATAGGTGGGACAAGGAGGGAGGAGAATTCTGGGAACAGGAAGGCTGAGGCAGAGAGATGGTGCCAGCCACTGTGATGAGGAACAGGATGTAAAGTACTGGTAAGCCAAAAGCCACGTGGCAAGATACAGATTATTAAAAATGGGTTAATTTAAGATAAAAGAACTAGATTAACAAAAAGCCTGAGCCAATAGGCCAAACAGTTTAAATAATATAGGCATCTGTGTGTTTATTTTATAAATGTGCTGTGGGACCTGGAGAGAAACTCTCCAACTACACACATGGGACCTAGGAAACACCCATCTCCACACCCACAACACTGTAATTACAAATGTGGACTACTGTGCCTGTTTTGTTTGTTTGCTGGCTTGCTTGCTTGTTTTTACATGGATTCTAAAGAACAAGCTTAGATTCTCATACTTGCAAGGTAAGTGCTTTACCAACTGAGCCCTCTTCCCAGCCCTAGCAAAGGCTTTTAAAGTGGCTTCATAAATCATATTATATAATTGACCCTGTCGACATACAAGAGATGTCTTATTTACACCAGCTTTCCTTGTACAGGAAACCAATCAATTATGATTGACAATCAACTCTCTTACACTGTGGTCCAAACTTTACAACACCTTACAGAGGAATCTCTCTTTCAAAGACTGCATAATTGTTAGTCAGGATTTCTCTATGCTTCACCAGTTTTGAAATTCTCAATAAAATCATATTCTGGGTTATTAGATCAAATATAACTTAAGTGCTAAGAATATAACTGGTTCCTTTTAAGTGAAAACTATGAAAAGTCATTAACTATTAGAACTTGGATGACAATTCTACCAAGAGGAAGTTTTTTCACTTCGTTCAAGCTGAACAAATATAGATATCAATGAGCTTCCTCACTCAACACCTGTATTGTTCCTGAGAATGTTCTATCTATCTATCTATCTATCTATCTATCTACCTACCTACCTATAATCTATCATCTATTTTTCATCTATCATCTATCTATCATCTAACTATCTATCATTTAACCATCTATCTTCTATCTCTCATGAAATGGCTCGATGACTCCTTCTTGACATTGACAGTGAGATATTTAAAGGGGAGGATGATTCTGAGTAGCAGAGGGACCATCACAGTGAGATTCTGTAGTGGATTCAACTCTACACACAACAAATAAAGGTAGGAATTTAAAGCCAAGAAGCAAGATGAGGGTCAATAGATGAAAAAATATTAAGAGATAACATAAGAGTAAAGTAGAGGTTTTTAGCTACTTCCACCTTGCAAACAAGGTGGATGTTTGCTGGATGGAGACCATTGGGGCCTCTCATTACCTTGAACATGCTGAAGAACATGGAATCAGACCACATGGATGGTCAGGTACTAAAGGAAGTTAAACTGGCTTGCCAGTGTTTCTGGTGAAATTGGACTTTGTAGAGAGAAACACAAATGTAAAAAGATGGAGAAAGAGTTCGTGGAAATCTGAGTCTGGTCAGGAGACAATGTTAGGCATTTCCCTCCCTCCCATCTCTCTCATGGTCTCTCTTCCTATAGTTCCTAACAAATGATAAACTAGTACGAGAACCTTCAAGTTGTTCTTGCTGACTCCAACTGCCATCCTTTTTCACTTACCATACTTTCCTGAAAGACATTTAATGAATTGCTCAACATCTCTAATTGTCTGGGAAATGCAAATCAAAATGACTCTGAGATACAACCTTACACCTGTCAGAATGGCTAAGATCAAAAACACAGAAGACAGCTTATGCTGGAGAGGATGTGGAGCAAGGGGAACTCACTTCCACTGCTGGTGGGAATGCAAGCTTGTACAGCCACTTTGGAAATCAATATGGCGCTTCCTTAGAAAATTGGAAATCCATCTCCCCCAAGACCCAGCTATAGCACTCTTGGGCATATACCCAAGGAATGCTCAATCATACTTTCCTAAAGATGCACACGTGATCATGTCACATCCTACCCATCTTTCTCCAGTGGCCCCACAGCATCTGCTGCATGAAGCACACACAGAATGATGCATGAGGGTTTATATGGTCAGGACACAGCTTCAACTGCCTTTTGCAAAGTCAGATGCCACCTTTTTTATCTTGTTAATATAAATTCCTGAAATAAATTGCTTTGTAGTCTCTCTTATGTCTTGTTTCCATAATCTAGACTAGTCACTGACTTCTGACTTCAAGTACTGCCCGTCCATTATACCTCACTCCTTGCTTTGCTATCTCTAGATTCAGTCCCATTATACTTCAGGCAATTCAATTTGTCTTCTGCATTTCTATTGCAACCAATAGATACTTCTGTCATAATATACATTCTGTGTAACTGACAAAGAATTAGACTTAAAACGCCATGAAGGCAAAGAACATCACTGTTTACTTTTAAACTCCAGCTTCCTGAAATGGGCCCAGTACAAATATCCAGTTGGTTATTTTAGATTGAATGATATGTACTCATATAAGAATTGAGCAGGAGAAAAGCAATATGTTTGCAGAAACTCAGGAATGGAGTTGAAATGCTAGGTTTGTATTTAAGATCTATATTCAACAAGTATACATTTTATCTAGAGAAAATTCTATAATGGATGCTAAGGAAGCCATATAAATTCATTCAGTGCATATCTGTTTAGCATTGACTCCATGTTACCATTTCTCTAAACATTTCAGAAACGTCACTGAAAATTTTTTTAATATTTTTTTCATTTTTCTTTATTAAGAAATTTTCTACTCACTCCCCATACTATCCACAGATCCTTTTAATCCCTGACATAAATTGACTAGATGACCTAAGCCCTCACTAATCATCTTCTTTCCTACTGTGTCTTAATCAGAACTACAGTTAAGAGCACAGAAGACTCTTTCAACCCATGATTTCTCCATAGCTGATGGAATGCTTCTCAGACTCCGTATTTCTGAGAGCAGAGTCTAATTCATGGGGTTGGAGGAAGAACTAGCAGTAATACTTTCAAACAAGCCTGGGTACCTCGAAGCAGGGTAATTAAGCATAGAGAAAGAAGCATACTGTAAGTCTTTCTGCATCTTGCCATAGCAGCTGTCTAAACACTGAGTTTGGTTCTACGTTTGCCTAATTGATAAAAAACCAAAACAAACAAGGATTCCTGGACAGTAGCAAAGGCACAAATCCTTGTTTATGCTCCACAGAATATTTTATTAGATTCTTTTGTGTTTTTCACAACACTTAAGAGAGTGTTTCAGGCAGAGGTTAAATATATATAGGCTCAGTGAATTGATGAATGAATTGCTTTTATTTTATAAGATAATTGGAAGTGTAAGTTCACTTGTCTATCTTATTAGCCATGAAAGAAATTATAGGCTTTCTTGAAGTGCTATTGTTAAACTTGAGTTCCACCAGCTTATATAAGATTTTTTAAATTCAAGGAGAGTAGACTTCACATAAACTACCTTTTAACTAAGTAGGATGGCTACCATTTAAGCACTACGGCTCTAGTTGTTGGTTTTTTTTTTTTTCACATGCATTTTATTAATCATTCTAAACACATTTGTTTCATTCCACAGAAATGAGCAGCTCACCTTCCACCTTTGAGAAATTACTGTTAATCATTCTTGAATGATTCTTTTGAAAGCATCCCCCTGTGGTTTTACAATCCCTTCTGCCCACTAATCTGGGAAGAACAATGTGCAAAAAGGAAATACAGAGAAGCAAATAGCTGTTCTTGTGAATCATCATTATAAGCCTCATCAGCAACAGCAGAGTTTCTCAACTGTTCTTTAAGAGTCCGATAAATCTGTAAACAGAGAACCCACAACAGTGGACTTGAAATCTATCCAAGTGATGATAAATGCATGGTATGGGATAGAATATGCTTTATCCATGATTCATGCTTTATTCCTGCATCCTACCCATCATGACTGATAGAACAACATGGTTAAAACTTGATAATGACAAAAGAATGATAGGCAATATGCCAGACAAGAAATGGGAAGTGAATTTGCATATAATTTCTTAGGACCTACACACGGCTTTCTGGCTAGTCAAATTTACTCAGCTAATTAAAGATCTCATATCTTGTGAGTAAATGCATCAATGAATACTGTTAAGTACTATATTTGATATAGACTCCAATCACATTTCTGAGTATTTATTAGATATCTGGATGCTTGGGGTTCTATAAGTAAAATAGGCATTTTATCACAGTTCATCATTATCCTGTTGGTGCATCGTTCTTTGCACATAATATCTGTCTGTGTATATTGGGCAAGTACTTTCTATGGCATCCAGGGAATATACATCCCTAATATAAGGTGCCCATGATCATGCTTCTTCTTTTCATAAACAAGTGCTGAAATTAGAGTGATTAAAGGCAGATTAATTACTGTTGAAGAAACACTTATGTATCTCCTTGAAAAAGAGAAGTTGAGCTGGTGCCTAACTAGAGCCTTCACCCCTACTGATTGGTGGTCATGGTACAGGAAGGTATTGCTCACACTACCAGAGAAGAAACAAACACCAATCCAGCTACAAACGTTTTGATCTACAACAGTGACCCGTCTACAGGATACACTGGCTTAATAGAGGCACAAATGTTGTAAGAGTAACAAACCAATCTGTTGGATTAAAGATTCACTCCATGAGAAGGATGGAACCCATGCCTGACACTGCTTGAGTGACCATGAAGCTGAGACCAGACAGTTCCATGAGCCTAAAAGAAAATCCGTAGCAGAACTATTGTTCTGCTAACAGAACAGCACTATTTGACTCCTGATGACAATCTGCTATGCCCAGAGTTAAGTTCTTGGCTCAGCCATTGTCATAGCAGCTTCCTCTTGCAGTATGTGATATCTAAGACAGAGAGTCATAGCTGGACAATAGCGAGTGAGAGATTTGAAGCACTCAGTCTTCAGTGGGATGTCTTCATAAAACCCTCCCCTCACTTCAGAGAGCTATGTGAAGAGGAGGCAGAAAGATTGTGTGGGAGCTAGCGGTGATGGGTAACTCCAAAGAAACAGTCTCCTCTAGATTCCACAAGACAGAGGCACATATCAGTTTGCAGAGACTGTGGCCGCTTATGCAAGACCTACACAGGCTCAAGCCAGAAAGTTTACAGTGCTAAGGAGGGGAAGTGGTTCCCAGCTTCCACCAACAACCAAGAAGCTACCTGCAATTGACAACCACCTGCAAAGGAAAACTAGTTTTCTCCAATGGAGTCTCACTGGGTATATCAACAACACTTAAGGGTAGACCAGTCCACAATGAATGCAGTGGTGGGTTTATTTATTTATTTATTTGTTTGTTTGTTTATTATTTTTATTTGTTTGTTCATTTGGTTCTCATATTGGTTTGTTTGGTCTTTTGATTATATTTTTGGTCTCTGTTTTTATATTTTTATTGATTTTTTTGTGCGTGTTTCTTGTTTCTGTTTTGCTATTAGCTTTCTTAGTTTTTGTTTGCTGTTAAAAAGAGAAAGGCATGGAGCTAGATATATGGGGAGGATCTGGGAGGAGTTAGGAGAGGGAAAAGATGTGATCAGAATAAATTGTATAAATTTTTTATTTAAAAAATTTATTGAGGTAAATTAAAGGTAAGAATTGTAATGTGGATGTTGATCCCATGTAGATTATAAACCAAAATGAATATCTAATAGTTCACATGGAAGAACCCTGGGCTCTGAGGAGGAAAGCATAATGAGAATCCTGACTGGAGGTTTGACTAGGATTCTCAAGGCCCTGGGTTCAATTCTTCAGCATCTCCTACATTTTTAAAATACAAAATAAAATATGCAAAGGTGAAATCTGATGACTACAGAATGAAGGAGGCATGAATGCTAAATTGTGTGATAAAATCTTTCTCTTCGCCATTAGTTAAGGCAAAAGCAACTCCTCCACATCAACAATTTCTAGTTTCTCCTTATTAGTTTCCTGTCTAAGGAGTCAGCCTACCATTCTGTACAAGTGTGGGTGAGCAAGGAGGGAGAATCTTCCCCCAACATCATCTCTTTCCCTTGTGGGAATTAACAGAACGATGTCAAGTCACATCACATTTCTTATGCCATACCGCTGTCAGTTAGACAACCCACATGACTACCATCATGGGAAAACTGATCCAAGCATGAAGTACGCCATGACCAATTTTTGCCTTCATTGCGCATTCAACAGGATGCACGTGTAGACTGAAGCCCCCTTTATCTCATATGTCCCTAATTCTGATGTTCTCTTTTAATCTATGGTGCCTTCGCTATTAACTTGTACACTCCTGCTCTTATCTCTACTGGAATCTTTTATAGACAACCCACTTTTATCATTTACCCCTCATTATAAAAATCTAATTTCTTGTCTGTCAAGAAGAAATTGAGTATAGCAAGCTGAGAACTAGCTAACTGACAAACCGCAATGACACATCAGCCTGAAGGTACAATTTCCAAAGCAGAAAGTTGGAATTATAGATACCACCTACATTCATTCATAGGTAGGGAAAGAAATAATGATAGCCTAGAACTATTTTTTTCAATCACACTGCAAAAAGAATTCTAAACAACATTTTAGTTTTATGATAAAAGATATTAAAATTCACCGGGACTTTTTTTCTTTTGTGCTGTAAGTTAATGCCATATATACATATATACATACATACATATATATATATACATATATATATATATACATACATATATATATACATACATATATATCACTAGGAAAAATAAATACATATGATTTATAAAATAAAATACAGTGATTTAATTCTCTTCAGAAGGAAAATATACCAATTTTCTTATATTACTAGTCGTAATATCTTTAGATAATCTTGCTGCTCAAATGTCAATCTGTTCATTGACCAACTTGAGTAGATATGTAGACATAAGCATGCAACATTGATTCATTTTAACTTTAATATTTTAAAAACTTGTACATAAGTAAAAACATCACACACCAATATTAACTGGACCCAAATCATTTACCTGAATTTGTCTCCTGAGAAACAGTTAAAAATTAGACTTGTGTGATGAGCTGGGACATGGAAGTTTTAAGATGAAATAAACCCTTTCCTCCCTGCCCCCCAAAAAATTAGACTTGTGAACACAGACCACGCCTTCTGTGTTTAGTCCTCGGTATGTCTTGCTCGGCTCAGTTTTCCCTGCTCTATCCCCTCACCGTCAGCATGTACCATGCCACTTTCTTCAGCTCCAGAAATGTGTGCATGACTTTATGTGCAGTTGTGGATATATGTGATGGTGATGAAATGTGACATGTCTGGGTCTGGAACTCATCAAGAAGTATTGAAGCAGGGTTAGTGGTGGTATATGCCTTTAATGCCAGCACTCAGGAGGCGGAGTCAGGCAAATCTCTTTGAGTTTGAGGCCAGCCTGGTCTTCAGAGTGAGATCCAGGACATGCACCAAAAAAAACTACATGGAGAAACCCTGTCTCGAAAAACAAAACAAACAAAGAAGGAGGAGGAGAAGGAGGAGGAGGAGGAAGAGGAGGAGGAGGAGGAGAAGAGGAGGAGAAGGAGAAGAAGGAGAAGTAGTGGTGGTGTTGAAGCCTCTGTTTCTGTGATTGTTTTCCCCCTAGGAACCTCAGCCAGAGAGCTTACACTCAATGTTTGATCGATGAGTCCAGTGAGCAAGTTTCATGTTAAACTGTACTCTCTAGTGTATGAGGCTGTTGCAAGAGTGTGGATTGGTAGTAACTCTGAGCCCTGAGAAAGGGAAATAAAAGCTCTAAGTGCCAGGGAGTGATATAGATAGTGAGAAATAAATTTTATTAATATTTACATAATTAATGGGCAAGCAAATATTTTAAATGATAAAATAAGAATCATCTTTATTTTCTCATTCTGTTCTGTATGTACAGTTGTGAAAACTAACTCTTGGCTGTGCTAAAAGACACGCAGTAGCTTTTCCAATATGAACATGGCTTTCCTTGAGTCTCTAATCTCTGAACACATTATTCCTTTAACCTGTACATACAAGATCTCTTTTCATATTTTTAATCATTTTCATCTCTTTCTGCAGCATTTTGTTAATCTCTTTATCAACAGACAAATAATATTTATCTAATAAAAGATTATAAACCAAAATTAACTATCAAAACATTATTTATTAAAGAATACCTTAATGTCATGACAAGACCAACATCAACTCATGAATTGTAGTTGGGGGATTTTAACAACAATAGACTTATTAGGTATGTTTTATAATAAAATAATACCTAACGTTCATCTCGTTCATAAACACATTATGAACCAGCATCTATTTAAAATAGTTTGGGTAATAGAGCATTCTTTGTCTGTGGAATAGACTCTACTTGATATTTCCAACTGCTACATCATTGCTAAGTTTGTTTAAAATGTGGCTAACTGGAGTTCTCAGAAACGGCAGCCACTATAGTCAAAATATGACAGATAGAAACATCATCTAGTATCTCAGACTCTCTTTTTTTACCATTCTAAGTTCCTTCAAGACCTCTGTTTTCAGGTCTGGAAAAATGGCTCAGTGGTTAAGAGTGCTTGATGTTTTTGCAGAGTACCTGAGTTCAATTCCCAGCACTCAAGTTATCTAGTTCCTATGTTGTCCAGTTTCAGAAAATTTGACTCCCTCTTCTGGACTTGGCAGACACCTAACTACATGTACACACAACAACAGCAATTTAAAAATAATGAATGTTTTTAAGAGATGTCTTTATCATCTCTCGTGATCTCCTTCCTAGTTTTGTGATCTAAACTACACATATACATATATAAACACACACAAGTTTATATATATGTGTGTGTATATATATATAATACATATATATATATATATATATATTATATATATATACACACACACATATATATAAAGGGGATTTGTGTATGATATAAAACCTGTAGTATTTTTCCCCTCTGAATCTGGAATCTTTGCTTAACACAATAATTTTTGGCTCCTTCTTTATGCAAATATCATGATTTTATTCTTCTTTATGGCACAATAAAATTCCATTGTTTATATGTACCATACTTTCATTATCCATTCATCTGTTGGTAGAATAATTCAACATGAAACAGAAACAGGGGTACTGTAGGGAAGTAGGGGACATGGGAGGGTTAAGGATAAGGAGTTTTAACTAAACCAAAGTGTTTATGAATTCATGATGGAAAACAATTGTTTGTGCAATAATTTAAGATATAATGGAGTCAAATGGAAGATAGTTTCATGACATACTTTCTCAATCAATCACCTGATTATTAAATTTTTTTCTCTTCTCTGCTATCAGTTTCCTGAAAGGCAGGGAATACTAATCAACTGAACATTCTTAGCATCTCCAACAGTCACAGCTCTAAGTGAACTCCAATGTTATGTGCTGTGTAGGCCAACACTTAGGATAAGAACAGCAACAAATAAATTTTAAGAGGATACATTTTTCTATTTGTGTATCACTTATGCTCACCTAGTACATAGTGAAGCTGTCAGTCACCCTAGTAGATCTTTTCTCTTGAACTACTGTTTTTCCAAGGAAAGGTGAACTTGAGAAAAAGCAAGTCATCAACCTGCAAAATGCTGAGTATGACATCATCAAATTTATTTGCATGAGGACAATTGATTTTCTTAGAGGATTCAAAAAGGGCACTTTGAAGGATATCTTTTAGAAACTAAACAAGAGAGGAAATAAAAGCAGCCCTAATCTTATGGGAAGACTAGTCCAGACATTAAGTGAAAACCAAAGAGATTTACCTTCAATGTCGAGCAACAGAGGTGGCTGAATTAGGGAGGTTTGAGGGTTCATGCTATTGAGGGTTCATTGAGGGAAAATGTATATGTATACACTTAGATTCCAGAGAATACAAAGCCACCATTTGGAACTTATTAAAAACTTGGTAACAGACTCTACTACCACAGTAAAACTAATTCCTTCAAGAAGACAAAAGGATCAGAAGTATCATCATTCTTGTAATGGCTTCAAAGCCAGTGCAGGCCACATGAGCAGCTTTCTCAAAAAAAAAAAAAAAAAATTAGTAAAACCAAGTCAGTGTCAGGATATTGATAGTGTTGATTATGCATATTTAAATATATCATACTCAAATTGTTGCAAGGTTTTATTAAAAGCAAGAATACACAAGCAACTCTTCATATGCAAAAGCTCTGCTTTAGAGTAAACCTTGGAAGCCAAAAGATTGTGGGATGTAATATTCAGTGTTCTGAGTAAAGAGTTGCCAAGCAGAAATTCTGCACCCAGCAAAACTGTCCTTCAAATATAAATTAGAAGTGAATGTATTCTCAGAAGTCTTGTGCATGCTGTCACCATTTTGGTGAGTCCAAATGCGCACCTGCCCTGTTCTGTCTGTAAAGCAGTGTTGAACTATAGTCACCTACTACCTCTGGCTCTTACAATCTTGTGGCTCCTCTTCCTTAGCGCCCTCTGAGCCAAGGGAAGAGGAGAAAATGTGATTACATGTCCCATTTCAAGATGAACACTCCACAGCCTCTTAATTGGAAAAGTTGTGTGGTCTCCATTTCAAGTACCATCTTTATTTATTTATTTTTTTGAGCTTAGGATCGAACCCAGGGCCTTGCCCTTGCTAGGCAAGTGCTCTACCACTGAGCTAATTCCCTAACCCCCATCTTATTTTTTTTTAAAGCTTCTCTGGAGGAGTTTGAAAAATGCACCAATCTATATTTATAATAGTAAGTCAGTTAAAATCTCTAGTCAAGTACAATTCCAGCATGGGGTGAGAAGAAAGGCAGGAAATCTGGTAGCTGCTGGATTAGGGACATTAGTTTATTTTAAGGGTGTGCTCACTGGTGAAGCAATCATGCTCTGGTGATAGCCAACCACCCAAGAATATAAGCAGCATAAAATGGGTGCACTAGGTTTTATAAATGAGAGACACAAAACAGGGTAAGTGTGAAAGGGAGGTGGATCTGAGAGGAATTAGAGAAAGAAGGTAAATGTAATCAAAATGCAATGTAAGAAATTCTCATGTCCAGGTTGTTCATGTAGATCTCATCCATTTCTCTGTCATTGGGTGATCCCTGTGTCCCTCTTAGGGTCCTGTTTTTTAGGTAGCCTCCCTGAAGTTGTGAGTAGCAGTCTAGTCATCTTTGTTTTACATCTAGTATCCTCCTATGAGTGAGTACATACCGTGTTTGTCCTTCTGAGTCCAGATTACCTCACTCAGGATGATTTTTTTCTAGATCCATCCATTTGCCTGCAAACCTCATGATGCCATTGTTTTTCTCTGCCGAGTAGTACTCCATTTTGTATATGTACCACATTTTCTTTACCCATTCTTCAGTTGAAGGGCATCTAGGTTGTTTCCAGCTTCTGGCTATTATAAACAGTGCTGATATGAACATAGCTGAGCAAGTGCCATTGTGGTATGATTGAGCATTCCTGGGTATATGCCCCAAGAGTGGTATAGCTGGGTCTTGGGGGAGATGGATTCCCAATTTTCTAAGAAAGTGCCATATTGATTTCCAAAGTGGCTGTACAAGCTTGTCTTCCCACCAGCAGTGGAAGAGAGTTCCCCTTGCTCCACATCCTCTCCAGCATAAGTTGTCTTCTGTGTTTTTGATCTTAGCCACTCTGACAGGTGTAAGGTGGTATTTCAGAGTCATTTTGATTTGCATTTCCCAGATAATTAGGGATGTTGAGCAATTCCTTAAATGTCTTTCAGCCATTTGAGCTTCCTCTGTTGAGAATTCTCTCTTTAATTCTATAGCCCATTTCTTAATTGGACTGTTGGGTATTTTGATGTCTAATTTCTTGAGTTCTTTATATCTTCTGGATATCAGTCCTCTGTTAGATGTGGGGTTGGTGAAGACCTTCTCCCATTCTGTAGGCTGTTGCTTTGTCTTGTTGACCATGTCGTTTGCTCTGCAAAAGCTTCTCAGTTTCAAGAGATCCCATTGATTGATTGTTTCTCTCAGTGTCTGTGCTACTGGTGTTATAAACCTGGATGTGAGTATGGGTAAAGAAGGGCAAGTTTCGAGGGAAAGAGAGCTTAAGGGAGCAGGAGATCCCAGCTGGATCAAGAACAGAGAGGGAGAACAAGGAATAAGAGACCATAATAAATGAAGACCACATGAGAATAGGAAGAAGCAAAGTGCTAGAGAGGTCCCCAGAAATCCACAAAGATACCTCCACTGTACGCTACTGGCAATGGTCGAGAGAAAGCCTGAACTGACCTAGTCTGGTGATCTGATGGCCAAACACCCTAACTGTCATGCTAGAAATCTCATCAGATGACTGAGGGAAGCAGATGCAAAGATCCACAGCCAGGCCCCAGGTTGAGCTCCAGGAGGCCAATTGGTGAGAAAGAGGAGGGATTATATGACCGAGAATTGTTGAGACCAAGATTGGAAAAAGCACAGGGAAAAATAGTCAATCTAATGGAAACACATGAACTATGAACCAATAGCTGAGGAGCCCCCAACTGGATCAGGCCCTCTGGATAAGTGAGACAATTGAACAGCTTTAACTGTTTGGGAAGCATCCAGGCAGTGGGACCTGGACCTGTCTTTAGTGCATGAGCTGGCTATTTGGAACATTGGGCTTACACAGGGACACTTTGCTCAGCCTGGGAAGAGGGGACTGGACCTGCCTGGACTGAATCTATCAGGTTGAGCTGAATCCCCAGGGGAGTCTTTGCCCTGGAGGAGATGGGAATGGGGGGTTGGCTGGGGGGAAGGTGTGGGGACATGGGATGGGGGAGGACAGGGGAATCCATGGCTGATATGTAAAATTAAATTAAATTATAAAATAAAATAAAATAAAGAAATTCTCAAAAAATAATTAAAATAGTAATAAAAAGTCATATTCAAAGAAGCAAAAACTAGTTATTTTCCATTGTTAGTAAACAGGGTGCTTTGTGCTGAAATAAAAGTGCACTTATTTTACATGAAAAAATAAAATCATTGCTCAAAATAATAGATAAGTATAAAAGACAACTTGTATTTTGTGCTTTTAATTCTTTTCTCAATTATTTAAAAAACAGCTGTATAAAGTGATTATTGTAAAATTCTACTAATGGGCTGATAATGCAGAATGTGCAGAATGTGTACTGTATGTATCAAGGTGTGATTTATTTGATAATAATACTATCAATATGAGGCCAGTTTTCAGTGTTAAAATTAGTAGGATATTTTTTCTGATCTGCATAATCATAAATTTATATTGCTAATCTTCAGAGAAACTATCAAAGTAATTCAATATACAATTAAAATGACAAAGGAATTTAAATAACATGTTGGAAAAATATCTGTCTAGCACAAAGTAAAACAATATTCAGGGATAAAAGAGAGGCCTTCAGACATAGAAATCTACTTCTAAAGTCCCAGATACTGTCTTACAGTCAGTTATACTAAGTAGGGAAAGGTTAACCACTCTACATATAAGGCAGAGATTGGCAGATGATGACACACTGACCAATGTATTTGGTGTTTGCATGACATAGGATGGGGGAAAGAAATAGAGAAATATAGTACTGCCTTTTCTTAGACAATATTAATGTGCAAACATAATCCAAAATAATGGTAAATTCAATTAATTTAGAAATGTGACACACATCACCAACACCTGTTGCAAATAAAAGAATATAGTAAATATCCCAAGACCCACTACTTTTATCCCCTCTTCCTCTTCAAAATATAAAAGCTATGGAGTCTTGTAGCACTACAGGGAATATTTGCCTAGATCTAAACACTTTATGATGCCATCATATAGGACATGCTTCCTGTTTTGGGCTTCTTTCATTTGATCTCATGTTCTTGTGATGTATCTACATTTGGCTGTAGTTGTCATCTGCTCATTCATATGTTGATAGAATATTTCATTATGTAATTTACTGTGATATAGTATCAGTTCTATAATTGATTGATACTTGAGGAGTTTCCAGATCTGGTCTATTATGAGTAATGTTACTACAAATGATCTTGTAAATATTTCTGATGAATATGTGTATATCTGTCATAAATATGCAAACTTTGGATCAAAGATTATACGCACTTTCAACTTAAATCAACATTACCAACTATTTTCCAAAGTTGTTGCACCACCGTGTGCTTCCTCCAGCCCCTGAAGATGCTGGACATTGTCTGGTTTTGCTCTCAACCTTTCTGAAGAGCCTACAAGTGATTGTTAATTTTGACACCATGTTTCCTGACCACCTGCTCATTTGTCCATTTAAATTCCCTGTCTGCTGTGACTTTGCTAATATTGACTGGCAAATATTTTCCCCCAGTCTGGGGATTTATCTTAATTTTCTAAATGGTGCTTCTGATAAACATATATTCTAAATATAGTCTAATTTATCAATTTTTCTTTTATGGACATTGATTCAAGTTCTTCTTTCAAAACGACTTCTTAAGTTAACTTCTGAAGGTATTCTACCATTGTGTTTCTTCTGAAGGACATTTTTGTAACTTTCATATACAGAGTTGTAATTCTGCCACAGTGAGTGTTTTAACTCTAGCAAGAGATATGAGCTAGGAGAGATAGCTAGATAGAGAGATGATGTATGGATGGTAGATAGATAGATAGATAGATAGATAGATAGATAGATAGATAGATATAGATAGATAGATAGATAGAAGACAGATAGATAGTAAACAGGCTGGCAAAAATGGATTATCTTTTTCCTATGGATATCCAATTATTCAGCATCATTCATAAAATGATGACTTTATCTTTATTTCTTTCTTGTTCCAACATTTTTGTTTTAATTTGAAGGAGTAGTTTCCCTTTCTTTCCTTGTAACTGCCTAAGGATAGAGTTCTAAATGATGTTTACCAGGTAAGTGCAGATGCCCAGAAACACGCAAGGTCAGCGCCTGCTAGTGAAAACTACTGTGCTATTATTTCTGTTGTTACACACTGCTTTCACTACTGAGTATGTTTCATTTGCATGCCACTGCTCTTCTCTTTGCTAAATAACACTTTTATTTATAAAGGAAGTGTTATTGACTAATTTGTTTAAAAAATATAAAACAAAGTACTATCCAGAATACTACCACCCAAAAGAAAATGACTATAAAATTTGGATTTGACTTTTTTTCTGTATTTTCTCCCATAGGTCTACTTTGAATACCTAATTAAAAGTCAGTTATTACATAAAACCACAGGGAAATCTAAGGAAAGACTTCTGATTTGTCAACATTTACACTCATGAACAGTAAGATGAAGAAGGAGGATATATGAATGGAATACATGGTACAGCTATCCACTTCATTGATCTCTTCAGCTTGGCTGTTACATCATGAGAAATGTGTGCCGTAGGGCTACTGGAGGTAGCTCAGTGTATTCCACATGTTTAGGCATGAGAATTGTTTATACACTGTGCTTGCCAATTAAAATATATAAACTACTAAATTAAAATGTAAGAGACAATGCAAAAAGGCAGAAAACTTGCAGAAAGTTACTTAAGTATACCCACACAAGTAGCCAAGTGTCCACAATGTAACTAGTAGTTATTTTCCATAACAAAAACCAGGAACATCACTACTAGAATAAGAAAGGACAACAAATACCACCGACAGATTGAAATTTTCTAACAAATATCTCATCATACTCATTAAAATAGTTATCAGTACCCTTGAAACAAAGGAAAAAGTATAAAATCTAAATAAATCATAAATTATAGAATTAACAAATACATTAATTAAAATAAAAGTTCTCTAGAGAAATTTGATAGGGAATAGATATGACAAAGGAAAAAGTCAACAAATTGGAAGAAAATAACAAATTGCTCATTAAGCAAGTAAGATAAAACACACAAATGTAGCCAGGGCTTCTGAAATTCATACACCAATAAGAAAAGATTGAATGTTTATGTCAGCAAAGTCTCAAGAAAAAAGAAAAAAAGGAGAGCACTAGAATAAGTATTTGATGAAATAATTGCTCAATATTTTCTGAATTTGGTCAAACATATTAAACATATGTACTTACAATTTCAAAAATATTTAACTAGCCTCAAATAGAGTAAACTTTAAAAAAAGTATTTCTGGGATATTTTATAACTGAAACTCTAAACACACACACACACACACACACACACACACGCACACGTGCACACACACGCACACACGCGCACACACACACGCACGTGCGCGCGCGCGCGTGCCTTGGAAGTAGCTGGGGTGAAACAAAACATTATCTTCTGCTGAACTGGCAAACTGATTACTTCCTCATCTGAGAACAAAGAAATCAGAAATAAGTCTGATTTTTCAACTGAAAGGAAGATGAAGAGGAATAGGAGAAGGAAGAGGAGAAGAAGGAAAGAAAGAAATTACTCTCAAATGTATTCTCCAAGCATTAGGTCAATGCCAAAGGAGATGGCTTGAAGGTTAAGTTGTACAGCTTTTCCAGAGAAGTCAAGTTTGGTTCTTAGCATTTACTTCAGGTGGTTCACAAATGCCTGTAATTCCAGCTCAAGTGGTTCCAACATCCTTTTCTGATCCCAGTGGATACTCACCTAGATACATACATATATACATAAACCAAAACAAAATTAACCTTTAAAAAATGGAGGGGTTGGGGATTTAGCTCAGTGGTAGAACACCTGCCTACCAAGCGCAAGGCTCAGGGTTTGATCCTCAGCTTAAAAAAAAAAAAAAAATGGAGGGGTTAAAGACATTCTCAGACAATGAAAACCTAAGAGAAGGATTAAATGAAATTCTTAAACCAGGACAGAGGCCACAGGAAATAATACCCTGAGCTCCTGCTAGGAAGGATGAAAATGGGTTTGATTATTGTCAATCCGAATGCTGATGAAATTTACCTGCATCTTATAAAATCTGAAGCAAACACAAGTAAACCACACAACAGTTATGATATTGGTCAGCTTGGACTCTCATGTAAGAAGTAGTATAAATCAGATGGCTTAAGCAAGAAATTAGTTCTTGTAGTTCTGGAAGCTACCCAAAATTAAGGTGGCGACGTGGATAGTCTTCATTCTGAGGCCTTTCCACTTGGGTTACTGGTGGCCATCATCTTGCTATGGATTAATACAACCTGCTTCTTGTGCTAGAGCTAAGGGAGAAAAAAAAAACCTGTGCCATCTTCTTTATGGTTGCTAATCCCCATATGAGAGCAGCCCCACACATCCTCCTCTGTATCACCAATATGCCTTATCTCCAGGTATCATTGCATTGCAGGTCAGGTCTTCAACTCAGGGACCAGCGAGCACATAAGTCAATTCTTGCAAATATACTAAGTAGCATAAATATTTTTTTTAAAAAAAAATGGTAAGGAAGCTCCCAGACTGTCAAGGAGAAGAAAGAGGGGGACGAGAAAGAAAATAAATAAAAAGAAACATAAAATAAACTTTCATATACATCGTCATGTTTCCCTCAGTGTAAAGGATGTACATACAGCAATTAGAAGAGCGCTCAGCAGAATGGACAAAAGACAACATCACCCAAATAGACGTTGTCCACAGGAAATTCGACTCAGACAGCATAGGTAGGCTAAAAGTAGAAAGCGATAACCTAAACGTGGCCTCTTCAAGAAGGACAGCGAGAACTCTGTGTCTTCACCCACCTCACCCCACCCCCGCTCCTCCAAAGCTCTAATACACAACAGTGCTCAGCTTTCATAGAAATGATTGCAGTGCCGCACACTTTCTTATCTGAACCACAGAACAAGTGGAGATCTTGCTGACTGATACACACGTGAAAGAGTACTGACCTAGATGAACACCATAACCAGAAATTGCTGATAGGAGGTTCCTGCGGAGAAGAAGAGCCCATGTGCAAAGAAGTAGATTGGTAGATCAGTTAAATGAACTCGGGCATGCTCTAGATTTTGCCCCTGACAGAAAGCTTTGTGCATGGGAAAACAGCAACAGAGCAGGACAAGAGGAAGGATGATTTTTCTCCTCGATTCCATGGTATGTATGGCCCATGGTTGCATTCTTTTCAACATCCATCAGCCTCCATTGCTAGGCACCTCCATAAAAGTGAAGGCAATTACCATATGAAAAGTTACAAAATCGTCCTCGTAGAGAACTTCACATTCCCGTTTGTAGCTTGACAGCTAGGTTGATAAGTCAGATCCAAACAAAATTAGCCTTTAGATAGATGCCCTCATATTGCTGTAATAAACGCCGCAGGACCCACAGTGCCCCTTGGAGGGCCTGGAGCCTTAGCAAAATGGAACTGAAAAGTTGTTAATCAGTCTCAACAGCGTCAAGGCAGTGAAGGGGCAGTGAAGGGGCAGTGAAGGGGCAGTGACTCGGGCAAAAGCAGGCTTATTCTTAACTTTACCTTTTCCCTTTATCCACTAGGCCACTGAAGAAACAGGATAGCTGTATAAAAGATGGAAGAAAATACGGTAAACTTCATATATTTCAGTCAGTTTCAGGATATCCTATGGGATCCTGAACCAGCCAACACCAACCTAAACACAGAAAATCCAGCCATGAGCCCCAACAAACTCACAAATTCCTACATGAAATCACAGCCCTTCCTTACAAAAGTCCTCAAACTAGGCCATCCATAATCTACTAAGAGGAGCCGTAGAGAAGTGAGCATAATGGTGGAGTGGAAATAATCATGATATTCAACAACCCTCTCACTGTCTCTCACGGTTCATCATCATTTGCATCAGTTGGAAAAGCTTGTTCCTCTGAGCTACATTCTGCTCCTAGTCAGATGCAGAAAGTGGTAATTCTTTGACTGGGGTGGTAAATGGGCTTGGTCCACAGATTACACTATGGCATAGATAGGGGAAGGAGGAAGACTGGATTAAATCATGTAGTTGTGCATTACCAATATTCTTCTTTCAAGTTGGTAAAGTTCAATTCAGTTCAATAAACATATATTAGACATGTGTCATAAGAGACACCACAATGCCATATCCAGGAGAGCCTGGACAGTTAAGTTTCTAAAGTGTGTGCTGGTAAAATGGCGACCATATCACAGATACATTCCTGCCTCTTTCTTACCTCTTGACCTCTTGACTTCTTCATTAGTGTGTGTGTGTGTGTGTGTGTGTGTGTGTGTGTGTGTGTGTGTGTGTTCTTTCTTCTTAAGGCATTGGCTTTTTTGAAGAGACATTGATAAAATTCCAAGGCTGATTTCCACATGTCATTCCTTTGATATCTTTTACCAACCAGTCTAAAACATCATCATACTGCTACAGAATTTATCATAAAAACAATTATTTTGTGGTAGGGTTCTAGGGACCAGAGAGGACTTTCTCAGGAGTCCTTTCCTCTTCAGATGTTCACAAAGCAAGCAAGGCCCTCCACTCTTTGGTTCAGGGATCTCTCATGCTTCAGTTCTCTGTATCCAACTAGAGTGTACTACTGGGGACTTTCGTCGGCTTCTGAATGAAAACGAGGTCAACTATGCCTCTTCCCTGGGCTATTTGCATAGTTACTGTTTGTTCCATTTATGTTTATCATTTGAATATCATTTAATGGATGCCAGCACAAGGGAGGGTGGAGATGGAATGTTCCCTGGAAGATGCTGCCCCATTAACTCAAATGAATAGCGATGAAGAGCCTGTGCACACACAGCCATATGGGGGCTATTTAGGGGCAGTGAGGCTGTTCATTTTGCTTTAAAATCACAAGCTTGGACAAAATATACTGTTTGGTTAGGAGGGAATTGAAATTATAAAGCTTTCAAGGCTTTGGACTTCAATGTTCTGCTCTCCCCCCTCACCACCTCACATGGGGGGCACACCGCCCTTACCACAGCCCATTTCTTGAACTCTTTCCAATCCCAGGTATTCCCTATTTCTTTTAATACCTCGTTGCTTTTACATCAATTACAGACTGACCCAAAGCTGACTGGAAGTGCAAGCGATAAATGGTGAGGCCCAGTGGAATGAATTTCTGATGGAAGAATAAAACTGTTAAAGGAATAAATTTACTGCATACAAATTTATACAAATCCCATATATACTAGGAAATCCTTTGCAATGAAAAACCGATGAAAGATTAAAATGTTAAATGAATTAAAATCCACCACGCCAGTGAAATATAATGATGATTTGACCTACTAAATGAATGGCCTAAATGAAGATATAAATTTGAAGTGTTCCAGTGCATGTCAGTGTGAAATGTGTGGTAAGCCAGCATAAGATAAAAATATGACTCTGGCTGCTGAAGGAATACTCTTCATGGAAGCAGCCATTATTTAGAAACATCTGTGTTGGTTCTTTGTATAATGTGAAAAAAAAACACCCTGTTTCTCACATCAGGTAACATCATCAATAACCTTTCTGTCTTTCTTTATTCTGACCCTCTTAAACTCTCCACATTCTATGTCTGCGGACAGTGACTTAATGGTAGATAAGAATTAGGAACTTACTGTTACAATTTCTCTCCTTCACTTTACTAGACCTTTCTTATATCTTGTCTACAAAATATACAAAAGCTGATACAAGTATAAAATATTCAGCGGGCATGAGTAGTTAGTTAACTGATGCCTCTTCACAATTACTACTTTCTCTAAGTAGCAACTGAACATTAAAAAATAATAACAATAACCACCATAAAATCCTTAGCCATTAAAATAAGTTTCAAGGTTATTTTCCTGTCCAGGAGAATTATAGTTACAAACCCAGCTTAGGATACAGGTAATATATATTTTGTTCATAATTGACTCAAGATCTGGTCATGTAAAAAAAATACTCTGTAGCTAGGCACAACTAGATAAATTTGATCATTGTTAAAAAAGCATAAAGGTGCAAATAGACTATAGAAAATTCCACTGAATGACTCTCTGAGTATGCCCAGTTTATGGTATTATAGCCATGTTCAGTTGGAAGCTATAGGCGAGAAGAGGTCATTTTCTCTGTAAGATCATCCGGCACTCCAGATTTCTGGGCATACGGCCATGTGCATATGGCCATTAATTCAAATGATAGGTACTGACCATCAGTCAATAAATAACTTGTTAAAAGACCAAGAGGCGAGGAGTCCCCATGCTAATCAAGCCTTTTTGATGTTAATCCCACTTCTAATAAGAAGAGTCCATCTCTACTGAATAGCTTTTTGAAGGCCTATCAACCCTGAATGTTGTTGGGTGAGGAGCTGTGTCACAGTATTGCTAAGGGGGGAGAAATCCTAGCATACAGTTATGTAGGACTCAAGAGTCCTCCACATGATCAGTCAAAGGCAAGTCCTTGACATAAATATCTTGTGTGCTGCTGTCCGGGTGAAGTTCCTCCAATCTAAAGGCTAGGCATTTGGGGCCAGCAGAAAGCCTTGTGGTTTGGCACCTTCAAGAGTTGCTGCACTAGTATCTAAATGCTTTGGGAACAAAAACTATCTTGGATGTCTTTACAATGGTAAGGAAACCCAGGGCACTCAAAAATGTTTCCTGGATTAAATTGAAAGCAGTTTTCTCTGGCTGAAGTCAGAAGTAAAAGTGACTAAGGCTTTAGCACCCCCTGGGGATGGCATGTTGACTTCCCTTGTATTTCTTCATTCAGAATATTTATGGATCGCCTTTCAAAGTGCTAGGTACTAAGGATGGGGCACCTGTCTCCAGAGGCTCACTGCCTGTCAGAAAAGTTTCAAAAGCCTTGGCTGACTCGTATCCAATGACTGTTTAGAGAGCAACGGCCAGAGCCTATAGGAGACCCAGATGTGCAGAGGTAAATAAAGTGTATGAGGAAGAGTTGATGGGCAAAGAAGCCACACTGAGACGTGAAGAGTATTCCACAGATGCTAAGCCAGAAATGGGGAGGAAGAAGGAACGCTGTATTCGGAACTGAGGACTGATCACATGTCATATGGGTAAAAATTAGTTACAAATCAGAGCAAGGAGCTACATCCTGCCTGTTCACTTTGTCTTATCAACTCAGTGCTCTAACTTTTTAATGTATAGCTCTTTCCCAGCAGCCAGCTATTTTCATTTTCAATAAAGTATTAGAAAGTGTAGTTAGCATTTTTAAATCTTTGAAACAGCTAATGTGTATCTACCACTTACAAATTCTCTTTGGCCATAGAACTACCAACTAACCACATTAGGTCTTATAATACTAAGTGGTTATTAGTATTATCACTGATGTCATCCAGAATTTAAAGAGTTCTATTATCAAAGTCATATCAAAAGAAGGACATGGGGTTGGGGATTCAGCTCAGTGGTAGAGCACTTGCCTAGCAAATGCAAGGCCCTGGGTTTGATCCTCAGCTCTGGGAAAAAAAAGAAGAAGAAGAACACTTAAGTTCTCAAATTTAAATTAAATGTGGTGGCGTTACGGTGCACACCACCACATTGAATATTATAATTATTAAATTACATTATTAATTTAAATTTGAGAACTGAAGTGTTCTCAAATTTAAATTAAAAATTTAATTTATTATTGAATATTATAAAATTATATTTGTTAAATTATAATAAAAATAAGCCTATAAATACCTGTCATTTTTAGATTTGTTCACTAAAAATGAAGATATTTTATTATTATTTTATTTGTGTATAAGTATATGTGTGTGTATGTTTGTGTGTGTGTGTGTGTGTGTGTGTGTGTGTGTGTGTGTGTGTGCTGTACTCTTGTGTACATGTTGTGCACATATTCCTGTGATGACCAGAGGTTGATATCATCTGTCTTTCTCTATTGCTCTTTTTCTTTTTTTCTTTCTTCTTCCTTCATTTCTTTCCATTTTTCTTCCTTCCTTCCTTCCTTCCTTCCTTCCTTCCTTCCTTCCTTCCTTCCTTTCTTTCTTTCTTTCTTTCTTTCTTTCTTTCTTTCTTTCTTTCTTTCTTTCTTTGAGATAGAGGTTCTCTCACTGAACCCAGAGCTCACCAGTTGGCTAGATTAGCTGGCCATCAAGCTCTGTGGATCCATCTGCCTTCAGAAGAGCATAGCCCACTCCTTAGTGGAGGTGTTACTGTACACACCACCACATCTGGCTTTTCTGTGGTTTCAGTGGATCTGTACTCAGGCTCTCAGGCTTGTGCAACAGGCCCCTTACCACTTGTACCTAGTTCCCAAAATGAGGACGTCCATCACACAATGTAAATTTAAAAGCTAAAGATTAAAAAATTGTGATTTATAACTTAAATCATTATTTTTAAAATTATCATGCAAGTGATACATTTAATAAAAATTTACGTAAAAGTGAAAAGCTACTAGAAAAATCTTCAAAATTAGCTTTGAATATTTCAAACTTTCCTTGAAACACTTCCTCATCAATTTCTAATTTCTTTCTTTCTTTCTTTTTTTTTTGAGCTGAGGATCGAACCCAGGGCCTTGTGCTTACTAGACAAGCGCTCTACCACTGAGCTAAATCCCCAACTCAATTTCTAATTTCTATACAGTAAGAATTGGAAACAGAGTGTAGCTTATATGCCATCAAACAATTTTTAATAATTTTATGTTCATATTTTTCTAATAAGTACTTTGTTTCCATTTTATATTTAATGTCATTTGATTTATTTGCATTTTATATTCAAGAGAATGGTTTCTACCTTATATGTACAATAGAATACTAATAGTATATGTGTATACATATAGACGGTGTATATACAGTAGCATACTAACAAATTATAAAAGAATTTAAACAAAAGTATGTTCCTCTATAAAGTAAATTAAAAAATAACTAGATAGATAGATAATTAAATCCTATGCAGATATTGGAAGGTCCACGAATCATTAGAGTCCTTTAAACTAGCAGCTATCAATCTATGCATTAACTAAGATGTCTCTTGGGATTTTAGGTGTGATGGCTAATCTTGACTGTCAACATTATGGGACTTAGAATCACCATGGAAAACAACCTCTGAGCAAGTCTGGGAGGAGATTTCTAGATTATGGTTCATTTATGTGAGGAGACCTGCCTTAAATGTGGCTGGTTCGATTCCATCGGGGGTGAGAGGCAGACAAGATTAAAAAAAAAGAAGTGAGCCGAGAATGGGCATTCATCACTCTTTCCTTCATGACTATGGATGGTTGCAATGTGGCCAGCTTCCTCAAGCTCCCTCTGACAGGCCTTCCCTGCCATGATGAACCGAAAACTTCAAGACCAAATGAACCTTTCCTTCTTTAAGTCACTTTCATGAGATATTTCATCATACTGATAGAAAGTAACTCATAAACTGGTAAATAAATCTATTGATAGTGAAACTACAGAAATAAGAAGTTTACTACAATTTTTGAAATATACTTGATCTTGGCAGTGTATGCTAGGAGGTCTAAAAGAGCATCCACAACTTCTGTGAGTATACTGTTGCTGTTGCATGTGTTCTGGCTTGCTTTTTGTTGAAATACCAGACATGAACCAAAAGCAGCTTGGGGAGGAAAAGGTTTCTTTCACCATCCTTGAGGGAAATCAAGAAAGTAACTTAATGAAGGAACCTAGAGGGAGAAACTGAGGCAGAGACCATGAAGGAATGCTGCTTACTGCCTTGCTCTCTGGTTCTCTACCCAGAGAACATTTTTACGTAACCAGGACCACCCCCATCTATGGCGAGTACCACCCACAGGGGCTGTACCTTCTTTCACCAATTAGCAACTAAGAACATACCTTACTGCCATGGCCACAGGCCAATATGATCAAAGCATTTCCTCAACTGAGGTTCCCTTTTTCTGATGTGTCAAGTGGGCAATCAAGATTAGTCATCACACAACATGATATGATTCTTTTAGAATGTTTTCTAGGTGGTTTGGAATACAACAAAGAGTAAGTAGATGGTTTTTAAGTTCTGTCTTCCCAGGGGTGGCTTGCATTAGTTACTTTTCTCATCTTTATGAATTCCTCAGATTTGTACTCTGTGCTATAATGCCACCTATTCCTTGATTCACGAATCAGGCAAATTCAAGTGTGAAAAGCATACAGTTGCCTATGCAAGGCAAACAACCTGAATATTTAACACAATTAAATTGTGAGATTAAAAATAGTAATGATAAAGAAAGCATGATGGCTAATACTGTCAACTGGACAGGATCTGGAAACACAATGGAGAAAAACGTCTGGACGTATGTGTGAGGGCATTTGAGATAGACTTACTGAATTGATGTGTGAAGACTCATCCTCAATGTAGGGAAGACCATTCCATGCCTTAGGGTCCTGTATTGAGTAAGAAAGGGAAAATGAGTTGAGCACCAGCATCCATTGCTCTCTGCTTCCTAATGGACATGGAATGTGATTTGCTGACACCTGTTGTGCCTTTCCTGTCCTGGATAGTATCCCCAAATTATAAAATTTTGCCAGCTGTTTGTCATGGAGATGAGAAAAGGCAACTAATGCAGAAATAAAACATATGAGTTAAAATATTGCGAGACACAATGACATGAACTTAGACTCTTGGTGTTTGAGCGATAGATTGGAGGAAGATCCCAAGATATGGTGATCCTCAACTACATAGTGAGCTCCAGGCCAGCCTGAAGTCTTGCCTCAAACACTGGGGAAAAAAAGGAGACAGGGATCACATCTATTTGTGTCCTTGAACATTTATTGCACATAGAATACACACACGGACAAAACTGTTCCTAGAGTTTTTTGAGAGTTTAAGCGAGGTTTAAAGTAAGTATAAAACACCTTAGCATGTATTCTGATTGCTACCTGTAACAAACAGTACTATATTTATGGCCTGTTTTGTGTGAGATATTAGTACTGTGGTCGTGTTAAGTGAGTTCTTATCATCAGTGATTCATAATAAATTTTATGGAAGAAATAATATGGTCTTTGGTACTTGCTTTAGAGTCATAAAAGGAGAAAGATGAAGGAGATGAGCAAGGGGCATGATGGGCCTTTGCTTGATGTTTGCTGAAACTGAGTGAGAGCATTTCATTATACTATGCTATCCACTTTTGTCTCCAGTTAAAAGATAAATTTTAAGAGGGCATCATCATGACTCTTGTAGGTCTGCTAAATAATCAGGGGTCAAAGATTGTTTTAATTAGGTATTTAATGAGGAAACCAGTACAATGTTTCTGTTAGTTCAAAGGAAATCTTCACTGAACTGACCTATGAAAGCAGTTACTAATGCTGAAGTAAACGTAGAAGTCCAGTTTATTCTAGAAACAGTGGTGGCAGCATGGTGGGAGGAGTTTCTATTCTCCAGTACAAGAAACATTTATATATCTGTAGTCAGGAACTCCAGGCTCACGATCACTTATTTAGAGAGTTCTCTAAAAAGACAAAAGGCAATGAAAGCTTCAGAAAGCTCATGAAATGGTCTATTCTGAGGGAATGTGTCTAGGCAGCACTTGGTTTTCTTTGATGGTATATTAAACCTTCTATGCCATTTCTAAGTCTGTCTGGCTCTTCCCTATGTAGTCTCTGTACTAAGCTGAAATAATCCCCTCCAAAATGTCCATGCCTGATGCTCAGACAATACACTGATTTATAGATCAAAATCAACAGTGCGGTTGTGATTCTACCGGAAACCTTGAGGCTCAGGTGTCTTCCTGGATTACCCGTGTGATCACAACAGTCCTTACACTGGAGGAAAGACAACAGGAGACAACTGATGCTGATGGGAACAGAGGCTGAACTGATGTGCTTGTTGCCTTTGAAGATGGAAGAAAGGAGTCAAAAGATGGAAGAAAGGGGTCAAAAGGAGGACAGAATAGAAGCATCCTTTTTGTGTGCTTGCTTTGTTTTAAGGAAAATACTTGTGCGTGCGTGCGTGTGTGCGTGCGTGCGTGCGTGCGTGCGTGCGTGCGTGTGTGTGTGTGTGTGTGTGTGTGTGTGTGGTCCTGTGAGTGCATGTGTGTACACATGCATGTGGAGGTGAAAGGTCAACCTCGAGTATCACTTACTAGGTACTGTCTACTTTGTTGATACAGGGCCTCTCATTATCCTGGAACTCACTGACTGGGCTAGGATGGCTGGCTAGCCAACTCCAGGGATCCAACTGTTGCTGCCTTTTCAGCCTCAGGACCACAAGCACACACCACTATGCCAGGCTTTTTTATGCAAAAACAGAGAATCAAACTTGGTTCCTCATGCTTGCCTGGTAAATGCTTCACGCCGTGAACTATCTTCCCAGTCCCAAGATGGGAAGATTTCTTTAAAAATCTCTACCTCACCTGGAAGAGGACAGCAGCTTCGCTTATCAAAGGCTTTTCCAGCTTTGTGCATCATCAGCTGTTTATTTCAATGCTTTGCCTATCATCAGCAGTCTGTCTGACAGATCCGTTTGTTCTCTTTTAGTACTTCTATGTATGATAGCTGCATTTTGGAAGAGTATGTGCATCTTCCTTGCTAAGGGATGACTTGCCCTCACACTTCTCTTCACACCTCTCTTGTGACATGACATCATCCCCTCATTTGCTGAGAGAAATGCCAGCTTACAAAAAAAAAAAAAAAAATCTCACAGACACCTTGGTTTCTACCTTTGTCTATTTCATTTGCAAAAGAGCATAGAAATATAAGAAAAGAAACACTAGCCATCAATGAGGTCACTTCCTCCTGGACAAGACTTTATTTTTTTTATAAGATATATACTCAGTATCGAGTTTCCTAAAAACCTCAAGACACATAGGTAGCTTGCTCAGTAGATCAACCCAAACTGTTCCAGCAGTGTCAAGCACTGAATACCCACTGAAATACAAACAAGCCTCCCTGGCCCTTCACTGGCCCTCTAGATCACTAAGCAGTATTAGGCAGGAGCTGACGACCCTACTGAAAAATCATTCTGGATAGCTTTTTCCCATAAAAATGAGTTCTGGATCTTCTTTAGTGGCATTTGAGTTATCCCTGTCCAGAAAGCATGCTGAGGCCACAAGCAGTCACAGGGCTTGTGTCTTAGAAGTGGGTTGGTGACAATGTTCCACCATGAGCCACATACCATCAGTAAGCTTCCCATCGAATTCCCTTGGACCTTTAAGTTCCTGCCATGACTGTGAAGTTCATCTCTCTGTCTCATACTTTCCTTTTGATAACTCAGCTTGATAAACCATTAAGGCACATAAGAGTGTTTTATACTACCAAGGTCCGTGTACTTCATGTATAGGGCTCATGCTTGCTAACCACCAGTGGCTCCTTCGTGGGTAGATGACACATGATTAGTGAGGAGCACCACATAGGAGACCTCAAATGTGTACACCGTGTGTAATCTGCTAAACTGGGTAGTGGTCACTTTATTCACACTTTGCTTTTGCATGTAGAGATTTGTGAAAAAGAAAATTTAATAAAACTATCTATGCGGTGATTCCTGCCCTTAGAGTGTAGAAACATTTTCACTATGTAGTAAAGTCTTGAGGATTAAAGGTATTTGATAAAGTAAAGTATTTAAAACTCTCGCCATGAGCAGATGCAAAGATCCACAGCTGAACACCAGGCTGAGCTCCAGGAGCACAGTTAAAGAGAGAGAAGAGGGATTCTATGAGCAGAGGGCATCAAGATCATGATGGGTAAACCTCCAGAGACAACCAAACCAAACTCATGCAATTTAGATGAACAGCCTGTGGAGCCTGCATGGGACCGGACAAGGCCCTCTGCATAAGCGAGACGGTTGTGTAGCTTGATCTGCTTATTGGCCTCCTGGCAGTAGGGTCAGGATCCATCCCTGGTGCATGAGCAAGCTTTTTGGAGCCCACGACCTATGATGGGACCCCTTGCACAGCCTTGAGGCAGGGGGAGGGGCTTGGACCTGCCTCTACTAATGTACCAGGATCTGCTGACTCTCTATGGGAGGCCTTACCTTCTTGTAGGAGGGAATGGCCAGTGGGTTGGGAGGAGGAGGCTGGAGGGACAGGAGGAGGGAAGAAGTGGATCTTTGATTGGTATGTAAAATGAATAAAAAAAAATTCTTAATAAAACTCTCACCATGAGGTTATAAGTTCTCAATATTCATTGGCTCCCTTGCTAATTTATGCTAATAATGAAAAATAGTTATTACTGAATTTCAAAGCTTTTTAACTAGGACTTAGAAAAACTACTCTGATGTCTTCTGCTATTTCCACAATGTCTTTCCTTCACCCAATCATGAAATCCCACCCTTTAACCTAGTGTCAACATGAACAGATTGTGTACCTGTAAGCACACAAAAAATCTGGAGGGTGCATCTCGACAATGCTGATTTCTGAAGTGAACACACACATGACTGCTCCAAGATGATTGGGACCCCATTCCATACAGTGGAGTGTTCTGGCTTCCACTTGTATCCCTAACTACTGTTCTCATGTGCATATCAACTCTATCCATTGGTGGGCTTGGCAGGACAGAATTAGAGAACAAAGAAATAAATAAGATGTGAGAAGCCTCATAGGTTGGTGCCTAGCCCAAAAGTTATCAGAGAGCTTTCATCCAGCAAATAGTGGAAATAGATGTAGAGACCCACAGTCAAACATCAGACAGTGCTCAGAAATTCTGCTGAAGAGAGGTAGGAAGGATTGTAGGAGCCAGAGGGTCAAAAACATCACAAGAAACCCCACAGAAACAAGTAACCCAGGCTGATAGGAACTCACAGAGTCTGAACCAACAATCAAGGAGCCTGCATGGGACTGACCTAAGCCTTCTGCATGCGTGACAGTTGTATAATTTGGTCTTCTTGTGAGACTCCTAACAGTGGGAGCAGGTGTGTCTCTGACTCTTTTGCTGGTTTTGGGGACTCTTTCCTCATACTGGGTTGCCTTGCCCAGCCTTGATACAAGACAAAGTGCTTAGTATTACTATAGCTGATTTGCCGTTTTTGTTGACATTCATAGAATGCCCCTTTCTGAGTAGAAACAGAGGAGGATTGGATGGGGCTGGGGGGAGGCAGAGGAGAGAGATGAAACTCTGGTTGGGATATAAAATAGGTAGATAGAATTTCTATACCACAAACAACTTTCTCTGGTCTCTTTCTCTGATCTCTGTTTATCTCTGGCCCTTTCTCTGATTGAAGTGTTTGATTGGGTAGTGTTTTCACTATGCACCAGATAAGCTGTATTGGATGACTTTACCATTGTTTCAGCAAGTAATCACATATGAGTATGCTTTCCAGTTGGTGCTCTCGCCTCTAATCTTTCAAATAATGCAATAAAATCCATTTAAATGGCTTAATATTACAAAATAAAACATCAAATAGGTGTCTAGTAAATAATAAATTTTCAACAATCATAAACATTCAACAAATGATTGAAACATTTGAAAGAATAAATGAAAAGTGCTAGTATTGGACTCTACTAATTTATTTGCAGCTAAAAATTCATTCTAAAATTCTACTGTTTTAGGACATGAAGACTTGGTTCTCCTCCTGTGCCTGATATTTCCCTTAGATTTCTATCTCAGGAGTAGGGCTTCTGGTTTTAAACATTCTAATACCCTTCATAATCTCAAGTGTAAGTAGATAAGGAAATGAGCCTCAGTCTTTGCAAAACATATCTCAATGTCTATACACAATAGATATATTCAGTTATTAATAAGTTAATTGTGTCAAACTGTTTACTCAATGTGTTATGACTTCATCTGGACAGATTCTCCCTCTCTGTATTTCCCTCTCTCTATCTCTTGGTGGTTTCTCCCTAAAATTAGCCTCCTTCCTTATGGCTTTCTTGGTTACTCCTTATATGCCTTGAACACAGTCAGGTATAAAGAAAACACACACTTTTTCATGCTAGAGTTAAGAACATAAGAAAATGCTTATTTTTTAAAAGTTTCCAGAAAACTCAAAACAATGAAGTAATTCTGAATTTGTGCACTTAAATTTCTTTTAAAAAGAAACTCCAAAATATTTGAGACCTAAACTGATTAGATTATTTCATAATTTTCTCTTTTGGCACTTGACTTTTTCTTTAAATTATGTATAAAAGTTATAGTTATAGATTTTAGAAATAAAGGGGGGAATATGGGGAGGGACAAATAACAGTAAATACCTTCAAGCTCTATAAAAACCACTGCTGAAGAAGTTTCCTAAAATATAAATATATACATGCAGAGAAAGAACTTCAGTGGAGCTGCACTATAATGGATTAACAATGCCACTATCAGACACTTTAGGCAAGCTAAAAGTCCAGTGTCAACATCAGATTACCTCTTCTGGAGTTGTTGGCCTGTGAGGTCTATTAGGTCCCCAAATGTTATAGGCTATTGCCAATGTAACTGGTTACTCTCCAAAATTGGTAGTAATACCTGGTAACTGAAGACACCACATACTTGAGTCATAGAACATAGAGAAACTAAGGTGATAAGGACCTGGAAGTTTCATCTCTACTGACTAGCTTTCATAGTACTGGAGGAGAAAGTAATCATTAATCTTACACAGTTATAAGTCCTGCAAGCTAAAATAACAACCTGCCTGACAAGATATGCCCACTGGTACAATAATGGTATGAATGTCACGGTAATAACCAAATACTTTCTAATTGGATTTAAGACCCACAACTTGGAATGAAACTCATACCTTATGCAGACATGGGGACCAATAACCTTGGCTAATAGGCCTTATGCCCCAGAGGAGAACCTACAGCTATTACTCTGATAATGGTACATGTCATCAAACTGACTCCTAATTATTTCTCATTAAACCCATAGATTAGCGCATCTCCAAGATCTCAGCAGAGGAGCTTCTCTTTGTAGTAGACAGCAATTAATTCAGAAACCTACAACTGACCAAGGTTCAGAGAATGAGTGACTGAGACACTATAATGGGACATGTGTCTCACACACCCCTTCTCCCAAGGCTCATTGCAGAAGAGGAAACAGAAAAGCTGTAAAAACCAGGTGAGATCAATGACTACAAGGAAATACTTAATTTTCTTGGGACACAATAAGAAATTTGCACATATGAACTCACAGTGGTGGTGACATTGTGCACAAGACCTGTGCAAGTATAATTCAGACAAAATTCCAGCAGAGAACTTTGAATATGGGAGATAGGAATGAAGTCCCCACCTAGCTGAGGAGCCTTTTGGTAATTGACAGTCTATGGGAGTGAAAGAGTTAGCTTTCTTTCAAGGTGTGGCCCCTGGTGGATCTAACATGGTCCAGTGGATGATCACACACCTGAGACTATATAGACAGTACTAATGGGGCTAGATTTTTTTTTAATGAGGACACAAAGTTGAATGGGTAGAGAATGGGGAGGTAGATTGGGGAGGAGAGAGAAGGGAATAGATATGGCCAGAATATACTATATGACACTCAAGTAATTAACAAAATGTGTTTTTATTAAAACAGTGCTCATGTGCAGACTACTTTCTCTGCATATATTTTCTCACATCATTTTCCGATTTTCTTTACTTATAAGAACGACAGACATGCATCTTTAGAGTTAGACTACTATAACTTACTATTAAATGTCTTGCACTCATGCTGTATTTATCTTCAACTGCTATTATTTTCTTTCATTTTTTTAGACTTAATTCTTCGCTTTCTTGACCTCCTTTCAAAAGCTACATCAGGGGCTGGAAAGATGGCTTAATAATTAGGAATGACTGCTACTCTTCCAGAGTACCTGAGTTCAATACCTAGCATGCATATTGGGCAACTTACAACCTCCTGCAACAGTGCCAGGGCATCTGATTACCTCTTCTATCCTCAGCTGGGACCCATACAGACATGTATGTATACACATGCACACACACATGCACACACATATGCACACACACACACATACACACAAACAAAAGTAATAAAAATAACTATTTAGAAACAACAATCTACATTGAAATAGCATTAAATTTGTGAATTAAAAATGCTAGACATGAACAGAGAGTCTGAACACTGATTGCTATAGGCAACACCATCACATAGATTGAAACTAAAAGGCACTTTTATACTTCTTATAAACATTTTGTAGATAAGCAAGCAAGGGGTAAGATACTCACCTGTATATGGTCCCTGAAAAGATCGCATTTAAAAGGCTTTATAAACCATCTTTACTAGGTGGAGCTCAGAACCATGAAACAGCATTCTCAAACTTTTAAGGCCAATATATTTGTCCTTCTCCATAAAAAAAACATTCAAATTTATCACTAGATTCAGAGAGGAATGGGGAAGGTCTTACCTCTTGACTGTCCTTTGTGCCATGGCATCTAGAACAACTTCTCAGTGATGGAACTTGGAAGTAAATGTCACTGAATGACACAGCTGTCCACATCTGGAGGAGGAGAACATGCAGAAATGTCCTCTTGCATTGATCTGAAACCACAGCACTCACTGCTGATGGTAGAGAATTATTAGTGCTCCAGGACTGGAGGTCCCGCAGCAGAGTGCCTCTGGCAATGAGCTGAGTGAGTTGTAACAAAAGCGGGGCAGCCAGATGAATGAATAGGAGGCTGTGATGGGCAGCCGGAGAGGCTGTAATGGAGACACAAGAAAAGTGGCAGAAGATGTCAAGAGATGATAAGAACAGAACAATCATCAGAATGGGTGATGGGAAGATGGCTCCAAGAGCAGAAGCACTTGCTGTTCAAACCCCAAGGCCTGAGTTCAATCCCCAGAGCTCACATAGAAAGCTGGATTAGTTCTTGTCCATCAGCAACCCCAGACAGAGCAATTGCTCAGAAGTTTGCAAGCCAGTCAGTTAGAACATGTTCACAGACAAGAAATAACAAGGAAAATCCTGCCTTCACCAGATGCAAGGTGAGAACTGATGCCAGAAAGAGTCCACAAATGTGCACTGTGATCTATGGGCATCTCAGACCAACACACACACACACACATTAGTTCATTAAAAATAAATAAATAAATATCACAATATATGGTTAGATAGGTATGAAACTGTAAGTGGTAGATTATTTGACAAAAATTTAAGCAGAGAATGGCGATTTAGGGTTTTTTTTGTTTTTTTGTTTTTTGTTTTTGTTTTTTCAGAGCTGAGGACCAAACCCAGGGCCTTGTGCTTGCTAGGCAAGCGCTCTACCACTGAGCTAAATCCCCAACCCCAGCAATTTAGTTTTTAAGATGTTAGAATCAATATGATGATGCATGGTTCAAAAACTGTGGCTCAACAAATAGAGAATGTTGGGAGTAAATCGAAGTTGCATGACAGTTGAAAGAGAGGAACCCACAGATGGATTGCACAAGAGACCATATACACACAGCATTATCAAACAATGGTTATGCCAGAGCGTAATGCATGACCTTAGAAACAGTGCTTTACACATAGTAAGAGGACTGAGAAACAGAATAAATTGTAGTGATTTTTATGATAGAACACGGGTCTCTGAGAAGACTTTGGCATCTTTTTCAGCCAGTCTGGGGAAGCATGTAAGGCCTCACAAAGAGAAAAGTGCTTTTTAAGTAAGCAAGTCCACAGACCAGGCAGAGGCACCTTGCTCAGATGGAAGGTTATGACTCAATAGTGGAAATCTCAGCATAACGAAATGTCTTCCTGGGGCAATACAGGATTTCAAATAAGGAACTGGTCACTTAAAAAAAAGGAGAACACACAGCCCCTAAAAGCAGGAAAAAGAAGGCAGGCAAGACCAGCAGAAAGCTGGGCTTTGGCTAGCCTGTCCTGTGAGCCTCCTCCTGAAAGACCCTCAAAGTCCTCTGGACTGAGGACAGGAGAAGGTGCTGAGAAGGTATGGGCTTGAAGATGCAGGCAAAGATCCATTGACTCCAACAGGAAAGGAGAACATGGGCCTGAGGAGCCAGGCAGGTGTAGGGAGAATTTGATGAGAGGAAAGAATGGTGAATATGCACCACTGAACAAGAATATACAAGATAGATGTCTAAATTCCTATAGTACATAGATCAAATAACAAGACAACATCCAATCCTGATACACAGACATTATCCACAAGGGATTATTCAGTAAATAAATTAATGAATAAAATGATAGAAAAATAAGAAATGGAAGAGTAGTATAGTTTTCTGAATTAAGATGGCTACCTAATACTCATCCTTCACCTAAAACGTCCACTTTTCAAATTATGTATTAATTATCCCCACAATTAAATTTCCCAAGATGAGAATTATTTTTTATGGAGGTGAATATTTCCTCCTGAAAATTAAATAGAATCAGGAAAAGTCATCAATGTAGGCATTTGCACACACTAAGAATTCATTTTTCTCTCCATTATTGCCCTTTTCTCAGTTTTCTCTCAGTGTGAACAACATTAATCTGTTTGGTTTTATCCCGGAACCACATTTTAATTTTTAATTATATATGCAACATTTACACTCAGCAAACTCTGAATAGAGGGCATTCCTTAATAAAGATAGTACGGCATGTTTCTATAACCCAGCAAGGTCAGTCCATGAGAAGAATAAATAAAAAGATAATTGAGTAACTGATAGAATCATCAGAGAAGATACGAAGGAAGATCATGTCTGGAGGACAAAATGATGGAAAAATAAATAGAAGATGATGAGGTCACAGGGTAAAATGATAAAGAGAATTGGAGTCAAGAGACAAGGGGACTTCTGCTGTGACTTACACTGTAGTCTAGGACAAAATAATATATCTGTGCTTGTATTTCCCAATTCTGGCTTTGCCTTTCTTATTCACTATGCAGGAGCCATAGTGATCTTTTAAAAACAAATCACATCGTATCATATCTCTGCCTAAACCCTCTAACATTTTCTCATTTCAAGTGGAATAAAATCTAGTCCCTTCCCCATGAGCTTCAGCACCCCCCACAGAGACACCTACTCCTGTCCCTGGAGGCACGCGCCCACCTTGTCTCCATTCACTGATCTTGGTTTGCTATGTGTTTCTGAGACATCGCGATGCTCACATTTCCTATGTATGAGCTGCACACAGTGAGCTCCGTGTCCCCTTGTGCTTGGCAGTTGTTATTTGATGCTACTGCCCCGTCTACTAGTAAATGTCCACTCCCTCCCTTGTCTGTCACATAGCTGTGGCGATTTGGCTTTACAAAATGTCCCAGTGTGGAAGCCCTGCCTTGGTCATTATGTGTGGATTTGTATGTTGTGTGTTCTTCCTATGAGACATATCCTTGCCTTTCATGTTCATCTCTGTAGTTTCATACCCCAGGTCACCATGGATGCCTTGAGAGGAAAGAAATAAAATGAGGAAGTAAACAGAAAACAATCAAGTACAGTGAAAAGAAAATGGAGAGCATAAACAGAAGTCTAGAAAAAAATATAAGAAAATGGGAACGTCTACTGGAAAAATATGACACCATTATTTAAAGGCCACAGCATCTTGAATAGGTTAGAATACCACACACTTGTGTGGCTTTCAAATACACCACAGGCTGCCGTTCTCGTCTGCTTTTTTAGATTTTTTTTTTTTTTTGATATTTTAGAAAAATTGAAACAGTGCAAAGATTTTTGTACATATGTGGAAAAATAGGTGTGAATGTGTGTTCAATCTCCGTGCTTTATTTGGGTGAGAGGAGGGTAGAAAGACTCCTAAAACACCCTCAGAGTACAATCAAGATGTCAGCATTCACAAACCCATGTGCTAGTCCTCTAAATTACAATGTTCCAGCTGGCTTTGGTAATTCTGAAATGGATAAAGCTAACAGTGCCAGATCACACCCAAACAGTATAAAACTGAAGAAGAGCACCATAAAACAGTGATAAACAATAGATTATTTCAGTGGCATATGGCAGATCCACAGTCAGGCCAGCCTGGAATGCAACCTTTGGAGTCTGTTTTAAAGATCGGTGCCTGAATTACAGCTCCAGCATTCCAGGCACCCTTTGCAAAAGCAGTCAGCTGTAATTTTAAAGATGGGAAAGAAAGGAACAGATAAATGAGGAAAAGAAAACAAGTCATTAGTAAAGAAAGATAAAAGTGGAATTAATTAGAGCATGCATGACTATCAATGGGAAGAATACAAAATGTGTAAAGTGCTGGGAGAAAGATGTAGTCATTCATGGGTTGACTTACATGAAGGAAAAGAGAAACAGGCATTGCCATGGAGCAGGATGAAAAGAAGGAAAGAGAAAAACAAACAAAAATTTGTAGTATGAATCTTAAAGGTACTTGTTAATAAAACTCAAACCCGAGGCCAGTTATTGGGGTGATTGCTGGAAGATCAGAGACACAGAATAAGCCACAGCTATCTCACCTTGCTAGTTCCTCAGGTGATCCTTTTTCCTCAGGATGGAAGCTTCTGAGTCCTCCTTCACATGAATCTCAGCTGAATTGTGTTGCTCCAAAGCCTGAACGCTTAATCAACCAGATGCTTAACTAACTACATGCTTTTTCTCTAATTGCTCTAGTTTCTGGTCTTCATGCCTTATATATCTTTCTCTTTCTGCTGTCACTGCCTGGGATTAAAGGTTGGGTTTCTGGGATTAAAGGCGTGGGTCACCATGCTTAGCTGTTTCTAAAGTGGCCTTGAATTCAGAGATCCGGCTAGCCCTGCCTCCCAAGTGCTGGGATTAAAGGCGTGCACCACCACTGCCCAACTTCCGTTATGGCTTACTCTTCCCATTTTCTAGCCACCATTTTTGGCTTTGTTCTAGTGGCTATCTGCTCTCTGACCCCAGATAAGTTTATTTCAGGGTACACACAATATTTCAGGGAACACAATACCCACCACAAAAATTGAAATCATAAACATTTTCTTGTCTATTTGGATATAAAAACCATTCATTTCATTAAATGATGCTATGAAGAAAACTGACTCTCCTCCAGTTAGAAGCTCTCAATGGGAAGTAACTCCTCAGCCAAGGGTAGGATGCGGAGTAAGGGATGGAATGAGGAGTGGAGTTGAGCAAAAATGCATTATATACATGTATGAAATCTTCAAATATTAGATAATATATTAAGTTTAAACAAGTTAATAAATACATCATTGATTTCTCTTTATAGGTAGCAGTAGTTCTTTTGAGGAAAAATAATGCTATGATTTGGATGATTGTCTGTCAGTGGCTCATGTTTTAAGATCTCCTGGGTGGTTCTACCAGGACATAGTCAGACCTTTGAGAGGTGGGAGTTTAGGTAATTGGTCATTAAAGATACGGCCTTGAATGGAATGCTGCCTCCCTAGTTCCTCTTCTTGTTCCTTCTCTTCCTGACCACCATGTGAATGAGATTGCTCTCCCATGGACCCCCACCACTGTGTGCTGCTTGCTTATGGACCAAAGCAGGAAGGCCAAGTGATCATGTCAAATCTGTAACTATGAAGCAAACCAAACCTTTTTGCTCTCAAAGTTGATTGGCTCGTGTGTTTGTTACAGTAATAGAAAGCTGACTAACATAAAAGCCAAAAACCCAGTAGTAGAACAAGAGAAGGGTAGATGCATGCTTTTAAAATATTTATCCCCACCATCTCTGATGAAATATGCCCCATTTTAAGAATACATCTTCACTATCCCCTAGTCCCCACCAGCTTCTCAAGGGGAGATATGTTTTGAAATAGACAATTAAGATATCTGGGATGAAATATACAGAACACTGTATTCCAGTCCACTGAAATTATTTACCTAGACACTAGTAAGCAAAGTGAAAGTGTTTCTTTTTCATAAGGAGTAGATTCTTGAAAGTCAACTTCAACAGCTACCCCCACGTTTGTGACAGTCTTAAGTATACAGTTTCTTGATGGCATGAATAATCTAAATAATAATTATTCACAAACCAAAGCATTTCAAAGTAATTTCTAATAAGCATAGTACAGAAGCAAAATCAACAAATAGAGAAAGTCTTGGCGATGGTTGCGATGTTTTTACACTGATGTCATGGTGATATCCTGAGTCAGCATCCTTATAGAACACCCATCTATGATGTACAGAGTTGAAGGAAAGCCAAGGACGATGGTCACACTGAAACCAGCAAAAGTGATTTCCCTGTCACCATGTCAGATGTCTCCAATGCAGCACTGGAAAGGAATGTTTCAGCTCCTGTCTTCTCCATCTGGAAGAAAATGAAAAGTCAGCTGTTCCTCCAGCATCCCTGCTTCTTAGATGACCACCCAGGAGCTGCTTTGTTTGTTTGTTTGCTGTTATTGTTGCTTTGATTGGTACACCAATAAAACTGGCACAGTTCCTATGCTTAAAGGGGTTCCCCAGGAAGAAAAGGAAGGGGCAGAATGCTTGCAATGGTCACAACCATGTGGCTATCAGGGAAAGGTACATAGCTGGAGCACGCTTCCTTCACGTGGACAGAGAGGGATGGAGCATGCTTGGAATTCTGCTTCTTTAGCAAGTTGTCTGAGTTACTGTGCTAATTACAATTGCTGCAGTCAAATTCCTGACAGGGAGAAAATAAAGGGAGGAAGGATCTATTCTGGCTCATGGAAGAGACAGCATGACCATGAGGTCAGGGGACATCTGATCCCATTGTCCCTGAGGTCATAAGACATCTGATCCCATTGTATCCATCACAGTCCAGAAGCAAAGTCTGAGTTCAACTTCTGAGACTTGGGGTATACATTCATCTTATACAATCAAAAACTAAACTACAAATCTCCACCATGCATGAGCACAGGGTAAACGGGAGGAATGGGGGTGCAACAAGGAAATACTGAACCAAAACAAAACAGTAAAGCTATCAAGGCATTCGCTAAATCTGAAGTTCTAGCTATAGCCTCCAAGGCTGCCAGTGGTTTCATCTGAGCTCCAAGGCTCCTGGCAGCCCCACCCTCAGGCTTCTTGCCTGTAGCACAAGCACTTTCTCTCTTCAGCTGGCTACATTGAGCAGCTTTCCTTGATGAACATTTTACATTTCTGGGTAGTTCTAACATCCATGACAGCCTAGACTTCAGCTCCCAGATTCATTTCCGTACCATTCAGCAGCTCCATGATTGGGAACTGGGCCCTGAAACACATCGCCTGACCTAAATGGCTTTCCGGAACCATATTGCAAGTCTTCCTGCTCCCCACTACACTTGACCTTCGTATCTTGTAAAAGTGAAAAATTGTCACAATATGAATGGGGATGAGTTCTTGCATCAGCTCAAGGTAGAGTCTGGCCTTCATGCACAAGGGCCGCATACTCTGGATCCTGACTGCCGCGCTGGGGCCAGATGCCCTGAAGACTTTGCTTGGGTGTTCTCCTTCTAAATGGTGTACAACATTTCCATGGTTGCACTCTGCAGTTCTCAGTGAGTGGTGTCTGGCCCTCAAGAACTTTGTTCTGATAGTCTAGGTACAGAGTGTAAATTTCCGCTCCAGTGTCACAAGTCTTTTTACCAATCAACATGCCTGGTTCCTGTACTTCCTAATCTGCTTTGTCTATAAAGTAACCAAATCCATAGTCTGCTTCTACCCAACCTGCGTATTTTCAGATCTTTCTACCCCACTCTCTCAGCATAAATCTGACAAACAGCCCTCTCCACATCAGACTGAAGTCTAAGCTGTCTTGAAATTGTCTCTGCCAGCCAACTTAGTCAAATTTCAGGAAATGGGCAGACAAGTGCCAGATCTTCTTCCAGATACAATATTAATGGTCTTTGGCCCCCAGAGCAGCCTCTTAAGTTCTGTTTGCAGCAGTGTAGGATAGCTCTAACCCAGAGTTCCACATTCCTCCCATGGCCCAATCCCAAAGGCTTATGAACCACTCGGTCAGGTAATAATAGCAGTGACCTCACACTCACACTTCAATACCAAATCTGGGCTTTTCTCACCACCGTGACCAAATGCACAGACCAGAAGCCACTTGAAGGGGATATATATTTTGGCTCACAGTTTGAGCATACATTCCTGATGGTGGGGAAGGCGGGGCAGGGCAACAGCTTGAGACTGTAGCAGCAAGAGCATAAGGCTGCTGCTCACATCTTTGCTGGCTAAAAAGCAGACAGCAGACTGGAAGAAAGCCACAACCTAAGGGTTCCCCAACAACCGAAGATGGCACTACCAGTGAGCCCAGTGAGTATTCAAATACATGAGCCTCCAGGGAACATTTCACATCCAAACCACAAAACAGCTTAAGGGTTAATATTTTCCGTCTTGCCTTACTTGAAATATTGGACAAAAATTGCACTGTTTGGCTGTTCTAGTGGAGCCATGAGCCCTTTACTGCAGCCAGCCCAGCTCAGTACACTCATGAGGATGTGTGCAACTTAAGGCTTCTCTTCCAAGCAAGGAGAGGAACAGATCAAATGCACGTTCCAGTCTTCAGAGGATTGCCAAAGGATTAATATATGCCTGTTGACTCAGGGTGCTCTGGAGACCTGGTATCTCTAGATGTGCATTGACTCTGGTAAGGATAAAGCTCTCAGAAGCTGGCTGAGATAGGGCCAGAGAACTTCCAGATCTTCCAAAAGAAAGCAGTCTCTTTAATTGAGAATCAGCATGCATGAGAAGAATTATATGGGCAGCAGCACACAGAACCTCTACCTGGGGTGACCAAGGGTAATAGTGCTTGTGTTAAGTCATTACATAGACTTGGAGAGGTTCATAAACACAAAGTCATGAACCACCCAAAGCAAGGGAAGCATGGGCAGGGAAGTTGAGATGTCAGTCTCTAAAAGCTACCCTAGCAAAATGGTAGTATATAGCTCACTTTTAAAAGAATTCAAACTATCACATGCATGATCAATAAACACAAGAAATTCTATATGAACAAGATAGAGGGTCGACAAAGACAGAGAATATTTAAAAGAACCAAGTAGAAATGTGAAGGCTGAAGAATAAAATAAAAAGACACATGAACATAAAATTGAATAGAGATGTCCAGTGGATAACTCAGGGAGAAGAAAGAATTGTCAAACTTAAAAATAGGTCATTCAGTCTTTTCAGTCAGAGGAACAGAAAATAATGAGTGAAGAACACTCGAGGGGGTCAGAAGGCACTCAGGATGATTCAGAGACAGAGTAGAGCAAAGCGAGCAAAGCCTTACTCAGGAAAATAGTGGTCCAAACTTGCTAAATCTGAAAAAGGAAAATGGACATCTAGATTTGAGAAACCCAGTAACTAACAAACAAGGAGGTATGAAGAAATTCAAAGCAATGTGTATCATATTAATGGTATATAAATCACTTCAAATTCAAACCTGAAAGGTAAAAAACAAAACTTGTATTAAAAATCCTATGGGTATGAAATACGGTTTTAAAAATATGAATTCTGACAATAGCAAAAGCATGGGGATTAGTTTCATAATATGGAATAACACTGTTGTCAGTGAATAAATTATTATAGTAATATAGTATTTTATATTTTATCTTATAGTAACCATAAAGGAAATAATTTACAGAAGACAGTGAAAAGGCAACAAGAAAAGAATCAAAATATGCCACTATGAATAAGAATATGCCACTATGAAAATCAACAAAACATACAAAACACTGGAAGAGAGGAAAAGTCCATCAAAAAAAGTTTCAAGATAAATACAATTTAAGTAGTAATACAGGAGCCATTCACTAACAACAACTACATATAAATAGATAAACTCTCCAGTCAAAATACATAGAGGCTGAGTAAATCATAAAACCAGCCCCGACTGTATGAGGTATTGAAGGAATTACTGTAGAGAGTTAAAGACGCACACACAGTCTAAGAGCGGAATGAAGACGCTTTGCAAATTGTAGCAAAAATAGACAAGGTGGGGCCTTCCTCACGTCAGACAAGGCAGATCTTAAGTGGTCAGCTACCAAAGGGTACAAAGGACATTCTATAAGGATAGAGTTCATCTAACAAGGATCTCCATGATTGAGTGTGCCTATGTTTCTAACATGAGAATCATCCAAATATACCATATAAACATTGACAGAACTCATTGCAGCAAGCACAGACATAAAAATGATATATGTTTATATCCCCTCAGAATCATGGGAATAACAACTAGATGGAAGACCACTGAGAAACACTACAGGCCACCTGAATATAGCAGACATAGGCAGTTCATCCCAGTCAATACAACAGAAAAAAACACATATTATGTTTCCCTGCTTGAGTACACATGGAACAGTCTCTATGACAGATTACATATTAGTTTCTGAAACATGTCTTAACAAATTTCATGTGATGAAATTATACCTGGTATATTTCCAACCAAAGTAGAGTGATACCAGAAACTCATTATAGAAATAAAACTGGATATTCATATCTATGGGGATATTAAAGAACATACTATTGAATAATAGTTGGGTCTAGGAGTAAATGAAAATATAAAACAAAAAGCATCTTGAGACAAATCATCTCTGAGGACTAGCTTTCATAGTACCAGAAGGTGCTTGCAAGCTGCCAAGGGAGGGGAAGCAAACAATAAATGGTTCTGGCCAGCTGTGATGTCTATGAACCACAACAATGACTATCATGACAAGATATCCCTAAAGGTGCAATATAGCACACATATCATGGCAATAACCAACAGCTGTCTAACTGGGCTTTATGGCATGTTCAATGGGGAAATCATGCCTGGTACTAGAAACCTAGTGAACATTCAGAAGCTATTGATGTCAGCAACCTGAGAGGAGAATCTACCACTGTCACTTTACAAAATCAGTGTATTTCCTAACTGCATTCTAAACACTTCTACACACAGATGCATGTAGCTCTCGGCCCTCTTCAAAGAAGTTTCTCTTCGCAGTGTATGGAGACTGCTACTGGTCGGAATGGAGAGAGCAAGTGATGGTAGGGTCTCCAGGTCCAGCCACTTATCTACAGCACAACTCTGAAAACATGTACATGTACAACATTAAAGAGACGCAGTGTCATGTATTTCCATTAGTCATACATATGTAACAATAATAATAAAGAAAAGGTGGCCATGAATTTTAGAGGAAGCCCAGAAAGGGACATGAGCACTATTGGAGAGGAAAGTAGGGGAATGATGGAACAATATTTCTTAAAAATCACAAGGAAACTGTGCAGTGGTGGCCCATGCCTTTAATCTCAGCACTCGGGAGGCAGAGGCAAGGGCATCTCTATGAATTCAAGGGCCAGCCTGGTCTACAAAGTGAGTCCCAGGACAGCAAGGATTGTTACACAGAGATACCAGAGATATTCTGTCTCAAAAACAAATTGCATATTGAGAAAAAAATCATTTTGAGACAATTGGAAATGGGCATGTACCACACAAAAACTTAAGGGATGACACAAAAGCAAGGTTACTAAGGAGGTTATAGTGGGGAATTAGTATTAGTCAAACAGGAAGAAAGATCTCCAGCAACTCAACTCACTCCCCAAGAAACTCGGAAAAGACCAAACTAAGTTCAAAGTTAGCAGAAGAAAAGGAATAAATAAGTGTGGAGTAAAAGTAAACAAACCAGAGAATAGGAACACAATGGGAGATCATCATTAAATTAAGATTTGAACTTGCTTTTAAAAAAATATCAGCCCAATTAATGAAAGCTAGAATAACAAAGTAAAATAGAAAAAAAAAACTTATATTTTAAAGATGTATGCTTTGTGTATATTCACGACTAGAGCAGAATAAAAGTAATCATTGCAAAATAAAATCAGTTTGGTTAATATGGCTGTTTGAAACAAGAAACAGTGACCAGGTCATTCTAACCAAAAGGAAAGAAAGAGAAGAAGGAAGGAAGGAAGGAAGGAAGGAAGGAAGGAAGGAAGGAAGGAAGGAAGGAAGGAAGGAAGAAAGAAAGAAAGAAGAAAGAAAGGAGAAAGAAGTAGATTTGTCTAATCTCCATGTCTTTTTCAAATAAAATATACAATATAAAATTGCACATAAAAAGCTTCATTTCCCATGTGAAGCAGGAGTTTTATATCACTGCATGTTAAGAGAAAGGAGTGTGTTTGTAAAGCAAAGATTCATGTTTCACCATTCTTTAGTGACAGTGTCTGCCCTCAAAGAGAGTGTATTGTAACATAAGTGTTAAGGCAGTAATAATTGAAGGGACATGCACAGGAGATGATGTTCACAGTACTGTCTCTGGGTTGTTGCAGCCTAGAGGACAGAAGCCCCAACTTTGCATCAGCAGCAGGTAGTTATAATGAATGGACTGAGCATGCTTCTCTAATATCTTTAAATGCAGCTACTGGGTCATCCAATGTGCATACTATTGTTCACTTCTCTTCACTGTCCTCTGCAGAAGATAATTCCTTCATTCTCAACAGTATCAGTAGAAGCCTCCAGCCACATCAAACTGTGACTGTTCACATCGCTGTGTCCCCCCACCAGACCCTGTAGAATCCGATGTGGGAAGAGCATGAGTGAGCTGTGTCTTGCTAAGGACTGTTTAATGAAAGCATCAAGGAAGGAGCCTGAGATTCAGTGGGATACAATGGGAAGGACTTTGTTCTCACTGTCTTCACTGAATCATCTTCAGGAAGACAGGGGAATCATGCCACTATTACCTCATTGTGCTTCCAACACTGCAAAGGTTCAATAAAAATTCTGCATGTGAAGAAATGAAGGAATGTCCAACGCTGTCTGGACTCAGATTGGAAAGGGGTAATTAAGTAAAAGCAGATGTCTGACAGTGTTTTAAAGTGTGAGACAGACATCACTGTATCTCCATAGAGTTCTTTATGATCTTCAACTTTCTTTGATGTCTATCTATTCAGAGTTATATTCAGCCTGTAAGACTTCATTATTGATAAGATGTTTTCCTTTATGTTGTCTTCAAAACAGGCCATATTTTATATTTGCTGCCTGAATCAGAGAATTAAGGAAAATTGTCTTTCTCCATAATTTCACCAAAGAGATGAAGTTCTCAGTATGCAATGTTATGGCTACTAAAATGACATGAAGAAAATAAAGACTACCACAAAGAAAAACTACCTCAGTATCCAATATTGTACAAGAAAGGTTTATCAAAATAAACATGCTTATTATAAATCATCAACTTTGCTCTCAATTAACTGAAAACGAATTCAAATTCAGAGCCTAAATCTACCCCCTAGCATTATAAAGATTCAATGCAGCTATTGTTTTGATATCTGTATCTCTGTATGCATTTTCATAGTGGGTGCATCACTACATTGCCTAACACTTCTTTTTACAAAAAATAATAATATCCATTCCAGGATCAGCTATAAGCCTTTACTGTTCTTCTTAAAGCACAAAGCCAGACTCATTTGTAACAGATGGTGAATCTCCTACCTCACTGAGAAAACAGCAGCTATCAGAAGCAAAACCCACCTCCTTGATCATCTGCTAAACCCCTGATCCCTCTTCCATTCTGCCCCAAATGGTAGCTTGCCTCTCTTCCAAAGGTAACATTTCCCCTGTATTCCAGATTCTATATCCTCTCTTCTCTTTCTTCCTCTCTCAACTCATTCTTTCGATAAATGTTTACTGAGTGCCTGCTGAGGATATAATAAAATTGGGGGTATAGTATATGAAATAAGACCAACAGAGTCTATTTTCTCACAGACTGTCCATTCTGTTGTGTCTGCCCAAGGCTTAGTTTGGTGTTCACTACCCTTTAAAATGTGTTTAATATATCCTCTCTCAATGACTCATCTCTTCAAATGTGCAAACCTCTTCAACTTCCTACTCACTCATCTGCTCATTTTTCAACTTTGAAGACATACATCTCCTTTGCTAACCACTATTCTTCCAATACTGGCTATGGTTTTTGTTTCTCTGTCAGTATTCATTTTATTTAATGCATAGTTTTCTAATTTGCTTTCTGTAATAAATACCATGGCCAAAGCAACTCAGAAAGGAAAGGGAATGTTACATCTTACATGTTACAGTTCATCCAAAACAAGAACTCAAGGTAGGAACCTGGAGGTGAGACCATGAAGAAGTGTTACTAATGGACGGCTGTTCCCTGGCTTCCTCAGCTTGCTCTTTACCATAATTGAGGCCTGCGTGCCCAGGGATGGGAGTGCCCACGGTGGGTTGGATACTCTTACCTCCATAATTAATCAAGAAAGTGCCCCCAACAGATTTGCCCAAAGGCCACTCTTATGGAATTATTTCCCAGTTGAGAGTCCCTCTTCCTGATAATTCTAGGTTATATCAAGTTGTCAAAACAAACAAACAAAAAACAACAAGCAAACATGGCACTCTAATTCCACTGAGCTGTTATTTATTCTTAGCTTTTCCCTAAATTCCATAAATTCTAGAACCAAATTTAGTTCATTCTATCAACTATGCTTTTTGCTACTTCCTTTTTCTCATCTGTATCCTTGCTGCCCACCTTCCCAAGATCCTTCTTTGACCTTCTGCTATGGTTTGAGTGTCCCACAAAAGTTTATGTGTGGAAAGATTGGAATGTCCTCCGAATATTTTTATGTGAGAAGTTTGGTCCTTGATATGGTCATCACAGATAGAACATGACATTGAAGAAAGAGGTCCAGTGTTCTCTGAAGGTACTACTATAGAGAATATTAAGATCATTCCTCTGTGAGCCTTTAGTAATTCTTAGGTGTTGCTCAGTATGAAAGCCTCAGCTCCCATGCAACGCTCTGATGTCTTGTGAGCATGTAAATCCTAGCCGAAGACATTCTGCTGTCTCATGGCAATGTCTGCTATTTTTACCAACAGACAAATTAGGGGTACTTGTTTTTTAGCTTTAAAAATCTAAAACTTCTACTACCTATTAAACTCCCCTGGATTCTATATCTACGTTTTCAAATACAAAAGACCTTGAGCTAATAAGATGGATTAACCTGACTACCTTAGGGTGAATCCAAGAACCCATGCAGAAAGGAGAGAACAGACTCCAAAAAAATGTTCTCTGACCTTTCCACACTGTGGGGCATCTTTGCCTATTCTTACACACAAACACACACACACACACACACACACACACACACACACACACACACACACACAAATGCACACACACACGCACATGCACACAAATACATAACAGTAGTAATATTTTTAGAAAGACATTCTCATTTAAATGCCCACAAATATCACATGCTAAGAGGTGGTATGTATATTTTTAAAAAGATACAATTAGCCATGAACTAAAAAAAATCTCACATCTCAGTGACTTAATAAAGCTCAAGTTTTTTCTTGTACAAAGTCTATTTGCCCATGGTGGTAGCAGCAGAGCAGAAGATGAAGATGTTTCTGGAACCAAGTTGTGGAACCACTACCTTTCCTACTGAGTGGCTGCTAAGGTCTTCTGGGAAGTTTCAACTACTGAGTGTATCAGAAGGGTTTGGAGACTGATGGGGACCAGGTCTGAAGTTTCACTACTCTTGCAATAGAATTCAGTGATAAGGTCCCACCTAGAGACAACAGGGTTGAGGTGGATAGTCTCTAGCACAGTGACTTCTTCACAATATCCACCATATTGGGCAAGGACAATATAGATCTTTAGCCAATAGTTGGCAGTCTATCCTGGAATCTACTGGTGACACGTGCAAAGACAGAATTTTGTTTATAGTCAAATAGTGGTTTAAAAACATAAAGGTGAAAATTCTCAGGGAGACACCCTTCCTCCTCCTGAAACATGACACTGGTTCTATTCAGAGCACCCAACACCATCCCCATTCACACCCCCCGGCTCCTGAAGTAGAGCCCAAACTTAAGTGGTCTTGAGAAAAGGATGCTTGGAAGGACCTGGCTCTGCTTTCTCTTATGATATTCCTTAATCTAAACATCATGTAACTACCACAGACTGAAATGCTTCTCTCTTTTGTACCTTATATTTTTCTCCTTTAAGTTTACAAAGTTCTTTTCCTGGCAATAAAAAAATAGAATATCACTCAAGTCTTTGTAAAAATTCACTTACTATTCCCTTCCCTGATGATTCATTTCCCTGATGACTACTGGGCAAAGTATAAGCATAGACTTTGCCGTGAAACCCATTCAAGAACATGACCATCAGGCATGTACCACACTCATCCCTCTAAAGCAGTGGTTCTCAACCTGCCTGTTGCTGTGACCGTTTAATATAGTTCCTCATGTTATGGTGACCCCAAACCATAAAATTATTTTCATTGCGACTTCATGACTGTAATTTTTCTATTGTTATGAGTCATAATGTAAAGGTCTGACATGCAGGATATCTGTTATACAACCCCTGTGAAAGTGTTGTCCAACCCCATGGGGACTATGACCCACAGATTGAGAATCACTGCTCCACGGTCTGTTTTCTGAGTAAAGGCAAGCTGTTAATATCATCTCCTGTGTGTTTGTTAGAACCCACCCTTGAGTGATATCACACACGGTTTAGAGGACGTTGTCTGCGAGCAGGTTCTCTGGTGGTCATGAGAGTGAGAACATTCTGAAGTGGGCATTTGAGAATTCCTTTATAGGTTCTCTACACTGAGATCAGCTTTAGTTCTTGCAAAGCTTGGCTGTAAGTGGGGGAATAATTCCCTACATCAACACTTCCAAATTGGAATTGCAAACACAGAGCTCCAACAGATGTAACCACTGGACTTTAATACTTTAGTGTCTTCCAATATACTGTGTCTAGGATTACATGTACAGGTGAATAGACACATACACACCAAAAATCCTTCCTTGAAACATGTTGTTTCTTCTCCATAGCATGCCCTTTCCCTGACATTTCTGTCTGAGAAAATGTCCTCTCTGTCTTTCAGATTCAACTGATATCACCTTCCAACTGAGGCCTTCTTAACTCCCTCAGTTATTGACATGTGGACCCCAGGGAGCCCATAACTAGCTGATCACACCCCATCCCTGGGATGTGTAACATCATTTACATGCCATCACCATAGAGAGGAATCATGCTTTATTATACACTGCGGTCACCATTTCAGCTGCCAAGTATGTCATGTAGCAGACCATCCTTAAAGAAGGTTAGACACATGGTCCATTTTGAAAAAGAATGCCATTCATGGGAAAGAATGTTGTCTTCAAGGTGCACTGAAAACTTGAAGACTAGACCTGTGAGCTGGGAGTGAATTGAAGGTCCCTTGGAGGCTAACAGGAATGCTTTTCTCCTGGAGGACAAGAGTATGAAGGGCAGGCAGATCAATGAGCAATCATCCAGCCTCACCCTCCCTTTTCCTGTCTGTATCTGTTTGATGCTTGGAAATTTAGCCACTGCATGTCTGGGAACGTTCTGGGAAGTTTCCATCTGAATTCTGGACTATGATATGCTCTCATATTTTTTCTCCTGAAGACTTGCTGTGAGGGAAAGAGCTCCTTCTTGTTCTCAGAGCCCCGTGTGGCTGACCTTCTCACAGGAAATGCCCCAAACTGCCCAGACAAGTAGCAGCAGCTGCCACTGCAGGAGCCGCCTGGACACCACAGAACATGCTCTATATTTGCTAATCAGCACAAGCACAGCCAGGAGAGGGGCCCAGCTGCGATGTCGGTTTTCCCTCATTAACACTGGGTCAAAATGACTCTGCTGTTTTAAATGGCTCCTTTTTAATTAAATTAATGCTGGCTTCTCTGTTTCACCCTGTCCTAGGAGTTTTCAGTCTGTTAAGCTGTGAAAAAGCCCTTCTGTACTCTGAAAATGTGTTCATCTCATTGATAATAAAACATTGATTGGCTAATGGCTAGGCAGGAGTTTCATGGCAGAGAGAATGCTGGGAAGAAGAAGGGCAGATGCAGACAGAAGCAAGATGAACATACCATGTTATAAGAAGGTACAGCGGTACAGCGGTACAGCGGTACATCGGTATAGCTATGTGGCAGAGGGTAGATAAGAAATAAGGGTTTGCCTGGCGGTGGTGGTGCACACCTTTAATCCCAGCACTCGGGAGGAAGAGGCAGGCGGATCTCTGTGAGTTCGAGGCCAGCCTAGGCTACCAAGTAAGTTCCAGGAGAGGCTCAAAGATACACAGGAAAACCCTGTCTCGAAAAACCAAAAAAAAAGGGGGGGGGGGTTAATTTGAAATGGCATAGTTAGCTAGTAACCAGGCTGAGCCATCAGCTGAACATTTGTAATTAATATTAAGTCTCTGTGAGTTTATTGGGGAGCTGGCAGTCCCAATCCCCCCCTCCAAAAAAACATATATATACATATATATATGCCTAAGCTGTTACTTAAGGAAAAAGGCAAAAACTAAACAAAAAAGAAAAAGAAAAACACCAGAGGAAAAAAGCTTTTTGATTAATCCAGTTGCCTGAGCTCTGATTTTGCCAATGAGCTTAATTCAGATCAAACACAATTGAAGAAATGTCATTTAAAATAGCCCATTCTGCTGTGTCTTTCACCAAATGCAGCACTGACTACGCAGTGATGGATCTGGAATAGATAGATCAAACAAAATAACCATATTTCTTGACCTTTGGAAGTCTAGAGTCTGGACAGAGAGAGAAAGCATACCTCAATACAAAGTGAAATATTCTACAGTGTAGTCACAAAGGCTCTGAAGAAACCTGGGTGGAACGGGAAGACAAAAAAAGGACAAGTGCAGTCCTCCACCATGGTGTGGAACCTTCAGTGTCTAGACCTGGACAAAGCTACAGAATAAACCAGAAAGATACCTAAAGGGAGCCGAGGAAGATCTGGGGGCAGTGAAGCCTGGGGTGATGGAAACACAGCAAGGACTGCTATACTTCAAATGAGCTGTCGGGAAGGAACTGGAAAGTGGAGGAACCAAATCTGTTAAAGCCTGCAACAGGCATCCCCACTTCCAAGCAGGTCTAAATTACCAGGACACTTGTGACAGCACTTTAATTAGATTCATGCTCAATGTACCTTACTCTTCTTAAGGACTGAAAATAAATTAGCCAATCTAGAAGTAGGAAAAGCAAGAAAGTTATTCCTGGAGTCAATTGTTCTGTTATTTGTTATGCTACCTACTTTCTGCAAGAAATTGCCTTGTTAAAACATCTCATTTATTTCCACCCAAAGGACTTTGCATAAACTGAAATTAAATGGCTGTGATGGCTTTCACAAAATTGGGGGAAATGACTTCTTAGCTTGGAAGAAGTGTTGGAGACTCTGCCAGTGTCCTTGGGTGACTGCCTTTGTGCCCTAGGAAGCCAACAACTTTTCAGACTCAAACTTCAGAGAGCTCGCTGTTTTGCATGTGAGAAATTTTTGAGTCCCTGTGGCTGATTTTTGAGTCACTGACTGGCCAATGTCTTTAGATCATGGGAGCAGGTTGGTAAGGAAAAATGGGTTTTTGACGAGATACACTCAGCCTTACAGCCCATCATGACCTTTCTGCATCTCAGTTTTCCAGATTGCTTAGTGTTACAACAAACTGTGCCTCACCCTACTGCCTGGCTTGTCATGGGTACCCAGTTCTATTCCTTCTTTCTTCTCAGTACCAAGTGTTATGGTGCATGCGGTAGGGGATGGGAATATGGCTGTGCTTCTTCTTGATAAAATTCTACAAATCCAAAGCATAGTTGGTTGTCTCGAGTCACCTTTGTCTTTCTCTCACTGTGTTCTTTGGAAGATAAGAAAGAGCCTATCCTCTTCCAATATAACAACCTTTACATTGGAGTAAGCCTGAGGTAGACAAGAATTCTATCACTTCGTGTATGAACAGTCTCATAAGGAAGGCTGTGAAGGCCTGTTCCAGGACAGTCGGCCTCATAACACAGACCCACATGCCATCATATGTGAATTGGGAACTATATCTATACTTGTAAATTAACTACCCTGGATGGATCAGTCAACCTCTAATGTGGTATATGGGAGCTATCTGGGTGCAATCCATGGCAGTAATCTGTAACTCCTTCCTTCAACCACAAATTAGCATCTGGCTTCCCCTGTGTGTCCAGATTCTGTGTTCCCAAGGAAGCTCCCTTATTCACAACACACACACACACACACACACACACACACACACACACACACACACAGGTGGAGTGGAAGAGAAAGAGAGGTAGACAATGTGTGTTTAAAAACTTGAAGGAGTTATGATAGAATCTGCAAATCATTTGGATCAGAGGTAAACCCAGATGTTTTGACTAAAATTTTTCTTCATTTGCTTCCAATTCATCGTTACCACTGTGTTAAAGTGATTTATCCTACACAGGATACAGGTCTATCTATCTCTTCTGTCATGAACTTATTCAGGCAACTGAGCCTTAGACCATAGCTGAATTGGGTATTAACACCTAGCTGCATTGTGCTGCAGACATCTTGCTATTGTGTGTAATTGCTGATTCATTAAAATTATATATATTGAAGTGGGTCTGAGTTTCTAAGTCAGAAGAAGAAATAAAGATTTGAAGTCTATAAAATTAGTGAAGCTCCTCTCTGGAAGCCAAACACCATTGTTGTAACGATATTGCATGTTCATAACTAGTCCAGAATGAAGTGAGAACACGTGCAAGTGAACAAAGAGAATGTCAATGTCATCTAATGTTGTGTGGAAGGCAGAATTCCAGTCCCTATACTCATTGTCCAGAGCTAATTCCAGAAATGCATTTCATTTCAGGATGACAATTGCTAGAATTATAAATAAAATTACTAATCACTGACTTTAAAATTAGAGGATTATCCAGACAGCCATTACTAATCATATGACCCTTAAGATCTGTGTTCATTCTCTCCTTAGAACAGAAAAGAACTGAAGAGTCAAGACATGGAAGGGCTTGATCTCACCTCCCTCATATTTGCTTGAGTATTATGGGAACCAGGGATCCCGAAATTATCTCTGCCCCTTAAACTTGAGAAACTGGATTCTGGAAACAAACAGTACCTTGGAAGTGGACTCTCTCCAGAGAAGGGCCTTGCCTGGAAGGTATCTTGTCACCAGTCTTGTAACATGGAAAGCTAGGAGAACCACTTTCTGAATGGGGAGCATCTCGCCGAGCCACTCTGGTCTGGGATTGTGGATCAAGGGTTGTAAGATAACAGGCTGGATATTATTTTACACTCTGCATTGGTGTCAATTGGCATCGGCAGTGGCAAGTGAGGGGAGTTTGAAGATTAAAAAGCTGCTTCATTTGTCTCGCTTTGGAAATGAACTCGCTCCCTTTGGCAGTGGAGGAGCTCCTTGGTGATTTATCATTCAGAACCTGAGGGCTTCGCTGGTGAGCGTTTGTAACCTTCCGAAGATCCCGACTGCTCTCTGAGCTTTCTAAAAACAAGCACCGCTAAGCACATTTGTCTTGAGGGCATGCACATTGTCTTTGGTAGGTTAGGCCGAGCATCTAACTGTCAAGCGGCATCGTCTGAAAACTAGAAAGAGGTGCTGGCCTGTTCTCTGTGTTCCACAGTTTCAGAGAGTCTCTCTGTGTCGATGAAAATGACTATGAACAGTTCAAATAAAAGACACAGGGCACTCTATGCCCATATCTTGGAGGATTTTAATATGTCACTTATTGTGTGAGCACAACACCTCCAGGAAAATGGAGTCTTTTGAAAATGCACTGCTTCATAAGTAAAACTGATGCATTTAGTTCTGTCTTATAAAAGGGCAAGATAAAGGCAGTTCCTCCCAAGTTTATAAACACGGACCAATCACTGAAAGAAGTCATGCCAAGAAGGAGCCTGGGAGCAAAGGTGTCAGGAGACTTCTAGCTGTGAAGCTGGCAAGTCAGGTTTCTGTAAAATGTCAGTTTAAAGGAACACACATGTACTTCTCATGGTTCCGGATGCTGAAAGTTCATAACTAAATGACTAAGGGTTCATTAGCTGTTGCTTAGGTCTGCAGGTCTAACTCCTCGGCTTACAGAGAGCCCCCTCTCCTGTGTCTTCAGGGCATTCCCTCTGTGCAGGTGTGTATACTGATTAATCTTCTATAGAGACACAAGTCATGTGAAATTGAGGCCCACCCCAATAACTTTACTTTAACTTCTTTGAGGGTTCTATATTCAAATATAGTCACCTGTTGAATTACTAGTGGAAGGGGATAAGACTCCTAACATATGAATTTGGGTATGTCTTAGTTTCTTTCCTTGTTGCTATGATAAAATACCCTGAAAGAAACAACTTAAAGAAGAAGAAAGGCTCATTTGACTCACAGTTGCACAGGTTACAGTCACAGCAAAAGGAGAATGGAGGAGCTGGTCACATGGCATCCTGAGTCAGGAAGCATGAGAACCAGAGAAGGAGGAATGTCATGCTTATGGTCTCTTTGCCTAGGGAAAGCTCTTGGTCACAGTTAAAAATAGTTCTTCACCTCCATTAAGGTAATTGAAACAATAATTCTCCCCACAGGAATACTCAGAAGACCATCTCCCAGATGCTTAAAGAATCTGTTAAGTTGACAAGTCAAACTGACCATCACAGGATGGAGGAGCACAATTCAACCATCAGGGATGCAAGGCTTGGGAGTACAACCCACCCGGTCCTGCCAGTGGCCCTTCCAGAAAGCGTGGTAGGTGCTTTGGTAAACTTATAAAGGACCATCCAGCAGAGAGTCCTCTCCCACAAGTTACCAGAGAAGGTAACACATGGATTTACAAAAAGTGAGAAGTACCAGTTATGAAAAGGTGAGCAGTCCTTCTCCTGTGCTATACCATCAGTCCTGCTTTACAACAGAAAGATCTCAAGAGGTCACAGGCATCCTGTCACCCATCACAGTTAGTAGGACATTTGCTCATATCAAGAAGCCATGGAACAGGGGTGATTTTTTATGTGGTTTTACAGACTTCCTTCGCTGAACACAGGAGCTCATCAAAATAAATCCTTGAATAACACTTGACTCACAGTGTGACAGACACCGTGTTGAGTCATTTATACACGCTACCTCAATAAACTTACACTGATCATCCCATGAGTGAAATGGTTGTCTAGATGTTTCAGAAGAGGGATCTTAGCTTTATAGAGGTTTGACACCTCACACAGAACAACACAATCAGTATGAGGGGGAGCCAGGCTTACCAATGTGTCTCCCTATCACTTCCCTAATCCTGATCATTTTCAGAGTGTGATAGGCAAAACAGCTATCATACAATGAAAAAAAAAAGTGACATCATCATGAATTCTCATATTTGTTGAAAAATATCTCTGCAAGGAATAATTCATTGTGATTTCTGCATTTCTATGTAACATGAATTCTAATCATCAGCCCATCATTACAAAGTTTAGGTGCCTATATATGTGAAACATTTTTAAATATTGGAAGTGTTATTCTATTTCACATAAAATTCAAAGTGCCTATAAATAAAGCATCAAATTCACATATGAAAATGAAATTAATAATAGAACATAATCTTCAGACCAAAGGCCAAGCTATCCTAGAATCCAGGTGCAAATTACTATGAATAGACACAGGCTATGTCTATTTACTTCTGAGATCCTATTGCACAGGCATAAGCATTTTCCAGAGAAAAGCATCAGCATCAAGCTGCATCTTGGAGGGCAAGTGGGCTTGTCTCATACCCTGAGAGCAAACCTAGTTCAATTATCTCTCGAGAATGAAAGTTCTGGTGCTGAAAAGGAAGCTTGATGGTTAGGAATGTTTGCTCTTCTTGCACAGGACTGAAGGTTGGGTTCCAGCACCCCAGTCAGGCAACTCATAACTACCTGAATCTCCAGCTCCAGGGATTCTGTCTTCTTTAAGAATGGACGCTTATGATATACATTCACCCATAAACACATACATAACATAAATGAAAATTACAAAATCAAATCATAACCAAGAATGAAAATTCAACCACAACATACTAACAAACCTCTTGGGGGGAAAAAAAACCCTCAGTGTTTAAATAACACTATAAGTTCTATTAATATACTTATTTCATATAAAACATTACCGTTTTCTGGTAACTTTTATTTATCTAGTAAGCTGTTTTCAAACTTTACGTTGAGATCATTCCTTTGCCAACTCAGCAACAAGATTTCATTGAGGCTTCTGGAAGCATCTCAAAACTTCACCATCATCATAGATGAGGAGAAACACAAGAAGTCACAGCCACAGGAGCTGGTCACATGGCACCTAGAGTCACAAATAACAAGAAGCAATGAAGACATGCAGCGCCCTCTGCTGGCTAAACCCCTTGGCGTCACAACACAAATACTGCAATTCTCACTATATTGCCTATTGATTATCTTTTATAGAGTAATAGAAAAAGCACAACCATGAATATCCTTGGCAGTTGAATATGCTCCTCGCTTGTTATTTTATGGTGTGTGAAGTGATGGATGGAGACAGCAGCTCTTTCTTTATAGGAAATTCAACAAGACATCTTATGATTGACAGCCTTCATAGCTGTCTGCATGGTCTATGGCAGCACATGATCCTTGCACAGCTCAGCAGTACTCTGTGTTTGATTATGCAAACAAGCAACCTCAAAATCGCTATAGCTTGAAAGAGCATACATGTATTCTCCTCCCACAGATGTGAGAGTAACTGAAACTTTTGTTTGTTCCTACTGCATGTATCTTTGGGGCTCAAGCTGGTAGAGATGTCTTTCCTACTAGACAACGGTGTATGAGTTGTGATTTATATCCTATTGTACAGATGAAGTCACAGGGCATGGGAAGTACATTACACCAGGTAGAAGGCACTGGAATTCAGATGGCAAAGGGGATGGGTGCATGTCTTGTGTGATGAGCACACCACTGGGAACAATAATATCATCCACCACATGTAGTTAATAAGCTGAAAGAAACATCATTCTTCAAACTGAGGCTGTTCTCTCCCTCGCCATCATTCTTAAGCCATCCACAGCTTAAGGAAATAGAAAAGAAGCTATTACTCCCTTGGTGTAATTATATAATTCTTTACATTCTACTATAAAACACAGAATATGTAAAGTGCTGTGGTGGTCCTGGAAATAGACCCTGGATTGTGACTTGCCTGTCATGTATCAAATGCTTAGAATCAATTACTCAACAACTATGATGACTCTGAATATTAAAAAGATAACTGGGGCTGGAGAGATGGCTCAGCTGTTATAGGCTAGGCTCACAACCAAAAATATAAAAAGATAACTGGAGATCAAAGGAGAACCAGATTTAGTTAGAAGGAGAGTGCAAATATGCCTCAGTTTATCTGCTCTGAAGGAGAAGCATACATATGTTAATAAACTTCTCCAAGCCCAGCCAATTATGGTTGTACTCATAAGCCATGATTATATACATATATATATATGAATTATTATTTTCATCAAAACTTGTTCTCTATGACGACTTGTCATGAAGATAGTTGACTGTGACCTCCTCAGTAGGATCTATTGAAGATGTGACAGGTTTGGTTACTCTTCTTTTGTACATAAGAAAAAAAATTGCTCCTAAATTCCAAAGAGATATTTTAAAGCCTTCAGTACAGACAAAGAGCTTTCTGAAGGTTCTCCAGCGATGGAATCTTGTAGACATTGTATTGGTACCTTATATACATGCCTCAATAAAGCACCATGCCAGTTTGCTCTGTAGAGAAGTTCAGATTTTTGCAAGGCTGGCCGAGCAAGCTAAGACCTCCATGGAGAAAGTCAATGAAGAAAAGAGAAGCAATGTCTGTATGGACAAGTTCCTCTTGCCTTTGCTATAATATGCTAAAGCCTGGAGAGTCTTCTGGAAAAAGTAAGCAGCTCTTCTCAGGGATTACAAACTAAGGATAATCTGGGAGGATGGCAATCTCCCAGCGTTTCCTTCCTCCAGCTGTTTACACATCTGTACAAGAATCTCCTATTTTGTACCAGAGCTGGTCTCCATAAACACAGAATGTTCCGTAAGTGATAGGATGCCATTTCCAAGAGTAGGTAATAACCTCTCTGCCCAACGCCTTTGTACTTTTCTTTCTTCCATCATTCATTTTACAGTGGCCAGCTTGTAGATTTTGAGAGGCACAGGACTGAGAGTGAGCAGACTTTGGCCAATAGCAAGGCACTGTTTTCAGTGCAACAGTCTGGGAAGAGCTGAGAACTGCCAACAACCACGTGAGATGTTCCTTGGTTGAGCTTTCAGAGGAGAGTGTCATTCTGATCAACAGTGACTGAAAGGAAGAGAGACTGAGCCAGAACAATTCAGCTAGGCAATTCTCACCCCCAAAACACACAAAATAATAAATGTTTGCTTTAAGGTGCTGTAGTGATTTTTTTTTGTAGTGATGAGTGTGTAATATGTCCTTTATTGGACCTTAATCTTCAAATGACATCAAAACACTACAAACCCATTTTCCTTATTCTTTCAAAATTTTTCCTAAGCATTAAATGAATATCAGTATTTCATAGGTCTTCTAAGTTTTTGAGAACCAATAATAACAAGTTAGGTCTATAAATGCACATTAAAATACCAGAGTCAATGCCTACCAATAAAAAATTTCACTCTCTTTAACCTCTACTTCCAATAACTCACTTTGCTGTGATGAGCAATGTCATATGCTGTGGTAAGATAGTGGCCCTACTGTTTCTGTCAGATCAAAAAAGAGGCCACACACTTCTCCCCTTTTAAATAAATAAAATACAGACTATCTAGTGTGATATATCTCAGATGGGATTTTTAGCATTGTTTCAGTATGAGCACACTGATACAGTTTTTGGTGTGATTATAATATAATTACAGTGTTTCCTTAGGCTCCCAAAAAGTACAGCCTGACCACACGCAGAATCTACTCCCACCACGTGCTCAGCTTTTTATTTCAGTCTCTATGAGAAAGAAATTTCTGTTCTTCATAGATACCCATTTTGCGGTACCCTGAACAGACTAAGAGACTTTAAGGCTTAAAATCACGGTGATGAAGGTGACTGGAGATGCTGATGTCACTAATGATGATAGCTTTACATATGGAACCGTTAATACTTAGTTCTTTCTTAGCGAACTCTCACAGCGACTCTGATGAAATATACAAATCATGATAATGTACATTTCTCAGAAGGGGAAGATAGCACACAGCAATGCTTTATTACTGAATGGAGAAAGAACAACTTTTAAGAATTTTTTCTTAATTTTAAGCTTTAAAATAAAAATTGAATCATCTCCATGACTCACTAAAATAGCATGCAATTTTCTTATTTCCAAAGTGCAATGGTTAAGTGGGAGTTTGTTACTATATTTACCAGCCTGTGGCTGTGTCTCATCCTATTGTAAGCTCTTTGACTTAGATTCTGTTGACTGTGTCTGCTTTCTCATTACCAGTATGAGCCGTTTCATAAGTATGCAGGATTTATGTGTTAAAAAAAAATCAAGAACCAAAATGCTGATCTCCACATCAAAAGCTCCAATCTGTCCTTTCTCATATACTCCTGTGCCTCAGGATCTTGAACATGTAAAGGGCAACTCCAATATCCCTGCCCATATAGACAATCTATCCTTCACCATCAAAATACAACATTTCCACTAATATATTGCTATTTATAAAACCGTTTCTGAATGTCATTCAAACGGATTTCAATTTTCAGACATGTGATGATGATTTTCAAGATTATTTCCAGACTTTCATGTAAAGCAATCTGTTTTAAACTGTCAGAGCTGATTCCGTCTTCCAGAACAATCTATCATTTGATAGTTTATTAGACTAAATGATGAAGTGCATTCTTTAAGTGCCAAATAAACAGTGTCATAAAATAGAGTGGCGGTGTCAACCCCCAGCATAATCATTTCCTAGCAGTTAAAGTTAATTAGGGAGAGGCTCACTCTTCCAGACACAACAGCATTGGACGTAAGAGGACTCCGGCAGTCTCTAGATAGGTGTCAACAACACAAATCTATACAGCACTGACAGAGTTTTGACAATGACGTAAACAAGCCAAGGTCACCCAACACAGCAAAGAATAATTATAATTTTCAAGTGTAAATCATTTATAACAAGAGTAAAAAATTACTTATAGATTATTTTTTTAGAGATGCATTCGCCTAAACTATCAAAGCCAACTTCAAAGAATGTTTTTATATATACTGTTACAGAGTATCCTTACAGTACCCATCTTTATTGAAAGACCTCAATTATCTTGAAAATTTAATGAAATGATTTTTAAAGACTCTTAATGGCAAAGCAATAATAGTTATGAATATCCTTCTTAAAGATAACACAATTTTGCATTTCATATTTGAATTATTTCATAATTTCATGTGTGCATATATTTTGACACACCTCTCAAATTCCCCCCCCCCATTCCTCCCGTATTCTCCTCACACTTTTTCCTTCACAACTTTATGTTCTTTGTTTTAAAACCCATTGAGTCTATCTAGGGTTCCTGCATGGGTGTAGGTGTGTGACCATTTCCTGGAGTGTATGTAACCTCTCCTAGAACACATCCTTAGGGAAAACTGACTTTCACTCTACCAGCAGCCATCAACTACTGATGAATCTTCAGCAAGCAGTGGGGCTTCATGAGTCCTTCCCATTTCCATGCTCCGATTTTGGCTAATTTGATTTTGCTTAAGTTCTGAGCATGTAGTCACAGCCACAATGAGTTCACACATGTTATGGGCCTGTCATGCCCCACAAATACTGCATTGCTGCAGATACCTACTGTCTCTGATTCTTCTTTTTTTTTTTTTTTTTTTTTTTTTTTGGTTTTTTGAGACAGGGTTTCTCTGTGTAGCTTTGCACCTTTCCTGGAACTCACTTGGTAGCCCAGGCTGGCCTCAACTCACAGAGATCCGCCTGCCTCTGCCTCCCGAGTGAGCCACCATGCCTGGCTATCTCTGATTCTTACAGTCTTTCTGATCCCTCTTCACAATGATTCCTGAAGATCACAGGGAAGGAGTATGTATGATACTGATGTTTCATTTATAAATCAGCCTTCCACAGTCTCTTATTCTCTGCTCATTGAACGATCATGAGTCTTTGTATTAACCACTATCTACTGCAAAAGGAAATTTCTCTCAAGAGGATTGAGAGTTACACTAACCTATGGAAATAAGGGTAAGAACTTGGGGGAAAGCTTATTTCTATGTCCGTTTAGGAGAACAATAAAATTAGGTCCTTCCCTATGACTTAGACAGAATTCCATCTTGTGGAGCATACCTTACGTCCAATCAGAAAGTGTTTGGTTATTCCTATGTTATTTGTTCTACTATTGGACCAGTGAGTGTATCTTCACAGGCCAGTTGTAAATGCAGCTTTCACAGTTAACAGATGTGTAAGACTGTTGATTATCTCTCTCCCCCAGTAGCTTGTTTAGAATCATACATAGCTATGAAAACTATCTAAGAAAGATGAAGCTTCCCAGCTGGAACCAAATGATTTCTCCATGTCCTATGACACAAGTATGTGGGATCTTCAGTTTCGGTCTTACTGTCAATTTGTGGAGGAAACCAAGAGCAAGTGTAATACTACTAACTAGTAATGTTTGGAGGGTCTATGGGACACTAGTGACCAACAACTAGAGAAGAGGTACCACATAATTGGCATGGAACTTTTTGTTGGATAGTCTTTGGTGTCTAAGTGAGGCATTGTCTCACTGTTATAGCATTTGAATAACATCTCTATCTATCTATGTATCTTTCTCTCTCTCTTTCTCTCTCTCTCTCTCTCTCTCTCTCTCTGTCTGTGTGTGTGTGTGTGTGTGTGTGTGTGTGTGTGTGTGTGTGTGTGTTTGTGTGTGTGTTAGGGAATGTCTACATTTTCTATAGGAGTAGGTTTCCATGTGGCTCTTTAAAGTATCTTGTAGTGTTGGTAATCACCCCCCAAACTCCCTCTTTTAAGAGACCCTCTCATTTTTATTCCATTTAACCCTTCCTATTCCATTACTGCCCTTTCTGCCTTCATATCACCTGCATCCCAAGACTTTTCACTTGAGAGCACCTCCTATAGCATCTTACTCATTTTCACCAATTTAAAAATCCTCCAAAATATCTGAAAAGTAACAAATCTATGTATTATTTTATTTGACGTTGTAAAGACTCTCGTAGACCACTATTACAAGTATCCCCATCTAAAACATTATACAAATACTACTTGAAAGTTACATAGATACACAATTAATAGCTAGCAGAGTTGAAATTTGCTAGCAGAACGTTAACCCTCCATCATTCAGAAATCTTCTTAGTGCCAAAATGGAAATCAATAATCTTTGATGTTTACTATTTTACTTGGACACTGGAAGTTAGGTATGTATAACTTGTTCATTTATTTATTCACTCATTCAGTCAAGAAATGTTAACCCAAACTGTGTTGAATATTAAGACACTGTCACAAACATTTTACACAAAACATCCCATATTCATTCCAATTTAAAATTTTATTTTTATTTCATATTTTCCCCCCAAATACCTTAAGCCATGTAATATCAACTCAAGGTTCATCCACATGGCTTACCTTAAATGTTTGCTTGCTTAGAGATTAAACCTCCCTTGAAATAGCAGCAAAGTATGGATAGACAGATACATTATTAAGAGTACATGCTATGTAATCATGATGACCAAAGTTTGAATCCCAGTATCAATGGAATAAAACAGTTTATCCTGCACACACTTAGAATCTCAGTTCCAGGAAGGGCAGAAACAGGAGCATCACTGATGCTTACTACTTTCCAGTCTATCTGAGCAAACATAAGCTGCAGACTAAAGAAACATTCTACCCTGAAAAATAGTCGATGTGATAGAGGAGTCCATACAATTCTGGCCTCCACATATGTGAATAAATACATACCACTTCATACACACACACACACACACACACACACACACACACACACACACACACACAGTGCATGAATAAATAAATATTACAAATAACAGAAATCATAGTCATTAAAAGAACCAAATGGAAGTCATAGTGGTAGATAGTTCAACATCTTAACAAAAACATTCTATTAAAGGTTTTGACAGAAGATTCAGTCGTACAGAAGAAAGAGTAAAGCAAATGAAAGGGAAATCATTTGTAAATTCCAGTAAGTACAACAAAAAAAATAAAGAAAGAAGAAAACAGAAAAAGAAGGAAAGGGGAAAAGAAGACAAGAAAAACAGTATCCAAATTCACAAAACCAAATGAACCCCAAGTAGGTTGAGCACAAAGAGGACTCAAAGAAGACACATTGTAATGAAGTTGTTGAGGGTTAAAGTAAAAGAGAAGATTATGAAAGAACAGTAAGGAAAGATTGATAATCTGTGCAATGCAACAATTATGGAACCCTTAACACATTTATCACCAGAAATTTAATTAGTCAAGAGAGAATGAGATGATGTTAAAGTTCTGAAGGAAACAGACACAAACACCTTCAAACCAAGAATAACACACCTATCCAGCAGGCTTTATTTCTAAACACCTGCATTAGATAAAGTGAATTCAATTTTCCAATCAAAAGGCTGAAAAAGATTATTAAAAGGATCAAAGTCAAAAAATAAAAGAATCAAAAAATAAAAGTATCTTTAGACTTATGAAAATGGCAGCACAACATACAAAATTTATTGGAAGTTTAGTGATAAATATGTACTTTTTAAAATATATTTTTAATTAAATAGAACTATATCACATGCACCCTTCCCTTTCTTCACTCCGGCTCCTCCCAAGTAGTCTCTGTCCAACACCTTTTATATCTTCCTCCGACTCTCAAACTTATAACATCTTTTTCTTTCACTATTATTGTTATGTACATATATATGTATATGTGTGTGTATGTATGTATGTATGTATGTATACACAAACATATAAATACAACCTTCTGGGTCTATTTTTTGCTGTTTGTTTATATGGTTTCAGAGCTGATGACTCTGCTTTGGACAACCAACAAGGATGCTCATCTCTGGGAGAGGTTAATATTCTCTTCTTCTATATTTTTGAACCGTAGATGCAGGAGCAGCAATGTAGATATAGCCACAAGAGTCATGCAGCCCACAATCCACTGATCTCTGCATTGTGTCTTGGTAGTGTTTTCTGTGATAGTCTCCATTTGTTGTAGGGAAGTTTCCTTATGTGTGGTACCTACATTTACCTGTGGGTATAAGGACGATATTTAAATGTAGTAAGGAATTATGTTGATCTAACAAAGTGCTGGTAGTAGATTCCTTTCTAATACCTATGACATCACTAGCCCTGAGATGTTTTCTAGGTTGCTAGTAACAGACATGATTATTTTCCTTTTGTGTGAGCCTTAAGTCCAATTAGACAGCTATTAGTTACCACCAACACTTGAGTTCCACTTACTGTATCTTCACAAATATCATGTCCTACTGGTCATTGCTGTGATTTATAGGTGTTAAAGCTGAGTAGAGTAGGACTATTAATTGCTTCCCTCCCTTGGCAGCTTGCATATTTTCTAATATATTGGAAGCTGGACTACAGGAACAGAGGCTTTCAGGTTAGAAACAGCTTGGATAATCCAAATCCTTTGTCCCAAGTGTGAAATGTCTTCAAAAACAGGGGCTTACCTTCAACGTATAGGAGGTAACCAAAAGCTACATGAAGAGTCCAGAAGTTTAGAGTAACAAATTACTAACACCCAAGCTTTCTTCTAGGTCATGCATCTGGTAAGCTTAAAATCAATAAGATGAAAATGTAAAAATGAACCCACACAGGGTTTTGTTCAGAAAAAAACAAATATAAGTAACAGAGTGAAAGCTAAGACCTAGGTGGTCTATATGATTGCACCTTCCTGGCTCCTCTTTGTTCCAGAGACAACTTCATCTTCTCCTGCAGTGCCAATCCCTACTTGAGGAATGAGGAAGTCTGAGGAAGTGTTTTTGGCCTTATTGGCCTCTTTATTACTAGGCTGCCTTCCACTCTGGCGAAATGGACAGTGACCTCTTCATTGACTTCTGCTACATGGTGTACATGTTCCACCATGATTCCATCCACAGCAGGACCCATGGTACAGTCAGGGCTGAGAATAGGAGACTTGTAAATAGGAATGCTACCTCCATCTTCTAAGTGTGAGATCTCACCATCATGAAATGGGGTAATGCTGGTGATGAGTATGCTATGGAGTCTACTGATGTCTTCAGCACTATGAAGAAGGTGAGGGTCCACTTGATTCCCTCATGTGTGTGATAGGTGTATGCCATGATAAACATCACAGTTTTACCCAGATTGTCAGCAATCCATATATATCACCAACTATCAGGCCCCACTGGCCAACACCATCCATGACAAGGTCAGCATTTTTGTGACCCTCATAGCCAGTGACCATATACTCATCGCTACCTAAAAGACCAAGGACAGCACTTTTAGGAATCTGTGGCAGGATGGCTGTGGTGCTTCCCAGAACATCATTCCTTTAATATTACCCCAGGCCTGAATGAAAAGTTCACTGGTATGGTTTTCCATGTTCCTACCCATGATGTGTTCTTTCTGGGTCTGCCATGCATCCTGGAGAAACATGGCAAATGCAATGATATCAAAAATGTCACATGAAGCAGGCATTATTGGAGGCCCTGCAAAGGGCATTCTGGGTATACAGAGAACCATAAAACACAAGTAGTCATTTCTCAAAAGACATACAAATGGACAGCAGTTACATGAAAAAATACTAAACATCAAGGAGATATATATCAAAATATCAAGTTATTCCTTTCTTCCAATAAGGAAATCTGTAAGAATAAGAGGTGAGCATTGGCAAGGAAATCCTATATACTGCTTATGAGGTTGTCAACTAATAAAACCATTATAGAAATTGGTATGAAGGAACTTAAAAACTAAAAATTTAACTTCCATGTCATTCAGCAATCCTACTCCTAAGTATGTATCTAAAGAAAATGAGTCATTATGTCAAAGAGATTTTACACATCCAAGTTTATTGCCGTACTATGAACAATAGCCAATAAGTGTCGATTAACTGACTAATAGATAATGAAAATGTGATGTGTGTACATAATGGAATGTTATTTATCTATGAACATTGAAATCCATCCATGTGTGACATCAGTAGAACTGAATAAACTATGCACACAGACATGAAAGTCACATAGTCTCACTTAAGCGTCTATTAAGAACTTTCAGAGAAGTTGAGAGAAGAATAGTAGTTACTAGAAGCTTGGAAATGTTATTATGTTGAATAAGAAAGTATTGAAGGAGTAAGCCATTAAGAACAAGAAAGCAGCTCTAGTGTATTGTTGCACATGATCCAAATAAAAGGAGCAGGCACATCATGTACCTGCCAGAGGTTAGAGGAAAGTGAGCTGCATATTCACCATGGAGTCAACAAAATGGTTAACTTGGTGTAAATATATGATGGTACTACATCATGTACTTAATTTATGTAATTATGTAACATGTTATATAAACAAATATATAATTTATATATCATGTATTTAAATTATATTTATTTTATTTATATGCATTTTTATATACTTTACATTGAACTTATTTGTATCTATAAGTTTTTTAGTCTAACAAAAAGAAGACAAAAGAAAGAAATTTCAACCAAATAGGAAGATCCAGGCACAGAAGGACTTTAAACCACAGAATTGAGCAGCACATCAGTAATGATATATGCACACCAAGCATTATATTTTGATACATCTTATGGATTGATGATCAAATTAAAACAACAGAGAACTTTGTCATGTTACTATGAATTGAAGTCAGGCCCTTAACAAGTCTACTAGTGAGCCCTATCTCCAGCCCAATATTAGCTTTTAAATTTCATAAAATGAAAACAGAAGGTATCAAAATGTGTATTTAAGTACTACTTTTAAAAAGCTTGAAGGCAAATGCATGACACAAAATACTTATGTTAGAAAAATAAATATTTAATCTTTAATTAGCTGAGAACATGACCTCACACCTGTTCCCTCTTCCTTTCCCTTTGAGAGAATTTTCTTTAAGAAATATATGTGTATCTGAAAAAAAATGGATTTCCCAAGCACATGCAAGGGCATTTTGAAGCCAGACACTGAAATCAATTAAAATGTTTTTCTAGAATATCTGATCATGGGCCAATCATCCAGTTTAGGACGATCACTTTAAACATCAAGTACAACCGCTTTCAATAGCATTTTGCCTCCTTCCTTGGAAAGCAAGTATGCATGCCTCAAAACCAATTTACTGCTCATTATTTTTCTGACAGAGTAAGTGGAAGCTGGCAACACAGGATGAAATTAAATTCATGTGTAGATCATACAAATCACAGAGACGAGGTCATGAAAAAGGTGTCTCACACTTGGAGCAGTATGTCATTCCAGAGTGCTCAGGGATAGAGACTACAAGAACGTGTGAGTTTCAGTACTAAACATAGGGTCCCAAGATAACCAAGGCAAGCTGGTGACCTGGGGCATTCATCTCTAAGGAGTGACAAGTTGAAATTTTTAAAATAAGTGATCAATGTCACACTACTTAAAATAATGTAATCTCTATCTTAATATGTATTACTTTGATATTTTTACTTGGTTTCATGCATCTCAGTTGGGTTGGTAAATCTCTTGATTAAGTCCTCAAGTCCATCCTTCTTAGAAAATCAACATACATGTTTGTCTGTTTTTAATAAAGATACTAGAACTTTCTCTAAGTCTTTGTATTGCTCTACAATAGTCTTGCTAGCAATCTTACTTGTCCCAAACTTTCTTTTAAAAATAAATAAATAAATAACTGAGCTGAGCTCACCAATGATTTGTTAGATTTTTTTTTAAATTTTTTAATTTAATTTTATTTTTTAGCAGGATAAGTGTGGTGGTTCTCACTGGATGTGAATGCTAAAGTGTCAGGTTAGTGTCTAGAGTTTGTGGGGTGACCATTAAGGGATACATAATCACCAATGGACTTCTGTACATGGCACAGGCTGTCATCCCTTGGAGAGTCTAGCTTAATTTCTGAAAAAGTGGTTGGAAGGGGCAATGATAACTTGAAACAGTCTCAAAGTGAATTGTAGTTCATACAAACACAACTTTCAAGCTAGACACACACACACACACACACACACACACACACACACACACACTCGTGCATGCACATACTCATGCATGCTCACACCCCCATAAATGCTCTTAGGAACCATTTATCTATTTCATTCTTGCTGCCACCCCTATTTTTCTGTCTCTCCTGTGCTGATTGCACATGTACACTTCTCACACTCGTGTGTGTGTGTGTGTGTGTGTGTGTGTGTGTGTGTGGTGTGTGTGCATGTGTGGTGCATGTGTACATCAGCATTGTGACTACATTTTTCTTTGGGAAGAAGGTAATAATGAATAGCTACAATTCAAATGGTAGTTTGCTCACCTTAGAAAAACTCAACCATCCAACTCCTTCCTTGTAGCCTGACAAAACTGTGATGCCAAACCTAACTTTATTCATTATTCTTTCTCAAGAAACAATATTGCCAGGCATGTTCTACAGATACTCAGGCTAAGATAAAGTAATTTTTTTCCCTTTCTGTTGCAATTCATCCTCAGTTACATCTGAGATTACATACCCAAGTTACTGCATGAGGTCCAATGGATCATGCTAGTTTCCTGTGGAGTGGAGGAATCTTCCTAGGGCATTACATGGATGATTTAGAAAGCCCAAACCTGGGAAATGCTCCCTGGAAGACACCAGGGAGATTCATTCCAATCTAGTGTCTACCCATAGTTGGTGTGTGTGTGTGTGTGTGTGTGTGTGTGTGTGTGTGTGTGTGTGCAGTTTCTTAGTCAATTTTAGGCATTCGGTAGGGATACCCAGTTTGTTGGCACATTCCTTTCAATCATACACATGTTGTGGAGGACCCATAGCAAATATCTTGAAACTATAGCTTATATCATGATGTCCTCCTCACTGAGAGATGGATTTTGCTTGTCCTAGTCATTCTTTCCAACTATACTACCCCTTCTCTGTGTGTGTGTGTTTATGTGTGTAAATGTGTACAGTATAGTATGTTCATGTTTGTGTGCCCATGAGGATACTGTATACTGATCTCTCACTGTTTCTTTTTCCCTTGAGACAGGATGTCTCACTGAACCTACAGAAAGGCTAGTGGCCAGCAAGCCCCACTAGTCCTCCTGTTTCTCTCCTCTTCCTACAACACTGGGATTACAGGTACATGTGGCTTTTTAAGGGGGTGCTGGAGACTTGACCTCTTGTCTTTATGCTTGAGTAGCAAACACTCCTATACACTGAGCCATCCCCCAAGCTCTACTACTATATCTTTAAATAGAATAAATATATTCTTCCTAGGTTGTTTGAGACAGTAAGTTATAACCTTGCTGCTTTATCCCATCAAAATCAACATTCTTCTCCATTCCTCCGAACCCACAACTCTTGAAAACAATAATGTAAAAAATTGATGGTCTGGGCATGCTAAGGGAGATAGGCAGAATCCCTGACATCTGCCATTTGGTTCTTGATGGGTAATCCTTGTGCTTCTGATAATCTAAAAGGCTAAGAGGATTGAAAAGAATCTAAAATAGTTTGCAAGTGTTCACCAGGAAGACTGGTGTATTTCTGAAGGTCAAAGACAAGCCATATTACAACAAGCATCTTATTCTCAAACACTGAGTTAATATAAACAATATTCAATTAACAGGCAGCAATCATGGTAGGGGGATAACATACTGAAATTTTTAGTAGAGCCTCAGTAATCTAAATTCACTTAATAAGGACTTCTTGATAATCCAGCAAAAGGCTGAGCTAAACTTCAACTTTGTGCTCTGAATGAGACTTGAAATGTAAGTATGTTTAAAATTTCAGTCCGTATAAAATGAATGTAAACAAGGCACTTCCTAATAACATCACAGAGAGGTGACTGCAGCAGAAATTAGATATAGAATAAGAGAGAATTTGAGTAGAATGGGGGAGAAAGGGACAGAGCTGCTGTTTCCTGAATCTATCCCTTCTACATTCATTCAGCAATGATGTCCAGATGTGGACAGTGCTACCACCTGCACAAGAGCGAGATTGACTTCGTGCTACACAGTCATCATGTGGATATGGTTAAAATCATTAAAGTATAACACCAAATGCAAGACGGTGCCACCAAGCTTAGTCCAGGAACTGTGTCTTCCAAGGTAGAACATATCCGCACTTCCAAATACAACAGTTCACTGCTGCCCACCCCATGTAATGTGAGTACGTACAAGGGCACACAAGCCTGTCAGTACACAGGGAGAACTGAACCCTCACTTCAGCAACCTCTAACTGTAAAAGCTGGACAGATTCCCAACTTTTTCAGGATCTTACTTTTTACATGTATCAAATATCGCCAGTAATGGTAATTATATCATAGGACCTTTGAGAATTTTAAATGGCTTGGGGTGTGTATGTTTGTGTTTATGTTTGTGTTTATGTTTGTGTTTATGCGTGTGTGTGTGTGTGTGTGTGTGTATAAATAAAGCACTTTGAGTAGTTCCTGACATCTAACAAACATTTAATAAATATCAGCTTATTTTTTCACAATTGTGTAACAAATTATAATTGTTATAATGACTGACTTATAATGTCAGACATATATATACACATGGGTAAAGTAAGAATTTTTATTTTTAAAACTATATAAAATAATATTTGTAACTAGGAAAAATATTGAAAAGAATTCTTTAATTTTAAATAAAATCATCCCCTCTGTGTTTAAATTTTTATAGATGATTCATTTTTCCATCCTGTAGTGATTCCTTAACATGGAAAATAAAGCTTTCACATCTGTGTCCTCCAAACAGACAGCCACATAGGATATAGCCTTTGCTAGCCTTCATTTGCAGATGATTAATGGGTAAGAAATTTAATTGTTATTTATTTTTAAATTTTAATGAAGAAATGAATAATTTAACTTTTTGCTGTACATACAAAAATGCAGTATTAAAATTGAAATGTAGCTAGCCAATCCCAATTTCAAGAAGTATAGCAAATATATTATCTCAGAAACTATTTGTGCAGAGTGTGAATGAACGCCAACAATGATTAGGTGAGGCGTGTAGTAGAATATTTTAAGGTGTGTTACTTTTGTTCGTGTTGCATTTGTTTAACCCTGTGAAGCTGTGTTACTGTGCCTGTCTAAAACACCTGATGGGCTAATAAAGAACTGGCCAATAGCAAGGCAGGAGAAGGGATAGGCGGGGCTGGCAGGCAGAGCGAATAAATAGAAGGAGACATCTAGGTAGAGAGATCAGAGATCTAGGAGCCAGAGAAGGAGGATTCCAGGGTCCAGCCACCCAGCTACACAACAAAAAGCCACAGAGTAAGAGTAAGATTTACAAAAGTAAGAGAAGAGGAAAAGCCCAGAGACAAAGGGTAGATGGGATAAAAATAAATAAATAAAATAAAGTTAAAAAGAAAAAAGAAAGCTGACAAGAAAGACGCCAAGCTAAGGCCGGGCATTGATAAGTTAGAATAAGCCTCCGCTTGTGATTTATTTGGGAACTGGGTGGCTGGCCCCCAAAAGAGACCAAAGACCGATCAACACCAGAGGCCATTGCCTATTGGAGTCATAGCTTACTGTTAAGTAGGACTACTATGGTCCTTGACCTTACATGGTTGAACTTCAGTTGTTTGTTTGTTTGTTTTTACTTTCATAGTTGTGGGAAAGTGGTAATACTCAACAGAAATTTGTACTTTGAATTTTGAATTTTCCCTAGACTGGAAATATATGACAAGATACTCCCCTGTGAGCAGGCTGGAGGCCACAGCCACCGCTTCTAATTAGCCATTCAGTTACTCAAATTAACTGGCAGCGTACAATGTGGCCAGAGCTTTTGTAAAGAGAAATATTCAATCTGCCTCATAACACATTCAACACTTTATTATTATACAGTGTGGTTTGCGGCAGGTAGTTTTGCCCAGTGGTTAGACTAGGTAATGTAAGTGTTCTGAACACAGTTAAAGTTGCCTAGAATAAGCTACGGTATTCAGCAGTTTGCACACATTTAAATTGTATGTGCGTGCAGGTGTGTGTGTGTGTGTGTGTGTGTGTGTGTGTGTGTGTGAGTCTGTGTGTCTGTGATCTGTGTCTGTGTCTGTGTGTTTACATACATAGTCTTACGTTTGCATGTGGGCGGTACAAATGCATGTGAACATTCATGGAGGTGTTGTGGGCATGTGGAGGCTTATGGTTTGTGCTGGGTGTCTTCCTCGATCCCACTCTGACTTACTTTTTGAAAAGGGGTCTCTCACTGAACCCAAAGCTCACCCATTCGAATGGACAGACTGGCAGAACCCTTGGAGCTGAGGTTACGCACCCTACCTCCTTACCTGGCTTCTGTATGCTGGGAATCCAGATTCAGGTATTCATGTTTGCATGGCAAGAATGTTCCCAACTGAGCCATCTCCCCATGTCCTAAAAGAGTTTTCAATGTAATATTTTATTAATTCCTTGAATTTTTCAGACAATGTATTTTTATCTTTCTGAGAACTTCATACACAAGTACTACATCTCTGTAACTCCAACCTCTTCCTCCTCAGCTCCTTCTATTTCCCCTTTCTCCCTCCCAAACTCATGCCTTATGTTTACATTATTATTGTCATAGATATATGAATATATATACATAATACAATATATACACATATGTACATGTTACATGCATACATATGTATATCCAACCTACTGAGTCCATTTAAGTTTGCTTATATGTACATATGTCCAGGGGCTGACCACTTGACATTGGATAGCCTATGTGACAGTTTGTCACAGGAGGAAATTGATTCTCCTTTCAAGCAACCATTAATGGTCTACAGCCCTTCATCCAGGGGTTTGAATTTGGGGAATTTCTTCCAACCACATTAGCATATCGCTTGGTATTGTCATTATGCCTATACCAATCTTATTCAGTCAAACATATCATGAAGATTAATGGGTGCATTTTTCCTATCATGTCTAGGGTACAATATCTAGCAACGGGCATCTGGGGCCATTGGTTCTTACAATCTCTACCCCTGCCTCCTGTAATATTCCCACAGCCTTAGGTGGATATGGTTGTGTTGTTTGCAGCTGGATACACCACAAACACTTATTCTCACATCCTGGCCAGTTGTGGATCTCTATTTTAGCCACCAGCTGTTGTAATAAGAAGCTTCTCACAAGACTGAAAGCAGCATTGATCTGGGGGTAAAGGAGGGTACTTAGAATGCAATTCAAAATTACATTTGTTGAGGAGAAGGGCAGTTGTAGGTCTTCCTTTCAGGTCTCTGGCTTCTCCAGCATGTGTCGTTGGCCAGGTTTGCAGTACTAGGTATGAAAGTCTTCACACTGAGTGGGCCTTAAATCCAATTAGACAACTGTTGATTACTCCCAAGATGCAAGATGCTTATACAATAAGGGTATCTTGCCTAAATTTTTTTGACTCAACAATATTTCCCATTTACAATGACGTTATCTCAACATAAATGCACCATAAGGCAAGGAAGCCCTGTACCCCTTCTCTGTAAGTTATTTTGAGGCAACAAGCCTTCTCTATAACCCATACTGCTTGCTATACCCAAATTTCCTACAACTGTTGACACACCATTCACAGAGATACACAGCAGGGAACAAGGCCATTTCTCTACTAATCTTTTAAGCAATTTCTCCTCCATGTCTTGGCAGGAAGCCTGTAACAGTTTGAAAAGGCTTGTGCACAATATGTGCAGCACAGCCAAAACTCATTAAGTGCCTTTGTCTCATGCATCTTGAGAAACACAATATCGCACCCCTGATGAGCAATGCCTTGAAATGTTATGTTAACATTAAAATCGCCAGAAAACATTAATTTACTAGTCAAGTTACATCGCTCAGCAGTATTTAGACAATGTTCCTGGGAATGATCTGCCTATCACCAAGTGTAAATGAAATGTCAATGAGTTTTCCAGGTACTTCAACCACAGGTTATCAAAACACTCCAGAAAAAAAAATCCTAGTTATGAATTTAGAACAGAATGAAATTTTAATTGAACTGAACACAGTCTTTACATTCTTTCTGGGTGTAGCCTAGGTTTTCACAACACTATCACTGATAGATCACTTGATTTCAGAGAATTTAGGTAAGATCACACTGTCTCTACTTACTGTTTACTTAAATCCATGCTCAGTCCACATTTTTCTTAGCCTACAGTGCTAGCATTCCACATCTGTATTGTTGCATGATGTAGGCTAATCCTAGAATACCTTCATTATCTAAAATACAGCCAACTAACAACCATTTTCCTCTTTTTCTAACTGCTTGATGAACTACTTCTGAGTAGCCAGGAGGAGAGTTGACCTCGTCTTAACCCCTTTCGTTACACACTATTATCTGGTCCTTCATACCACAGTATGCCATTATTTAAATTTGCATTTAAAATTATGCTTTCTTTTCTGTGCCACATCATAACCCCAAAGCTGTGATGTTGTTTAACTGACTTGGCAGACATTTTAGAACATCACCAAACACCAAAAGTCACTTATTAATTATCATGACATAAATATAATATTCAATCTAAGGAAGTGAAATACTAAAAAGTTAGTGTCTTCAAATCAGTGATTTGATCCACTGAGTAATCCGATATTCATTTTATCTTTTTAGCTGAGACATTACTTGACTAACAATTGAGCTGTCCTTTATTCTTCAATGACAAAATCAAATAAAGTACATGACAATCTGAGCAATAAAGTAAAATTGATCTTTAAGGCAGACCAAAAAAGAAAACCCTAAATCAACAAAAAAAAGTTCAATTTAGTCCCTGAGTGTGGGCAAGGCCAGTACACACAGGTCAAAGTTCAACTGCATTTGATCTAACAATCAAAAGGTCATTTTCCCCCTTTGGCCATTTGCTAAATTCTAAATTCAGCTGTGCTCCTTTAACTCAATATTGAAAATTATGTTGAAGCAATAATACTAGTAATATAGTAGTATTCATTGACTTGTAAAATAATTCCAATTAAAATATGGCAAATATTATGGGGTGTTGTTTTAATAGACAGTACATTAAGATATAACACTATATTTTACTAATATAAAGTTCCTTTATTTTAAACACTACCACAAGGGAAAATACTGCTTACTGATTTGCCAATAAGTAGTATTACAGGAGAAAGCAAATAGAATGATCTATACATTCAGCTGAGCTCATCATTCAATAGAATCCATAAGAAGGGCAGGTCATGTCCTCCAACAGCTATTTTTAAAGACTTGGAAATGACAATAAGATCAGCCTTATTCCAGATTTCATGACTGATGATTCGGTGAGGTCGGAAACAAATGAAGCCTTGGAACAATTTCTCGAAAGTTCTATTCACATGGGAATTCGGTAGTAACTGCAACTTTTTATTACTATTTACAAAATTGTTTTTAGAGACTCAATAGAGATTAAAATATGAAAGCCCGCATGGAGACTAGTTCACTCTCCTCCTGAAAAAAAAAAATAAAAATAAAAAAGAGTAACAAAGTTAGACAAAATAATCCAATACAAATCTTGCAGAAAAGACAGCATGGCTAGAAGCCTGTGATAAAATATGATCCAGGACTGTTGATAGGAAATGGCTGAGGACTGATTTTGAAGTCAGACAGCCCAGGGCCAAAGTCTAGGTAGGTTTCTGCCTTCCAGCCAAGTGACTGGGGATTTGCTTAACCCTTCTTTCTTCCTTTCCTTCAGCTATCGAGTGGGGTTCAGAACAGTACCTACTTTAAAAGATTGCTTACTAAAGCATGTACATCCCTGACAATAGCAATGTGTACATGGGACTTCATCTTTATTATTGTTACTGATGACCTTTCTTGTACCTAGTGCATTTTCTTAAAGCACACCCTGTGGTGGTATTGTGTTCCCCAAAATATTGTGCACCCTAATAAACTTATCTGGGGTCAGAGAACAGAACAGCCACTAGATACAGAGGCCAGAAAATGGTGGCACTCACACATTTAATCCTAGCATTCCAGAGGCAGAAATCCCTCTGGATCTCTGTGTGTTCAAGGCCACACTGGAAACAGCCAGGCATGGTGACACATGCCTTTAATCCCAGGAAGTGATGGCAGAAAGCAGAAAGGTATTTAAGGTGTGAGGACCAGGAACTAGAGCTGGTTAAGCTTTTAGGCTTTTGAGCAACAGTTCAGCTGAGATTCATTCTGGAAAAGAAATCAGAAGCTTACAGTCTACGGAAACAGGATCAGCTGAGGAACTGGCGAGGTGAGGAAACTGTGGCTTGTTGTGCTTCTCTGATCTTCCAGCATTCACCGCAGTACCTGGCTTCAGGTTTGTTTTTATTAATAAGACCATTTGAGATTTGTGCTACAGCACCCAAGTGAGTTCATGCATGTCTGTGTCTGCATGCTTTCCTGTGTCCCTCATAGAACGAGACTTACTCCAGTAACACATTCTTCTTAGAGACACAATAGACACCTCTCTCTGATAGCTAACATTTATTGTCTCGGGAGGGAGATACCTCTGGAAATGTGGGTTTTGTTCTGTTTTGTTTTTCAAGACAGGGTTTCTTTGTACAGCCCTGGCCATCCTGGAACTCATTCTGTAGACCAGGCTGGCCTCGAACTCATAAATTTGTCTGCCTCTGCCCCCAGAATGCTGGGATTAAAGGTGTTCGCCATCACTGCCTGGCCAGAAAAAGCTGGAAATGTTTTAAAGAAACTTCTTTTTGCAACACATGAAGACTGGTACAAAACCACAACCAATCAAAATGCAGAGTGGTAGAACTCAGTCCCGGTGGATACAATTACAAAGCCATCCTGCACCTATGGCTCAGGGAACACTGGAAGAGGGGCAGGAATGATGGTTACAGCCAGAGGTTCAGGGAGTTTACAGTGAGATCCTGTCTTCTAGAAATATCATAAGCTACACCCATGAAGTCTCACCCAACCTGACTGCCCAATCAGGAGCTGTAAAAGGATTACACCAATGCATATGCCCAACCCGACCATGAGAAGCCCACAGGCCTCAACCCTACACAAAGAACTGTAGGCAACTGAGGAAAGCTGGGAGTGGAAGAGATGTCTCTTAGGAAGAGCACACCAACTGGTTGTGCAGTGCCCAACATTTCACATAGAAAACATACATACGTACATAGTATCATATATTTAACAGGTTATATTTAGGACTATGTATGTGTATGCATATTCATATATGCATACACACACATGCATGCAGTAACAACTAGTGAGAAAAGAACTTTGAATCCAACGAATTTGAAGGAGAGTGGAGAAAGGTATATGGGAAGGTTTGGAGGCAGGAAAGTTAAGGGAGAAATGTTGAAATTAAATTATAATTTCAAAAAATAAAAGCAGAGACATTTCCAGAGATGTTGAATTGAGGAGGAAAACTCTACCTGAATGAGGGTAATATTAGCCCTTAGCAAGAGATCCCTAAGCAAATAGAAATGAAAAGGCAGAGAGGGGATGCAGGTATTCATCTTTCTCTGCTTCCTGGCTGTCAATGTGGTATGACTCAATGGCTTTCCTCACATGACTGTCATCTGTCTTTTCCTGTCATGGACCTGCAAACCATGAGCGCAAACAGACTCTTCTGCTGGGGGATGTCTTTCTGCGTGCTGTGAATATGCACATCTCCCATTGGATAATAAATAAAGCTGTTTTGGCCTGTGGCAAGAAAGCTTACAGCCAGCAGAGATACAGGGAAGAAAAAGGGTGGAGACAAGAGAGATGTCAGCCACTGACCAAGGAGCAACAAGATGCCAGCAGACCAGTAACACCACGACAACATATAGATCAATAGAAATGGGTTAATTTAAGATGAAAGAGCTAGCTAGCAAGAGGGTGAAGCCATAAGCCATACAGTTTGTAATTAATATTAGCCTCTGAATGATTAGTTTATAAGTGGCCATGGGATTGCCGGGCTGGGCTGGACCAAGAAACTTCTGGCTATGCTCTTCCTCATGTTTCTTTTTTCAGGTATTTTATCACAAGAAAAGTAATTTAGTGTTGTTCGGATCTTAAATTGTCTTTTAATAAAAAATCCAAAGGCAGATATTGGGGTGAAAGCTGGAAGATCAGAGAAGCAGTGCAAGCCACCTCACCTCACCAACTCCTCAGCGGATTCTGTTTCCACAAATCCTCAGATTGAAAGCCTCTGAGTCCTCGGCTGAGCAGCCTTAGTTCCTGTTTCCTCACACCTTACATACCTTTCTCTGCCTGGCCTTGTCACTTCCTGGGATTAAAGGCGTGTGTGTTTCCCAGTACTGGGATTAAAGGTGTGTGCCACCACTGCCTGGCTCTGTTTCGAGTGTGGCCTTGGACTCACAAAGATCCAGGCAGATCTCTGCCTCCAAAGTGAAAGGATTAAGCATGTGTGCCACCACTGTCTGGCTTCTCTGTCTAATCTAGTGGCTGACTCTGTCCTCTGATCCTCAGGCAAGCTTTATTAGGGTACACAAGATATCACTGCAATATAGCACCCCCCAAAAAAAAAAAACCAATGAGTATCCCAGAGTGAAAATTGATATTCAATTGAATTTATTTTTTTTTTTTTTTGAAGACAAGGTTTCTCTGTGTAGCTTTGCGCCTTTGCTGGAACTCACTCTCTAGCCCAGGCTGGCCTCAAACTCACAGAGATCCACGTGCCTCTGACTCTCAAGTGCTGGGATTAAAGGCTTGCACCACCACTGCCTGGCTTCAATTGAATTTTTTAAAAAATTTATAATATTCAAAGATACCATGACAATAATTTTGAGATTCAATTATAAAAGATAGGTGTGCCGATTGTCTGAAATGAGTGCTGATCAAAGGTCAATAGTAGCCTACGAAGGGCTATGCACAAGCTACTACATACTAATTTGAGTAAATAGGGCTAGCTGCATTTGTATGTAAATGGTGCAGGGAACATATTGTGAGTATATTTCTGTAGCTGCATTACCCATTTTACCGTTGTCTATCTCACGAACAAGGCAGCAATGTTTTTATAATCAGCCTGTAGGACTGGCCTTGCTGTAGAAAGCAATTGTCAATGATGGAGGGAGGCATTCTGAGAGGTTACCACTCTGCCTAGCAGTTCATTTACTACTGACACATGAGCTTGAAAATTGCCCAATGTGGAATCAGAGACCTGTTTTACAACACTTGAAGCTTCCCAGTCATGGACTGTAAAATGGATAAGGAGGAACAAATATATTTATATTTGTTATGTATATATGTATATATATATATATATATGTGTGTGTATGTATGTATTTCCAAACCATCTTTCCTGTGCCCTAAGGTTTCAAACACTTTGCCCAAGTACTGCTGCTTCATAAGGACTCCTAAGGATGCACTGCACAAGGTAATCGTGAAGCAGTGGTATCATTTTAAGGAAGACTTTTCAACCTCTCCCTAGAGGAAATGACCATTGGCAGCAGGGGTTAGGAGGTCAATTCTTTTCTATCACACCTGGTTACTATTTATGTACACTTAATGCTACATGTTAGAACAGTGGTTCTCAACCTTACTGATGCAATGATTCTTTAACACAGTTCCTCATGTTATCATGATCCTCAACCATAAAATAATTTTCATTGCTACTTCATAACTGTAATTGTGTTACTGATATGAATTGTAATGTAAATATAATCTATGTTTTCCTATGATCTTAGGTGACTCCTGTGAAGGGGTGTTTTGACACCCCGCCCCCCAAAAGTGGTTGTGACCCACAGGTTGAGAACCACTGTGTAAGAGCTTATAGATTTGATATATCAAGCATGCTATGATTAGAGACTATTAGTTGGGAAAATCCATTTTCTTCAGCATCACTTCTGCTATATCAAAAGTTCCAAGCCTCCTGGGGATCAAACCATTCTCCCAGAAATGGATAAGAGTTTTGCTTGCTGTCTTTTCACTTAGCAGTTCTCAAGAGAACCATGTCTCCTTATTTCTGATTATATTCTACTTTGAAAAGAGTTCTCTGAAAAATGTTTAGAGAAATAGCTAATATAAGAGAAATATATTTCCCCTATCATAGTATTCAATAGCATTTTCTTAAGGTAATGGACCAGTCATTTTCTTCTGGAATACACTTCTCATAAAAAATATTTTAGACATGCAGAAGGAACTATTTTTCAAATGGATATCTACAAAAATGTGGCAGTATCTATCTGAAACACACTGTTTCAAATTTGGCATGAAGTTTGCAATCCTGCTTAGAAGAGGTATTCTCAGGAGAAAACCTGTGGTCAGAATAGGTTAGCTGAATAGAATATTGAGGACATCATCATCTCATATAGACAGTTCTTGAAAGAAGTCTCTGGATAACGTGTGTGCATGTGTGTGTGTGTGTGTGTGTGTGTGTGTGTGTGTGTGTGTGTGTGTGAAGGTGCCAATGTGCATGCACATGTATGTGCATGAGCCTGGGGAGGCCAGAGGTCAACTTCGGATGGTGTTGTGAAGTCACTGTCACACTGTGTTTCGGGTGGTGGGGGGTGCACTGGGCAAGGCTTGTTTGCCACTGAGTCCAAAGGATCTGTCTGTCTCTACTTCCCATTGCTGGCATTACAAATATGTCTCACCAGGCCCAGCCTAGGCAAGTCTGGGGCTCAAACTTAGGTCCTCCTTGTGGGGCAAGCACTTTACCAACTAAGGTGTCTCCCCATCCAAACTGTCCAGACATCTTACACAGAAATGATCCTTGGTGTCCAATGCAACTAGAAAAGACTCAATTTCTTTCAACTTATTGCTATAGAATTGACCTTTACTTATATACAAAATGAATGCAGACATTGAATGAATGAAAATAAATTATATAACGCAGGAGATTCTAGCATTTGCAGGTCTCATGATTTCTTAGATAAGTGAGCTTTACTTCCCTTTCTATATTGATAAGAAAAATATTAGTGACATTAATAAAATAAAATCATGCATATGACAGCTTAAGGTAAAGTGTATGCTATACAAGTTCAAGTTTTACTGCCTTTTTAATAATTTGTAAATCATGTTGACACTTTTAAGAAAAATGTCCATATTATCTAAGTCCAAATTTTATTGCTTTATTATTTCTGTTAACGTATTTTGGAAATGGAAATCTTTTGACCTTAAAATAATCAAGTAATAAAATAAAACTGTAAAAGAAATTGAAAAGCCATGCATGTGAGTCTTTATTTCAACCCATTAAGATAAAAGTGTGAAAAAGAAATTGATGTCTTCCACTCATATTCAACAGAAAAATGAAGCAAATCTCTCTCTTTACTCTGAAACTGTACAATTAGATGAGCATGCATAAAAGTGGATAGGCTTTGACTGGTCACTATAATGGGCAGTTAGAACTACATAGATATTGTTAATGACTTAGCCAGATGGCACTCTCTTAGTCTGTTTTATGTGACAAATTATTTGATTATCTACTCAACTTATTTCTCCAAGGAGTACTTACTGTTTTAGGAATGCTACATTACAAATACCATATCATAAAGTAAATAGGAAACAATAATGCCCATTGCCTTACATCTCAATTACATTTTACTGTTAATAACCATAAACTATGACTCCTGTCAGTTGCAACATAAACTTTGAAAAATATTGTTTGAGAAAATCCAACAAAAAGTATAAAGGAAAGAAGATGATAGAAATGTGCAAATGCCTTGTTGCCATAAAACTACAATAAGTATGTGAACTCGGTGCATAATACATTTCTTAGCATTTAATAGGTTTTGTTGGTGGTGTGCATATACATACTTCAGCAATTACCATGATATCTGCTGATCATTGCTAGATCATCATAATACTAAGAACAAAACCATACTCCTTTCTATGACAATATTAAATAAAGGTCCTAAAAGAATAAAAAAAAAATCTTTACTCTCAATATTGTTTATTACACATAAAGTCAAGTGAAATAAGAAGATAGTGATACAGAGCAAACTCTTTATATTATGCTTGTATCTTCTCTGAATGTATGCTAAAAAAAAAATCAAATAAGGTGAAAGTCTCAAAATACATCTTGCAGCTCTATTTAAGTGTTCGCTTAGGAAATCAAGGAAATCGCCTTTAAAGGGTGAACTTCTGCCATCAACATATCAAAGCGTGTCCTCTATGACTAGCCCCTTAATTGAAATGAAAAGATAATTCAGATCATTTCTTGAGCATACCAAAGTGACTAGTAAATCAACCAATCAGCAGAAAGCAGTAAAACAAGCAATTAATATAATTTGTATTAATCCTATCCATTACAATTATGTAAATGCATCTCAGGCTGTTATGTATAACTTTAGTATGGTATTACTTGTGCAGAGCCCAAGAATTTCTAAACTCAAAAGCACCGAGAAAGAATGCATGGGAGGTGCTGATGCTGTCGATAGCCATGATCCCAGCTGACTTGGCTACTCTAGGCTAACAGTTACTTCTTGCTTCATCTCACAAACAGTGTTTTCACTCTGCCTAATGCCTTGGTTAAGCAAGAATAAATTTTAGATCTATTTCCACCAACAATTTATATTATAATGGTAATTATATTACATCAGAATTATAATAATATTTGAAGCTGATGAAACATGGCTCTTTTTTTTTTTTTTTTTTTTTTTTGCATGCAGTAGCATCAGAGGCAAAGAGGTAATGAAGAATTTTGGCCCTGAAGTCTGTTTTTGTCAATGACTCCTTTGAGATGCCTCTGGACAAAGGCTCAAATTATTAAGCCCAAAGGCAATAGTTTATAGCAAAGAATGACACTGTGGAATTAGAAATTAAAAATGGTGAAGCCATCACATACTTCATCAGAAACATTCATCTCAGTTTGGGATTTACAATTTTAGGTTTTAGTTTGCACCTTCCTGCCTTTCTGTCTTCCTTTCATGGACTTGTGTCTAGTGTGATGCAGACGCAGGCTGTTAAGGCAGTTGTTCAAAGGAGGGGATCTCTAAAGAGCAGTAGCTGCAAATGTATCATTTTCTCTGTGGAACTGTATTCAAACACATGAGGCAAACACAAAATGTGTGTCTCCTTGCTCTTGGAAACGGAAAAGTTAAAACACCAGCAGGAAAAGACGGTGAGACTACCATTAGGCCACCAAATGCAGTTTATTATTTCAGCACAAACTATTACAGTTCAGATAATGAATTTACCTCCTCATCTATTTCTTCTAAAATGATCACCTTTAATAAATGATACTGTGATTCAGGTTATAACTTAGTTAAGGTCTAGAAACTACAGTTCTTCAGTTTCACGTTTTTTGGTAATAAATGGACCTAGCCACATGCATGCTATGCTTCAAAACTGTAACTTACTTTTTCTTTCGGTTGGAGATATTGTCCAACTCAAAACCTAAGAATAAACCCTAACTTTCCCAACCCTTCCTAGGGTCATCTTTTGGCTTTCTTGTTCTCTGAGAATTAAAATTGACAAAAACAGCAAGTGCCACTTAAGCAGGAGACCTATTAAGTCAAGAGACAACAAAGGTTGGGAATCGCACCCACTCCAGAAGAAACGTCATCTTGAGTGAACCATATGAGAAGTAAAGAATCAGTCTCGAAACAGTTGGACAGCATAGCCAGCCATATTCACAAAGGCTTTGGCTTTCAGTGGGGAATTCTCTCATCTTACTATACTCACCAAGTTTAAGATTAAATCCATATGTTACTTTTTGGGGGTGGGCGAGGTAAGGGTTGTCACAGAATCTTTCCATGTCCCTCTCTCTCAACTGTGGAGCTGTAATCATTGATATCACAGCAAAAGTAGCATCCTTTGGGCAGTGGGAGCATGGATCGTGGGCCTTCAGTCCATCTCTGGCAACAGCACAGACCCTGAACACAGTACCCAGGTGTAGTAGGGCCATGGACCCAGATAGAGCCTTCAGAGGCTACCTGGACCTCGGATATCACCATGGCCTCGAGTAGTATAGAACAGGCTACTCAAATCAGTATGGACCCCAGCAACAGATGCGCAGCCCACATACATCAACATGGGTTTTAGGAAGCAGCATGGACCGCAGATATCCGTCCAGCCTTTGTTGGGCCACAGACCAGGGCAGGGCCCCCAACATGGCAGGGTCAGGCTTGGCTGACTTCTTCCACCATCACCCCTAGAGTCTATGCTTGTCAGAGTCCAGGTCTGCAATGTCTCACCTCAATGCTCCGTTGGTTCTCCTGTGTCCCTTTTAAATCATGAGCAAACTTTGTATGGGTTGAACTTAGTTTACAATTCTCTTCTTCCACTATCTTTTAGCCTCTCTGGCCCAGGAATTGGGTACATTTGTCTGTGGTGATACTATATTTGTAAAATGTGATTTTATTTGTATATTAATAAAGTTGCCTTGGGGTCAGAGCAAACCATAGAAGAAGCTGGGCGGTGGTGGTGGTGTACGCCTTTAATCCCAGTATTTTGGAGGCAGAGTTAGGCGGATCTCTGTGTGTTCAAGGACACAGCCAGCATGGAGACACAAGTCTTTAATCTCAATACCAACCATAGAAGACCTGGAGGTCTGTACAGACAGGCAGTGATGAGGAGGTCATGTGGCTGGGTTTATAACCAATGAGAAAGCAGAACAGAAAGTCTATAAAAAAGACAGGACACACAGAAGTAGCTCTCTTGTGGAGAGGAAAGACAGCAACAGCAGTGAAGGGTAAGGTTTTCAGCTCTCAGCTATTGCTCTGACCTCTTGGCTATAAACTCTGTATTTGGCTCTGTGTTTCTTATTTAACAAGATGGTTACATCTACATTTGTCTTTGCATCTTCAACAATACTATAGTACCTGATACTTAGTGGAATTTAAGAATGATTTCTTGAATATTTGAATAAACAAACTAATGAATGGATAAATGGAATTTGGTGAGACAGATATGCATACATGTGGGAAGAGGTGGGAAAGAGAAAATAGAAGTGGATTGGAAACATTTATCTATTTTTAGTTAATTTTGGGGGGAAGAAAGATCTTTAGAACATATAGTAAATGCTCTAGAAAATGACTGCTGATAAATAAGTGCTAATAGTGGAAGATTGAGTTTGGTCCTTGTTTTTTCTTCAGGAGAAATTTTGAGCTACCAAGGTCTCCTGTATAAAGAATATTTTGCCCAAGTCACACTCTTCAAAACAGATCACAGGGATTGGGGGTTTAGCTCAATGGTAGAGTGCTTGCCTAGCAAGTGCAAGGCCCTGGGTTCGATCCTCAGCTCCAAAAAAAAAAAAAAGAAGAAAGAAAAAAAACCTGATCAAAGTATTAAACTTTGGGTGTTCTCTCTCTGTCTCTCTGTCTCTCTGTCTCTCTCTGTCTCTGTCTCTCTCTGTCTCTCTGTCTCTCTCTGTCTCTCTCTCTGTCTCTCTCTGTCTCTCTCTGTCTCTCTCTCTCTCTCTCTCTCTCTCTCTCTCTCTCTCTCTCTTCTTATTAAAAATGAATGGGCAATTTCCAAAAGGTGAGCAAAGGTTTCCATTCTAAGGCACACACTCTTCAAGTTCACATAGACTGTGCTGTCCATATTCAGGGCCAGATATTACAAATGTTAATAAATGCCTATCAATCAAGCATCAAATGCTATCAGAACACTGAAAATGGTTTGCATTTCCAATGTGCCATGTCACTTTGCATATCCCAAGATCCCTAGTACATAAAAATTCTTATAAAAGAAGAAAAAAGTCATATATTTACAGGCTTGATACATATGCATATGTGAGTGTATGTGGGTGTGTGCATGCATGCGTGTATATATGTACAAAGTAAAGAATAGTGTTTGTTTGATATTTAGTTCATGATTATTAGTCATCACTAGACTGATATTATTTTCCAAAAGAATCTCTTCTGTGCCCTTGACCTTATTATCATTAGCTCAAGTATACTAAGACAAAAAAAATAGTTACTATTAATGCTTATAACAATATAGAAGGGCCAGATACAGTGGTGCTGGAATCTGTAATTCCAGCAATGAAGAGGCAGAGGCAAGCAGACCTTTGTTAATTTCAATGCCAGTCCAGTATATATATTTCTAGACCAGCCTGTTCTACATAGTGAATTTCAGGCTAACTAAGACTACAAAATGAAACCATGTCTCAAAAAAATAAAATAAAATAAAGTAAAATCAATACAGAAGCAGAGTCCTAGATATTTGAGGTGCTTAATTAAACTGAATAACGAAAGTTCTCACTAGGCTGGATGAAATTTCCCCACCAAAGCCTAAGACATTTAGAACTCTAAAAGACTACAGAGATCACTTTGGTCTGTCCCTATGTCCAACGTTTTGCACAGCTTGTTACAGAGGAAACTGATGTATTTAGAGATACTTGGTGAACCACTAAAGGGCTTTCCTCTTAAAATTCTTAGGCATGAATTTTCTCAGTGATTTCCCAAAAGACCTGTATAAATCTTGCTAGCTAATTTCAAGTACTGGACTTTTGAAGATCTGTAGAAATGACATAAATAAATAGATAGATAGATAGATAGATAGATGGATGGATAGATAGATGGATGGATGGATGGATGGATGGATGGATGGATGAATAAATAAATGAGTAAATAAATGAATGAGTAAATAAGTAAATAAATAAGTAAATAAAGCAAAACAACTAAAATCTATTCCCATTTTGAAGGAGTTTGGCCTCCAGATACTTCTCAAACAGTAATTATAATATTAATCACAAGATGCATTGCATAGCAATTTAAGTACCACACAAATACAAGGATCTGAGTGGACTGCAGCTGGATCTGGCCTGTCTTCCCTTACGGTCTTGCTTCAGGTTGGCTTAGATGAACTTACCTTTGAGCTATGTTCCTAACACCACTCTCCTCCTCCCGGATGCCTGCTTCAGGCCTGGGCTCAGGGTCTCTCTGTGCTCTGTAGAAATAGCAAGCTTTCCCTGCAGCAAGTTCCTTTGCAGCTACATGGTTAGGATTTCTGCCTCTCTCTGGACTGTAACTTCATACTTACTGGAGCCTGAGTTTCTTGCTGGCATGGAAGTTGACTACTGTGTTTCTCCTTGCCTTTATGGACTTCTTCAGTCTTCCTCTTAGCCAGTTCTTCTCTAGTTTTCTTGTTTGTTATTGTGGCAATGTTTCATCCATCAGAGCTGAACTAAGTGAGAGGTGATGTGCTATCTCTGAGATGAGAGAGTGGAAGGTCCTTCCATGATCAACTAGGGTAGTTCTTCCCTAAGCTAAAATTTCATTCCTCTCATTGTCATGGCAACAGTAAACATAATCCCGTAGACTTCTCTGCCTTCCTTTCCTGGGGAAATCAATGCTTACACCTCCCCCATATTGGGAGAGTATAGACGATGTTTCTTACAGCCAGTATGCAAGAAAATGGTCCAGGAAGATCCAAGTGCTGCCCTCACACCAGGAATAGAAGGATGCGGTAGGTAATGTCACAGGCTCAGAATACCCCACATATCATTTCAGTCTAGAAGCCCAAAGGCTACAAATCTAAAAGTCAGGAAATACCAGTGTCCCAGCTCAAAGCCTCCTTACTCAGGAGACACAGACTTTTTCATTGTACTGTAGTCAGACTCTCCTTTGAGCCGCCAGCTCACAAATAACAACACAGAGACTTGTTATTAATTATGAAAGCTTAGCCTTAGCTTAGGCTTTTTCCCAACTAGCTCTTATAACTTAAATTAACCTATTTCTATTAATCTATGTTCTGCCACATGGTGTGATTACCTCTCCTCTTTACCATATGTCCGACTTCTTCTGTGTCTCGCAGGTATCTCTCACAAGTCTAGATTCATTTTCAGTTCCTCTCTTTCCCCAGGAGACCAATCTATTTTCTCCTACCTAGCTACTGGTCATTCAACTCCTTATTAGGCCAGTCAGAAGGCACCTTGGTGAAGACAAATCTTCACAGTGATTATCCTACAACATTGTATTCTTTAGGCCTTTGACTGAATGGAATGATGCCAACCTGTGCTGGGGAGGGCAATCTACTTTAGTCAACTGACTCAAATATTAAACATTCATTCAGAAACACTCTCCCAGATATATCCAGTAAAATATTTGACCAGATACCTCAACACTCAGAGACCAGATCAAATGCCCATAAAATTAACCACCACCCCTATCTGTTCCCAGATGAAATAAGCCTGCAATCCACTGATAGCCCTGCTCTAACGTTTCACACTTACATTACTAACATACAAGGTGTATAGCAGTTCTCAGGGGATCATAATGCATACTTGTATATGTTGCCCAAAATTCCACAGAGAAGCCAAAAGGCATGACAAAGGCCAAAGGCTGAAGCTCTGGTATGTCGCTGCAATGACATTTTGCAAAGCCTAACTTTGATATGACTCCTCAAAACACACCACCGAATTTTGTGTGAAACTATGGCTATTTCTATAACCTATCAGTCTATAAAAATGTGAATTCCCCCCAAAGGTGTACTGTACTTGTTTCAAATCATAGGACGGCAATTCTGTTTGAAAAGTCCCTGAAATAGCCACTTAGGTGTAATGCTCATATTTGATGCAGGCACAGGTCTAACCTCCACGTGAAACTCAGAAAACAGTTAGACCTGTCTTCTGCCTTTGCTATTTCATTTCTACCATTATTGTCTAGGACAGATTATAGAACTGAAAATGAGCCCACAGCAGAGAACCTGAATAAGCCTTAAAGGTTCCTCCAGATTCTTAGCTCAGAAGATACACTTCTACCACCGTTTCATTTGAGCCACAATTAAATTTTCTTAACAGCAAGATAGGGGTTTTTCCAAGTTAGTACAGTGGATTGCTTCTTGGTTTTTCTTGAACTACTTACACAAGACAGACTGATGGCACATACTTCTGTGAGAAGTTATCATGAATGTAAGACTGTGTATAGAGAATGGATTTGTAAAAATACTCAACTGTGGCAAACAATTTATATACTTTATCCCAAACTTTTTCAACAAAAAAAATGTTTAAGTTATTCTTTACTCTTGGCTTGGATTTGAAGAAATATCCAGAATCTGTCCAATTATATATATATATCACTACACTACTGACAATGGATTTCCACTAATCATAAGTTAAACTACCAGTACTATATTATATAAATCTTTCACTTACTAACCCTGTACCACAAAACCCCTTCAACATCTTCACCTGTGAAACGGAGATCATAATGGTACCTACCATTAAGAGTTTTCTGTCATAATTAAATGGGCTAATTTATGTAAAGCACTCAGTACATACTGAGTGTACACCTAATGTCATTATGATCATTACCACTAGATGAATTAGCCAGGTGGCAATCCCTGGCACTGATCAGCATGCCCAGTGACAGTACTGGCTCTCATGATGTTGATGGCCAGAGCACTGCTGTGCTGTATGTCTTGTGGATTTTCACACACTCTGCTCCATTGTGTCAGAAAATAGTCAGAATCAATACGCTAATTTGCGTAGTGTTCGTTTGTGTATAAATATCAGTTAATTTTCTGTTTTGAATTTGTTTCAAGGGTGATTTTTCTTGTTTAGCATTTCAAGACATTGCAAAATGTTCAGCCTGAATTTATTCTTATAATTGTAAATTAAACAACAGATACAGTTTCCATATAAAGGGATCAGTAACTAGGATGTGGAGAATTGCCTCGCAGTCAACATCATTTGCTGTTCTAGCAGAGGATGGAGGTTCTATTCCCAGCTCTGGCATGGTGGATCACAGCCATCTGTAACTCCAGTTCCAAGGAATATAATGTCCCCTTCTGACCTCTGTGGGTACCAGGCCTGTATGTGCAGCACACAGATACATGTTGGCAAAACACTCAGACACATTAAAAACAATAAACAAGTAAATCTAAAATATCCATAGCTACATGCCATGCAATTAGATTACTACACAATTATTCCAAAGAAGCATCTTAACATTATTCCCCAGGGATAAAAATAATGTGTAAAAATTTCTTGATATTGTATACAAAATTAAAATTTGAAAGTGAAAAACTGAAATTGTTGGTCTCTTTAGGGCAAGGAATGTAATTCTTTCAGAATTAACAATAAATCTCATTTTTATTAGAAAATTATTAGAATTTATGAATTTGATAACATTTTGATAGCCGCTTTCTTTGAAGTCTGTATAGCAAGAAAACAAATACATGGAAGATATTCCAAACAATTTCCAACTTTATTTGCATTTCAGATCAAACAAATTACTGACGCACTCTTGACTGCCTACATTACAGAGAAAGCAATAAAGTAAGTTAGAATTCTGATAAAAAGAGGTTGTTTTGGAACACTTTTGTTATTTGATGTGGTTTAAATATGGTTAAGTGTCCCCCAAAGTGGCACATATTAAAAGGGGAGCCTTTTTGTGAGACATTGAGACAATGCAACCTTAATTTAACTATGCTCTTTGGAAGTGGGTTCTCTAGGAAGTGGTTAGGTTAGACCAGGACTAGTGTGGAAGCCTCAGGATCGAATCCTTGTGCCTTCCTAAGATGAGGATGCGAGACCAGACAAGCTGAGTGATGCGCATGTGCACACTGCAAGTCTCTTCTGTGTGAGATTCTGGTCTGCCTCAGGACAGGGGCAACAAATGGGGCACCACCATATGTGTTCCTTCACATTGTATCTCCAGAACCCTGAATTGAAATAAAACTCTGTCCTTTGTAAAATTAGTCTGTATGAGATACTGTATTGCAGTTAAGAAAAACTAAGGGATAAAAGTAACACATTTCCCAAAATGATGTTAAGTGCTACACAGTATTCGTAACCTTTCCATCACTGAGCTTAATTCAAACAGAAATAACAGATGGGTTTTCTGGAAAATAAGTCTTTATGTGACTTCTTTGTTGTTGTTGTTGTTTTTTCTCTTCATGTGTGACGGTTAGAGAAAACTACAAAGTTCACTACAACCTAATTATATGTTGTTTTTATTCTGAATTCTGAGTGTTTCACTCAAATTAACATTGTGATTAGATTAATTTTTATCTCAAACAGATATTGACTCAATGTCATGCTAGAAAAACCTACTCTATACAATTGGTAAAAGTTCTAACATTTGTATAAGCTTTTCAAGTGTATGTTTTAATTCATATTATTGTTTGCTAAGTTGCATTTTGGAAGCTGAGCACTTGGAGAGGATTCAGACTAGAATCAATGGCATTGCACGATTTGCTGGAGCTTGAGAATAAGGACGTTTTACTCTATCAGCTTGTGCCTGTGTCCTTCTGTAAGTAAGCAAGCAAACAAAGCCTCTGCAAATCTACAGAAACAACTGACCTATGTGTGTGAAGTCACTCAGAGAGCAGCACTTTTGAGGGACTCTCATCACAACTTGTTACAGTATCATGGTCAGCTTAAGGGAGATCCCTCTTGAAGGCTGTGATATAGTAGTTACATTTCTGTTACTGTGATGAAATATCCCAACCAAAGCCACTCAAGGAAGGAAATGTTTGCTTGGACTCACAATTCCAGGATACAGTCTACTATTGAGGAGAAGTCATGACAGCAGGAGCCTGAGGCAGCTGGTCATAAAGCATCCTTCCTTAGGTGATAACACAAAGAGAGGTGAATAATGCATGTTTGTGATACAGTGTTAGGCTACCAAATAAAGATTACTCGAACCATACCCAGTGGTTGTTCTGACAAGCAAGATGACTCCTGAGCCATTGATAGATGGGTAGTATCTACAGTGCTGATGTCCAACAATGTGGTGACCATACTCTGGGTCTATTAGAAAGGGACTATGTGAAGTTTCAATACGTTATTTGGAACAGTGTACAAGTTAAGACTAATGAATATTTTATTTGTGAATTTTTTTTTTCATTTCATTTTATCAGATCATGATGGATTAAAATCACAAAACAAAGATGCTGAGAAGGGGTTACTGTTGTGTTTCTCTACTCCCACCAGAAAATTTGGACATCAATTCTCATTGTATTAAACAACAACAACAGAACACATTAGTACAAACTAGGAAAACTGTTCCATTGTTGACAGTAATCAGAGAAAATATTTTAGTGTGATTTATTACATCATAATCAATTTCATAATAAATTGATCAGTGGCCATTGTCCTTTGAAGCCCAGTCTTCATTGTGATGTCATCTATGCAGGTCAATTCAGACATGACTCTGCTTTAAAGTGGCTTTTCTATAACCCCCTCACTTTGATGTGTCAGCCCACTGTAAAAAGTTCACTAGCACACATCCTTCATCTAGCCATCAAGACGACGTTGTTCTGAGTTCATTTCTTACCCAGTCATTTGGACAATGTCCAAATTTGTACTAAAAGGTCTTCATGGTATTTAATGTACTTTGTAAGCAGATCTCTGAATCAAGCACATGGCCTAATGCAAATGTTCCCAAGATTTAAATGCAGCTATGATTACCCTCTTTGGTATTGTGTTTAGAATATCAAAAGTAAGTCAGGAATAGTTCGTTCTTCATTTCATAATATACACGGCCAGAATTTGGCTCCTATGATTACACTGAAGATGAAATCTTCACTAAACCATGAACTATTCTTGGCAATGAAAATAAGATTCTCTCCAAATGAATCACATCGTGAAAGAACGCCATAGGTCCACTCATCCCACATCAGTGAAAATCCTCGCCGACACTGGAGATTTATGTTTTCAACTTGGCCTTTCTTTCAATTACTGGAGAGCTTTAATTTCTTTTCATTGGGATTTTCTCATTTTCTTGCCCTGCTTTCAGTGCTCTGCACATATTACACACCTGTATTTGTCTTTGATAATGGGAAAAAGACTCATCACTTTAAGGTTCACTCGACAAATCCTCATTATCTCGGGAATATCTTCACCAAAATATATTAAAATGTCATCCGAGAAAAATGAATGTATATCAGATGTATGAATATTGCGGGGCTGGGTTCCTATCTCTGTCACATTAGTCAGCACCCGGCCTCCTGCCTGAGCCTACCTTTGAGCAGAGCACAACAAAACAACAAATAGATCTGAGACATACAAATGAAAAGGAAGGCCCTTTCCCTATTGTGTTAGCAATCAACCAACCATTCATCAACTTTCCTATTTTCTCTGCTGGAAGATTGTTTTTGCATCAGCACCAAGCAAATCCCACTCTCCTCTTCACTTTGCAAACACCCATTGTGTCCTCTTGTGTGCCAGAAGCTGTTCTAGATATGGGGTGGGGTGGGCAGATAAAAGCAGTGTGGCCCCTGCTTTCCTAAGGTTTACACTCTAATGGAAGACTGGGGATGAGCAAAGAGACCATCAAATGGGTGATGAGAGCTGATGAGAAAGAAGATAACGAGGAGGGTGAGAGCCGCAAACCGGGCCAGACCACACCTGAGGACAGTGAGGTGCCATGCTAGTGCACAGTGAGGGTGCTGTGTTAGTGCACAGTACAGTGAGGGTGCTGTCCTAGTGTAGTAGCGTTCAAGTATAAAGTTAAAAGAACACAAAGAAATCACATGAGTGTCTGTGAAAATTATCTCCTAGACAGAAAACTAAATATATAATAAAATCTTCCCTTAAAACACTCTAATCCAGACTATCTTGAAGGGAGAAGCATACATTCAAGTAATGAGCAAGTCAGAATTATGGATTCGTTAAGTTGTTACATATTATTTCAGTACCATAGAAATTTCCACAAAGTCCTTAAGGAAATCATGCTCATACTTTATAAACCCCTTCAGATTTGCACAGTATGATGTTGGCAGTCAATGAAACCTCAGTACTTTACAGCTTGTTTCCCTTTCTTCTTTACCAGTGGACATAAAACCATTGAGACTTCATTGTTATTTGAGGTCGCTTGGTCACAGGCTGAGAACATTCTCGGCCGGCTCTTGAACCAGGAGGATTCAGGGAGCAGAAGATGGCCTGGCCAGATGTCCCCTTTCTAGTTTCAGAGCTCAGGTTTCAGGAGACACTTGCAGTTTAGATGCAGACCCCTGCCTTGCACGGCAGTGAGAATGCTCTCTAGAACAAGTCAGTGCTCTGCTGAAAGAGGAAAAGAATCCCAAGGCTCGCGGTCAAGTTTCATTATTTTCTTTAGAGCTGAACTCATTGAGTGATTCAATTTTGAATCCTTTCCTCTTTGCCTGTACCCTTGTCCTTTTTGCAAAAAGGAAGAGCAGGTTGGAGGGGCAGGAGAGGAAAAATTAGAGGTTCACAGATGCCTGAATTGAGGCAATGAGTGAAAAGGAGGTCAACTTTCCCAGTGAAGTTCACCCGCCCATACCCAGGGACAGTTATAACTTAACCCTGACTTACTTGGGGGAAGAACAGTTGACTTACGCCTATAGAAATTATTAAGACTGGGTTCTTAACATTTATCCTTGGACTAAGAAATGTGCTTCAAAACAACAGGAAAACATCAAACAAAAACAAGATCATTTAGAAATTTTATATTTGTATTTTCCTTTTTTCTTAGTACCTTCTTTGAAGAGATGAATGTGCAGCATGCTAACTTCTCAATATTTACAGACCAAAAAAGTGGGAGAGAAAAGCAATTATTTAAATGGTTAAAATTAATATGTAAATAAAATTTCAAAGAAAATAGTGATCAGGCAATAAGGGGACAAACATCATAAAACTGATGGGGTAAAAACTGTTTTGTTCAATTTTATGCCCATATATTCCAGATAATCACCTTGATTCCTTTACATTCCATGGAGAGATACAGGCTATGTAATTTGTGTAACATATATTATCTATATTCGGTTCCTGGTTCCGTCATCAGTTTAATCAACATTTATGCTTGGTTGACTTTTCTTAATTAAAAAAGGAAGATTAACTTAGCCATTAATTTATGATCCCAAAGACTCTGCTTCCACCTTGCCAAACAAATATCTAGTGCTTGCAAATGACTGTGATTCCCCTTGAGTGGTTTTTAGTGACAACACGGCATAGTGACCTCAAAAGAGATAACACAGTGTTAATGTAGTGGAAAGACACACCAGATAATGCCCACTGAGAGGCAAAATACACTGTAGCATCTCTATTTTGATTAAACTGTATTAAAATTAAAAAAAAAAAAAAAGATTAAAGGAAACCAGGAAAGACTGTAAGTGGGTTATTATCATCCCCATCTTGAAAAGCTGTGTTCAACTGCATGGAGAAGCATCAGAGATTTGCCAAATCACTGCTATGTGACAGGCAATCTGTGGAGCCCTGTATATTCTTTATCTCATTTTATCCCTCCAATCTGTTTTTTTAATTATTTGTTTCTTTTGGGCCAGGGTGTTCATGTGCATGCTGTAGCATCGTGCAGAGATCAGAAGAGAAATTTCTTGGGTTGATTCTTGTCTTCCACTTTGTGGGGGCAGGGCTCCTCTGGTGTCAACATTGTGCTACACACTCTGGGCCAATTGGCCAGAGTCAGATTCCAGCCAATCTTTCTATCTCTACATCAAATCTCAACACAAGAGTGCTGGGATTACAGATGTGTGCCTCCACAACTTGATGTTTGTGTCTGCTCTAGCAATTGAATTCGGGTTGCCAGAATTGTACTGCTAGTGATTTTACCCACTGAGCCATTTCCTGGCCCTTTTTCTTTAAAATTTTATTTTGTGTATGTAACATCAGTCTTACAAGATGGCTATTAATACATCATATTCTGTAAGAATAAAGCAAGTCTCAAGGAAATGCTAAAGTCACTCAATTTGGGGGAATTTGAAATTTGAATTTCTTAATCTCATAGAGCATGTAATGATTTAAAATATAACCAAAATGAGGAAAAAACACATGTAACACATATCTTAAAAGGTCTTATAATAAAAAAAAAAATCCAGAGCCAGATACTGGGGTGAAAGCTGAAAGATCAGAGATGTAGAACAGGCAGCCACTAGCTTACCTCAACGAAATCCTCAGCCTCAAGAGAGTGAGTTCCTATTTCCTCACTCCTTATATACCTTTCGGTGTCCTGCCACATTACTTCCTGGGATTAAAGGAGTGTGTCACCACTGCCTAGCTCTGTTTCTCTCATGTAGCCCAGTGTGGCCTTGAACTCTAGATGTATCTGTGCCTCCCAAGTGATAGGATTAAAGGTGTATGCCACCACTGCCTGACCTCTCTGTCTAATTTAGTGGCTGGCTCTGTCCTCTGATCCCCAGCTTTATTGGGGTACACAACACATCACCACAAACACAACTAGTCCAACTGTGTAAAGATTGGAAATAGATATAATATGTGATGTATGTAATAATACAGCATGGTTCACTGTCATTAGTTGTGAGACTGTCTTATATTGTGTCTTGGACAATGTCCAGGGCCAACCTACATGCTAAGGTGGGTATTATTCATATAATAATAATACTTAATGGGTAGTGGCAGAGTGAATGAGAGCCTACACCTGTGAAGAGACATTTCTGAATTCCCTTTCTCTTAGAAAAAAAGGAGAAAGTCACAGAAGAACCCATCTCTGATGGAGTCCCTTCTGGAAGACTTTTGGAGAGAGAAGAAAATTGTAAAAAGACCACAGAACCAGTTTAAATGAATAGTATCACAAATCTCCTCATCCTTTATCTTCTCCCAGAAGAGTATGACTTTTCTAAAGAATGGGCTTATTCTTCCCTTGAGCCTTTTCTCTTCTTCCCTTTCTCTCTGGTTTTAACTTAGATACATAAGCCTTTAGCCTTACCCATTTAATGAACCTCTTTTTTCCACGTACTCCCATATTAATATAAATAATACAGTTTTTGTTCTGTTGTTTTCCATTTCACCTCTGAAGCTATCAACATAATTGGAGTAAAAGAAATATTTTTCCTCTCTATCAGTTTGACAATGGAGATAAGATGAGCCTGCCCTTCCAAGTAACAGCTAATAAATGAAGTCCTCTGTCCAAGACAGCATTCCTACCATCAGACCCCATGACCTCTGCTCTGAGGCTACCTCAGTTGGGGCAGCTCTCTCTTTGCTGTCCAAATGTTCTTCACCTGAAGAAATATAGCAGGAGACGTGGGCCAATGTCATTGTTAAGGCTGCCCCACCTCTTTGAAAATAGCTTATAAGAAAGGAGAAAATAAGGACTTAAAAATCAATAATCCTTGCCTTAAATGTCAATGTCAAATATCATTGCAAAAACAAAAACAAAAAAGAACCAGAAATGGGTATCTAAGAATAACTCAAGGACCACACATTTTGCTTATTGACCATAAAGACTTCTCATTCCTCAGATATTGTATAAACTCGGGACATTAGAAATGAACTATCTGTGGTCTCAGTCAAAGAACTGTTCAGAAAACAATTGTTCCAAGGTATTAGTCTCAAGTAGTCTGATCAGAGACCTTCCATCCCACCTAGGCCCTAACATACACTTTTTAAAAAGTGCAACATCCCACCATGTATTACTCCTTCTTTCCTCCATCCAATGTCTATGTTAAAATAAAAAGTGCACAAAAATCACACTGGTATGCATCATCCCAGGTCTCAGGAAGTAGAAGCAGAAGGACTGTGAGACCCAGTTTAAAAAAGACCCAGAAAAGGAAGAAAATGCTTGTAAATTATGTATTCCCAAAACTCTCCAAAATATTGAAACTAATGCAAGTGGTTTTACCTTCATGGCGTTTTGGAAAATTCTTGATCAAAAAGACTAATTTGCTATTACTAATTAAAAGAAACAAAAATGGGTAGAGGCATCAACAAAAGGAGGTAAAAGCAGGCAATAGTTGAGTTTACACATAAACTTTGGCCTACTATGGGTTGTATTTTAATAAAATCAAATCGGTATAGAAAAAAACAGGCTTTTTTTTCTATAACGATTATTTGTTGTAACATATCTGTTTAGAGCTAGCTTCATGATTTTTTTGTTAAGTTGGAACTTAAAGTCATACTAAATTAAAAGTAGAAATCGATTACGTATGTCATTTCTGAGTTAGATAAAATATTGAGACACTAATGACTGAACAGAAGACTACTTTGAACTTTACATTTTCATAGAGAAATGACAGATGCCTGTGTCCACTGTTAAGCACATTTCCCCCATATTGCTCAGTTGTCCTTTAAAAACCATGTTTCTAGATGTTATGATTTAGTGTATTTCTGCATTTTCTTGTCTATTATAAAATGCTGCTTTGTTACATACTGTTGACAAGTCTCTTCTTCATTTTTTTGTAGATACTAAAGTTTAGTAAGGGTTGAGAATGTGAATGCACATTAATTAAACTACTGGGAATAACACAGGGAAGGGAGAAAAGTCTCCGAAAAGCAGTAAGGAATATAGGATGTGATTTTGTTCAAGAAATAGTCATGTTCTGAAATAATGCTGTTTGAGAAGGTTTAAAAGTTTCCAGAATAAGAAAGAAAAAAGTGAAAGACAAAAACTTGAGTGCACACAGACAGTTGCAAAAGGTCTATGGAAAACAAGAGACAGACACAGAGAAAGCAGAGAGTGAAAAGCCCACTGCACCTGAATGGATTATCGGAAAATTTATATTAAACTTTAACAGCAAGAAGACACCAATGTAAAACCAGAGCTCAGGTTTCTTTCTCTGTTAAAGGAAACATTTGGAAAGCTGGGCACAGCTGCTCATGTGTGTAATCCTCACATTCCAGACGTGGAGGCAGGGGAATTGTCAAGAGTCTAAGGCCTGCACAGACTAACAGGTTTGATACTATCCTCAATACAACCAAACAACAAATAAGAAACTCACAAAGAGAAAGGAAGGAAGGAGAGTAGCTTAGGTTTTTGGTCTGTTTTTCAAAATAGATTTCAAGTCTTTCTTTACTGATTAAATAAGCCAGCTATAAAATAAGGATCATGTGCTCTGATTATAGTAATTTTTGTGCTTTGTGTTGTCTTTATAATATCATTCTCATCTAGGAGAAATGGATCTTCTCAATATTCAAAGCTCTGGATGTGGTGGGCACTTGTAATCCCAGGCCAAGGCTGAAGGACTCTTGAGTTTAAGGTGGCCTGAATTATAGTATGCACCAAGGTCACCTTGAGCTTTAGAATGAGACCCTATCTCAAAACTCTAAGAAAATGACAGAAGGTTCTAGATTAACCTCAAGTCTTTATTGGTGCTTTGGCTGAAGAAGTATTTCCCCACAGTGACCCATGGTCTTGTTTAAACAGGTGCTCGGATACTCTCTACATTTCTGACAGTTTCCTAAAGTCAAATTCTAAATGAAATCTTCTTGACCTTAAAAAATACTTTGAGATGGCTGAGAGTGTAAATGGAATATCTCAAAAACTTCTCTTACTTTGTCAGAAGAGAGATGTTTACCGATCTAAGTTCTTTTGGTTACTAAATTGCATGGGAAGCATAAATCAAATGAGAAGATACTTCTTCTGACCCAATTTGTATTTGATGAGCATTTACAAAAATAAGACTATTTCAGAAATTATAGAAGGCTCTCAGAAACATGACTGTGTCCTGGCATAATACTGTGTTTCCTGTTATTATCTTCAGATGTCACATGTCTTAGTACTGTGTAGCGGTTGTGTGGTCATGGAGCAACAATGTCCCCTGACACTTCAACATTCCAATATTCAGCAACTAATTAAAAGAGGAAGCAAACAACTCAAAAAGTTTTTAGAAGTCCCTGAAACTGACCAGATTCACTAAGCTTCCTCCTCTCAAATAGTATATAAGCAGTAAAGACTACTGAGGGTCACAGACAAGCCAAGCTACAAAGAAGACTTTCAGACAAGCCCAGTTGCCAGAAAGAAACAGAGACCAACCAAGATGCATCATGGAAGAAACAGAGAAGGACACTCTCTAACCTGTTGAGCTGCCTGTAGGCTGTGCAGTATGCTCCAGACTTCCAGTTTGTATGAGCTGTCACCATGTTGGTGTGGCCTTTCTTTGTTCATGCAACTGTCTTTGAATAATTTCTGCTCCTGTAAATAACCCCTCACCTATTTTCCAGTAAATAACTCCAATAAAACTCATTGGTTTCCTAAGTTGGACTTTGAGGCCATCCATACTTTGGCCTGTTGCGTTCTTCCTATCTGGGGGATAGAAGGTGTGTGTGTGTGTGTGTGTGTGTCTCCAAGTAAAATCTGTCTTACAGCACCCAGGGGCAAACAAATTTCATTGTCAACTACTGCTCCCACCAGATCCTTCACCATGGTCGTTGTAAGCATTTCTTTATTTATACATAGTTACTGCCTCACTCCCCTGGTTTCCTGAGAGCTCCTCTATGAAGTGCTAACCAAAGCACTGTCTTTAGCAAGGACTACCTAAGACAGACACCATGGGAATGACTGCAACAGGCACTCTAGGGTAAGAGCTTCTGATGACATTGGGAAAAGAACCCTAAGATCATCTTACTGAAGTAAGTAACAGTCTTCAGAATTAATGGAGGCAGTGAGAGGTTCATAAAACCACTAACCCGAGATCAAGCAAGACAAGAATTAATTACATGAGAATAAGTGAGCTGATGAAGAATGTCTGGTGCTGGTGTCTTTTATGATTAGCATAGAATACTGCAGGGAGTTCAGTGTTCCGTTTCTAAATTTAAAGAGTGCCTTTTCTCTTCTCTCTTATAATATGTGAAATCACAATCCCATAGATTAATCCTTGATACTCAAGGATGAGGCATTTTTCTTCACTCCTTATCTGATTGATCCCTTGAGAATTTGGAAACTCTTAGAATGTAGCCTACTTCAAGACAACATAGTTATTTGCATAAATTCAGTAAGGATTTGCCCTCTAATAACAGAATGCCCAGACCTCATCTTATCAGTCAGTCTAATAAACTCCCTTAAAATATAAATATATAAATACACACACACACACACACACACACACACACACACACACACACACATACACACACACACTGTCAATTCTGTTCTTCCAGTGAAGCTGGCTAATCCACTTCCTGAACCTTGTAAATTTCATTTTACTTTCTAAGTTTTAAGTAACTTTCCCCTAGAAGAGAATGCTTCCATTCAGAGAAAAAACTACATAGCATATCTTCTTACACTTAGAGCCTTCCCTTTAAGGGCTCCACCCTAAAGGACCATGGTCTAAGGGTGAAGACTTCAATGTAAGGACCATGAGGTTCCAACCTATTTTGCCAACATGACAGATAAGTAAAGACATTTACTCCCTAGCAGATCTGTGAACTGTAAGACATATGAAGGATGTCAAGAAGGTAGAAATTTACCCAAGATTTGGGTGGAAGAAATAAAATCTGGTATTGAATTCTTGGTCCTGATTTTTTTTGACAAAAGGCTTTTAAGAGTGCAATCCAAGATTCCTTCTTAAACTTCAGCAAAGCAAACTAAAAAATGGCTGTTTGTACCATTACCCGTTTTGTTGCATTTATATAAATAATCGGGTTATGACATGAAATTGATAATGTTACTTTAATTACTTCTATTGATATGTGAGTGAAAGAGAAATGTTTTATAATGGGGAGTTGTAACAACCATACTAATATTCCCAGTTTATCTCCCACTCTTCTGACTTACCATTGAGAGCTACAACCACCTTTCTTCTGAAACTTGGCCAGCTGACACTGGGCAGCTTGATATAATTGAAGGATCATCACAGTGTAGCCACTCAGTGCCTTAACCACAGTGTGTATCTTCTATTCTCTATTTCTAGAATTTATTCTGGATGTGACTGTGCCATTAACATCCTCATCCTGCTATCTAGGTACACTAGGGACCTACATCTACCCTTGTCCTCAATCAGCTGCTTTCTGGGACTCAGTGCTACAAATAGATTGGCTTAGAGTCTTCTCTAACCACTAATCTTTCTTTTACTTTTTTGTCTTTAGAAATGTCCCTTCTTAAATGACTAACATCTCCTATCATATAAAGCCCAACTTTGGCATACACCTTATCCCAATTCATACCTCCTCCTGAAATGCGACATAACTGTTTAACTGGAGAGACTCATCTCTAAGGTAGGAAGGCAGGCTTGGCCCAGTGGAATATTGGACAATCAGACACTCAGCTCCCCATCTGAGAAACTCAGAGATCAGCCTCTGATGGGATAATCGGGAAACAATAAAACTTTCTTTGTAATAATGGAAAATCCCAGAAGAATTCAATTATCCTAAATCCTCTCCCTCAGTGAGATTTATGGCTCTGGGGAATGTGGAAAAAGACTCTTTGCACCTTTGTAAATTAATGTTATCATAAATGTTCATAGCTTTAATTCTTTCCCCATGGTAATGTATTTTTTCACAAAAGAAACCTATAGGTCCTTCCCACTGAATACTTTTCATCCCTCTCTTTTCCCTTTTTTTTTTTAAAAAAAAATCTTTTAAAGTGTGAGTATATAAGAAAGAGAGAGAGGTAAGGGGAAGATGGATTTGAAGATGCTATGGTGCCAGCTTTAAAGCTAGAGAGAAAGCTGGTAAGATGAATGTTGTGGTTTGAGTTTGGAATATCCCCTTGGGGCTCACATGTTGAGGGCCTTGGTTTCCAATTCAGCAATGTTAAGAGGTGGAGGATCATTCGATCAGGAAGGCTCTGAGCTACTGATATTCCTAATGTAAGTGGGATATTATTCATAGACAATGAAAACTCTCAGAGGTAGGTCCTCACTGGAGAAAGTGGGTCACTGGGGTGTGCCCTAGAATGGGATATCTTGCTGCCATATTCTTTGTCTCTCAGTCTCTGTCTCTCCCTCCCTCTCTCCCTACCTGCCTGCCTGCCTTCTTGTTCATCATGAAATGCATGTTTTGTTCCATTAAATGTTCTTCTGCTGCAATGTCCTGCCTCCCCTCAGAGAGCTAGGTAGTTGTGGACTGAAACTTCCAAAATATGAAGAAATATGAAGCCAAAGTAAGTCTTCTGTTCTTTAAGTCTTTCCTCTTTTGTATTTTGTTAAAGTGGTAGAAAGCAAGCAGAATAGGAAGTACAGATGGCACACACCTTTAATCCCAGCACTCCAGAGGTAGAGGCAGGTGGAGCTCTGTGAGTTCGAGGCCAGCCTGGGGTACAGAGAGAGTTCCAGGACAGCCAGGGCTGTTACATAGAGAAACCTTGTCTTGCAAAGAAAAAAGAAAGAAAGAAAGAAAGAAAGAAAGGAAGGAAGGAAGGAAGGAAGGAAGGAAGGAAGGAAGGAAGGAAGTTGAAAAGGCAAGGGAAATAGTCTCCCACCAGCAGCCAGTACGAATTCACAATTGACAACAGCCTGATTTTAGATGTTTTTCCCTTCAGAATTACAATAACAAATGGGCTAACTTCTTAGCCACTGCATTCATGGGAATTTGTTATAGAATTAATTGAAAAAATGAGATTAATTGCCTTAGCACAATGGTCACCACTTTAGATCGAGTTTATCCAAGACTGGTCAGAGACAGGGTTTTTTTCCATATCTGTAGTCAACCAAAAGAACAGGTTAGCAGGGGCCAGAAAAGTCAATGAACACTGTAGTAAGAGGGAGGGTGTCTGGAGAGCTCAGGTGCGTTCTTCTATGCTTTGGAGTAGGAAGCAACACATCTCCTTTGTTTGCTATTCCTTGCCAGGGTCACATGATCCTGTCTAACTGTAAAGGTAGTATCCTCCTGTAAACTGAGATGGGGAAAGAACCATATATTACCGAGCCCTGGGAAGGTCTGTCCTTGCCTCCCACTTGTCAGAAGCAAAGCATGTCTCACTGGACCTGGGCTAGGTTCTCCTCTTGTATTACAGCAGTGCCAGGCTGTTGGAATGGAATATTGTTAATTACAGAGAATTCTTGATATTGGAAATTCTTCATTTTTACATTCCATATGAAGATTTTGACTTCTCAGCTCGGGCTATTGCAAAGCTATTAAAAAACTCAAAGAATTCAAGAAATAAATTTCAATCATACTCTTTGAAGAGCCAGTTACAAGTCTACACCATGCTTTTCCTTAACCTTCCTTTGTTTCCCAGGAATGTTGTTTCCTGTATCTTAGCTGCCCCATATTCAAGCCTAGAAGGCCAGTTAGAACCCATTTTTCCTCTTTATAGAAGGAAACGATACACTGTTGTACACTAACTCTGCTAGAGTTCTCTAGAGAGGAATGCTTAACCATTTCATGAAAATGTTATGTGTTTTGATTTGTGTGTGTGTGTGTGTATGTGTGTGTGTGCACCTTAACATGTTCTCATTTTGATGTGATTTTATTCTGTGCATAATTAACTATAATAGATAAGAAACTTGTTTTTCAAATGTTTCTTTGTAAGTAGAGTGATCACTAGATCACTCCAGCTGTGGTAGGTACACTTCTAAGATGGATCCTAGTGATCCCTGTCCACTGCACATCAGGTTTGACGCACACCCCTGACCTCCAGCATGTTCTAGACTTCATAACTTGCTTCTAGTCTGCAGAATTAGTAAAAGTGATGGGATCCCCTTCAGTCATCAGTAATAAAAGATTGACACTTCTGACAGATTCTCTCTCCCTTGAGAGCTTTGATACAAAAAGCTACCATGGTGAAGAGTCATAACGGAGGCCAGTGTCTAGCCAAGAGCATCTGAGGCACTCAGACCAAGAGATTGCCATGAGATGCATTCTACCAAAAACTTGTAAGTGACCTTGGGAGTAGAACCCTCCTCACTAAAGCCTTGATTAGACAGCAGCCCCAGAAGACATGTGACTGGAGGTGTGAAAGGTCCCAAGCAGGAGATCCAGTTAGCTTTCACTAGAATTCCTAGCCCGCAGGAGCTGTGAGGTGCTAAGAATTACAGTGGTTCTTAACCTTCTTTTTTTTTTTTGATGGAGCTGAGGATCGAACCCAGGGCCCTCTACCACTGAGCTAAATCCCAAACCCCCTTAACCTTCTTAATGCTGTGACTCTTTAATACAGTTCCTCATGTTGTGGTAACCCCCAACTATAAAATTCTATATAAATTTTGTAACTGTAATTTTGCTACTGTTATGAATCTTAATGTAAAAATTTTTGGAGATAGAGATTTGCCAGAGGGGTCACAACCCACAGGTTGAGAACTGCTAGACTATGATCACTATTCCAAACCTCTACACTCAATAGAGAATTAATACATTAGGATTTTGCTTGCTTTTGGGGTTTATGGGTTGCTTTGTTTGTTGTTTCATTTTGTAAGTGACTCCAACATGTTTGCTTTTTCCCTTAGTAACAGGTTGAGAAAAATGAGAAAGGTAGAAATTATTGAAATCAGAGGATCTGAGTAATAATTAGATGAACATCAGATTCGTAAAAATTTTAATAATGCAAATGTGGCCTATGGAGTGGGGATACAATTTGTAAGAGGTTATTTCCTTTTAAAGTGAGTTGGTCTGGAACCTTTTTTAAAAAAGATTTATTTATGTGTGGGTGCTTTATCTGCATGTATGCCTTGATGCCAGAAGATGGCATCAGATCCCCCTAGGGATGGTTGTGAGCCAACATGTGGCTGCTGGGAATTGAGCTCAGGACCTCTGGAAGAACAGCCAGTGCTCTAAAGTGCTGAGCCATTTTTCTAGCCCCTGGTCTGGAATTTTGTCATGCCCCCAAATACACTAACAATCTCTTCTATGTACACACCCACAAGATAATCCACACCCTAGTTCACAGGGACAGATCCTTGCGGTGAACTGGAGGATAACTAAAGAAGGCTCGTCATTACCTTGTGTTGTTTAAAAAACAAATCAAACCCCACAATCCTCTGCTCTTTTCCTCCGGGCTTTAGGGTGAAATGTTCTTCATGGAAGGTTGGGGTGCCTCGCCCTGCTCCTACTGGAGATTTCTGACTGTCCTCTGATAGCTGGGATGCTTATGACACGGGGCAAAGGAGCTGAAGACAGTAGGCTGCTGGCGGCAGCTTCAGGAGGAAGAGGAGGAGGAGGAGGAAGGAGGAGGAGGAGGAGGAAGGAGGAGGAGGAGGAGGAGGAGGAGGAGGAGCAGGAGGAGGAGGAGGAGAGCAACAGTAGCAAGGAGAGGTGGAGGGGCAGGAGGGGAAGGGCAGGAGCGGGAGGGGCAGCAGGAGGACCAGATGCAAGAGGAGCAAGCAAACAAACCCAATGCAGTTCCCCAGCTGAAGGAAGCAGAAGTAGCAGGTGGTTTGCAAACCATTCCCCCTGGGAACAGATAGAACCCTTCTCCTTAGTTCCACTTCCTCTGCAGAAACAGCGACCGCCCTCCTCCACAGCTGATGCTGAATTTCTTTCAGCACATGTGACGTTCAGGGCTCTTCTCTCTGTCCATATATTTCTGAGTCCAGGTGATGGTTGTCTTCATTGTATTCCTATTGCTATAAAACACCATGATCAAGGCAACTTAAAGACACAAACGTTTGTTTGTGGCTCAGGCTTCCAGAGGGTTAGGGTTCATGATGCAGAGCCGAGGTAGCGACTGAAGGCAGGTGGATTGACAGCTGAGAGCTCACATCTTGATCCACAAAGAGGAAGCAGAAAGAGCTTACTCCAAAAGGCCCCAGTCTTCTAAAACCTCAAAGCCCTGCCTCCAGGGACACTCCTCCTCCAGCAAAGCCACACCCCCCAATCTTCCAAGCAGCTGCCAAGTGGGTACCAATAGTTCAATTGCAGAACAATTATGGAGGACATCTAATCGAACGAACATAGTAGGAGAACTGCTGGAGGAGCCAACAGAGGAAGGAGAGAAAACTTCAGAGCCCATCCATAGGTTCACATATAATAATTATTATAAATAATATATATTATTATTATAAATTTTAAAATTAAGTTCTGTGTAACTGAATAGAAATAGACAACACCTGAGGAAGGATGCTGTTATTTTATGTATGGCACAGTGGCTGCACCTGATCCTGTTGCTACCTCAGCTCTGAGTATGCCTCCAAAGCCACCGACTTGCTGCTGAGACCTCGGGGAGCCTTCACGTCTTGCCACTGCTGCCGCTGCCTCAGACACGTCCACATAGGGAGGCACATGTTGTTTTAATTAAGTCTCTATCATTCTATTTTACCAATAGACTCAGGAGTCAGATGCTGGGGTGAAAACCCGCTAGCTCAGAGAGGCAGAGAAAACAGCTGGCTGACCTTCCTCCTCCACTGGTAGTCTCAGAAAGCAGGTTCTCTCCTGCACTGTCTGAAACAGAACTCCTCCAACTGTATCTGCCTCCATCTGCTTCCTGTGCCTCTCTCTCCGACCTCCTGACTTCTCCTCACTCTCTGTGGTTACTTCCAGTCAACTGGTTGCTTGCTCTGCCTTCTGACCTATGGTTGATTTTATTTAAAAAATGAAATCTCAGGGTTCACAGTGTGAGCGAATCGCCCACTAGAAGATAAGGCATATTTTAAAACTTGTTTCTGTCCAATGAATGGATCTAGATCTCAATCATTATAATATTTCTCTTTTAAAGTCTTTCTAACTTTTAAAGGTATGTTTTATTTATTTATTTTTGTGTGTGTGTGTATGTGTATGAGTATGTGGACATATTTGCAGGTACCAGAGGAAGCCAGAAGGTGTCAGATCCTCTGGAGCCTGAGTTACAGTTGGTTATGATGTGTGTGTTGGGAACTAAACTGAGCTCCTCTGCAAGAGCAGTAATGCCTCTTAACTGCTGTCATCTCTTCAGTTGGTCAGAGATTTTTCAAAACAAGACAGTCTGACAAGGAAAATGCAAAGGAGAACTTTGCTCAGTGAATGTGCATTTATATACATTAACTTCTGCTTCTTACAATTTTTTATAAAGTTTTATTTTGTATTTATGGATATGTAGCCCTGCACTTACTTGCATGCTCAGTGTCCATGGAGGCCAGAAGAGGGTGATTTTCAGACTGCTGTGAGATGCCATGTGTGTGCTGAGAACTGAACCCAAGTACCCTGAAGGACAGCAAGTGCTCTCAAGCTGGAGCCATCTCTCCAGTCCCAAAGTTTACTTCTTATTCACATTCAAAGAAAAGAAAGTGACACAGCACTTCTCAGAGGAAAGGGTTCTGGGAGATTTACTGTTGCACATTTCTATTCATGCTCATCAGAGGCCTTTTATAGCACAAAAGGGCATCTTTTCCTTGGGGTAGTTGCACTGATAGTCAGTAGTTATTTGGACCAAGTAATTTCACTGCAATGTCATTCCCAGGAATTGTCTTATAACCTACAATGAGATAAAGATTTCTTCTCTTATTGACCTCTTCTTTTAGGACCAGGCAAAGAACCTATTAAATTCCTGCCTCAAATTATGCCTAAAGACAATCTTAAAATCCAAGGTTATAAGTCATATAATCGTGGCCACTGGTTAAATCATTCGGTAATAAAAATACATTCCCTCCCTGTTTTGAAGGATAACCCTGGGAACTAAGATATGGTAAAGGACAAAGCTATGCAAGCACATATAAATCACCCTTACTCTTGTGCAGTAAGTCATGATATTCTGCTTCCATCCTCTCTCCTTTTTCCTTCCTGTTGGACCTCAAGCTTTTGATTAAAACACTTAAGGTATGTATGTATGCCTTTATATACACAAATTATCTAAAGCAATATTCAACTCCATACTACCGATTATCTAATAATTACTAAATTAAGTTATATACATATGCCTTTATATGCTCACAATTTCAAAAGTAGTATTCAACTCCATACTATCTATTGATTGTCTAATAATTACCAAATTAGGCTAAAGCTCTGGCCAATTTTAATAATGCATCAAAAGTGAACTGACCTGCTTGACATCACATCAGCCAGCCATGCTGCAAAGATAAGGAATCTGATTGTTTGCCTGCCAAGCATTTATTTTGCTGATATATTTGAGGATAGTCCAGTTACACTGGACCTTTATATTCAAATTTTCTTAAAAGTTGATTGCTTAATTGTCTTTGTCTGTGTAATTGGCTGTAGTAAAATTCTAAACAATGGGTGGCTAATGAACAATGGAAATTTCTTTCACTGTTCTGGAAATTAGGTTCTGATAGATTTAGTGTCTGAGGAAAGACTTTTTTCTTTCATTCCTTCCTTTCTTCCTTCTTTCCTCCCTTCTTTCTTTCTTCCTTCCTCTCTTTCTGTTTGGATTCATGTCAGTGATAGACAAATGTGTTCATGCACGTATATGTGAGTGTGAAGGTAAGAGGTCAACTTCAGGTCCATTTGCTTGGGACACATCCTTCTTGGTTTTTGTGACAAGGTCACTCAGGATTTGAGAGCTCACCAATTAAACTAGGCTGGTTGACCAGCAAGCCCCACAGATCTGCCTGTCTCAACTTCTCCAACCCTGAGATTATAAACATGAACTACCACACTCAGCTATGTGGGTGCATGGCATCAAAGTAGGGTACCCACTCTTTCACAGCAAGTATGGAATGAGCTAGCCACCTCCTCAGCTACCTACCTTCTAATACATGACTCATATATGGCATCCACTTGCTATGTATTCGCAGGATACGAAGTATGAAGGGGTCTTACTGTGGTCTCTTTCATCATATCACTAATCACACTTATATTGGTTCTATCTTTGTTTCATGATCACCTAACAATGGCTCCACTTTCTGAAACATCACCCTGGGGGTGAGGATCTCAGCAAATGTATTTGGTCATAGATCGTACTTTACAACAAGGTCCTGTGTAAGGAGGTACACAATTATTTGTCAGTTAAATTGATTACTATCTATACCAATCTATGCTTCAATTTTCACCATATGAAAAAACCACAGGCTTATTCTCTGGTCATAATAACCCCTGTCCCAATGCCATGTGTCACAGTTTGGTAAGTGTGACCCTAGGCAAGCTGTTCTCAACTATCTGCCTTATTTCAACAATCAAAGTTTCATTTTCTCTAAGTTAAAATAAAATCATAAAATAATTTGGTGCCTTGCACATTAAACTAAGAATTCCTGGCTTTTGAATTACTTGGAACATCTAAGCTAATTTTAGAAATATTGCTGGCTGTCTCTGTCAAGACTTAATTCTTATTTGAAAAATCAGATGAGGTCAGCTTCCACTTCTCTTGAGATTTCATACAGTTAACACAAAATGTCTACGTTTTATTCACTCTCTGTGAATGGCCTCATTTAAAAGACATTGTGCCTACATCTATAAAGTAAGTAGATCCAGAGAGAAAGAAAAAAAACAGGAAGTGAATTTTTTGAATGTACAAAAAGATAAGATAATTTGGAAGTGTATTCCAGAATCAATGAGAAGTGGTTAATAGATGGTTCCACCAGTGTGGAGGCCTTTCACACACTTTCGAATTGCTGAGAAAACACATTCTTTTAAAATGTTGCATTAATACCAGACAAAGTGCCTCATGCCTGAAATCTTAGTATTGAGCAGGCTCAGATAGGAGAATCATGGGTTTAAGACCAACCTGAGCTACACAGCAAGCCCCTGCCTCAAAACAACAGCAACAGTAACATAAATGAATAAGGTGAGTCAAGAAGAATATCGTATTAGACTACCCTTCTGGAACTCTCTACTCCTCACCGTTACGGCTCCAGAAAGCCCCTCCCAAATGCATGGTTATGATAAAGCCAATTTCTATAACTGTCCCCTAATTCAAGTACTAAAATACACTTTTCCTTTTGCTTTGAGCTAACTTTCAATTTATGTCTGTTGAGAAGACCATCATTCAAATCCTCCCCAGGAAGTTTTCAAAGGTGGAGTTTGGGGTGAGGGGGGAATATGAGGTCTAACTCAGCCCTGCAGGAGTCACACATATGAGGTCTTGAAAGAGAGCAGTGGGAAAGGAAAGGAAGGAAGGAAATAACGAAACAGAAGAGAAGCAGACTGTTTGGACTGGCGGCAATGTCTCTGTAGCACAGGCTTCCTGACTCTGTCCCTTGCTTAAAAAAATAAGAGTAAGTCAATTTTCAGTTTCCTTCATTGAAAAGTAAGTAACAGCCTAAAAAGCCCCCTGCTGGCCACTCTGCTTTCTGCCCTATGTGTGCCTGGGAAATAAAAGTCCTCATATTTTATCTATATTTAAAACATAGCTTAACTTTCCGTAATTCATTGGGATTTCTTCCATTTCTCTTTCATTGAATTAAATGCACTATACAAATATAAATCCCTGAAAACATTCCTGTGTCTTAACTGTCTTTGATCATTTAAAAAAATCCAGTCATTTAATGGTCCATATTTCTGGTAAAGTGGCATCTAAAATTATATAATTGATTGGTTTATTGTTTTCATTTTAACATAAGGAGGGGAAATTTCTTGATTATCTCAAAAACATGAAGGGTTTTTTTTAATTAAATAATAAACCACTTTTGTCCAAAATTCTTTAGACTAGCTATCTTTTGTCTTATTGTAGAAAACTGAAAATAATTTACACATGATAAAACAAAATCCTGGCTGAATTTGTTTCATGCTGTAACTTGACTCTATAATGAGGTCAGTGTGTAGACTTATCCTTTAGAAAACAAAAATTCATGGGGCAGCCTGACCCAAGTTGTACAGGAATGTAAATAAAAAGTAACTGAGTAGCCCTTTCTTTACATAAAACAAATATTTTATTGCTTTATATATTATAATACTCGTTCTCATATCTAACAAAGAAATATTTGCACCAGCCTAATACTCAAAGCCTGCTATTTAAATGAAAGCACTAATATTTTCAAAAGAAATTGAGATTAATGGAACAGAGCATATGTCTTGTAAGAGTGACAGATGAACCACAGAAAATATAAAACACTCATCTTCAGTGGACCTTAGGGTCTTCTGCCTGGCAAGCTTGGGCATGTGTGGAAGTACAGGAGAGACCAGCAGCAATTTTAGTATTGCCTTAGCCTTTGTTGACTCTCTTATACATCAACAAGCCCTTCCTCATTCCTGCCATCACTGACCTTTAAAGAGTAGGTGGTTCCTCTGTTCCACATCCTCTCTGTAAGACTAGGGATGAATCTGCTACACAGAGTTCTGTACGTGAGCTTAAGAACATTTCTATTTCTCAAAAACCACACTAATCCTTCAGGCTAGAGATATACCTGAGTAATAGAACGTTTCCCCTACCATGTGTGCATTCCTGGATTTGCTTCCCAGCACCCCAAAGAGGACAATAAAAAGGCCAAGAAAACTCTTGACTTCTCAGAGTCAACGGTATGAACATAAGCCAGGACACGCTAAACTTTTCCTGAGGCAGAGTCCAGTCAACAACTTTATGACAAGCTTCCTGGATTGAGCTTTGCCTAATACCTTCCAGTGGGTCATGAGATGGTCAGGGGACTGAAAATGTGTCACTTGAATAAGTTTTCAGGCTGATAACGAGAAGGTAAGCAACAATGTTATCCAGAAGGCTCCAAAGTCCCATGTCCAATCAGGGTCAGCTACAGTAATTCTGCTCCCTAAATCCAGACACTGCCCATCACCTAAAGTCCTTTAGAGGGCAGTTTCCCAAAGCTAAAGAGATTATGGGCTGCCAAATTAATCTGAGAAAGAAACAAGCTGGTGTGAGTCACGAGAAAAGTCTCTGAATCTGCCAACCCCTGTTACAGAAAATGCTGCCTCCCGGGCTGTGGAAAGCATCATCTTTCCCCTGGGGCAGGGGTGGCTCTGCACACGTAAGCAGAGAGTATTTGTTTGGGCCTCCAGTTTAGATAGAGAAAAGTGATTTCTCTGCTCTTTTAATTCATTTGCTCTTTAAAAATCTAAGTTCAAAGGTTGGACTACACCTGGGCACTTCAATCCCTTGGGTGGTAGTTGCAACTTTCCATTGCGGAGACGTTCCTGAGGGGGGCAACATTGAACCTGGCAAGGATGTGTTTCTCTTTCCAGGCTGTATGGCTTCCCTGTAAGAATAACAAATGCCAGAGCTTTCAGCAGGACAACCTCAATGACTTAGAAAGAAAAACGTCCCAGATCCAAAGCTGAATCAAACAGTCCTTTAGCCCCATCAAGAAGTGCTAAGTACATCCTTACCCATGTGTTTGCTTTCTCAGGAGAGACTATGAAAAGAAAACTTTAACTCATTTCTACATAATTTTCCTGGATCAAAAGTTCATTGAGACCAAATACTACTCTGAATCAAGCAACCTTAAATACCCAGTTTCAATATAGATTAATTAATTGATGAAAATAGTAATAGCCAATAGAAAACATTCCATTTCTGCTGGAAAACATAAATGGTACATAAGATATATTGAAATACAGGAGATGTACTTGGAAAAGAACAATCTGGAAACACTGCTGATGATCTTATTTGTCCTGCCAAGTTTGGACAAAGGGAGTTCAATTTTTTTTCTGTAGTTCAGGGACTGAACCCAAGGACTTGTGCATGTAAAACAGGCAGTTTGCATATGGCCATGAACCCCAAATGCTGAACAATTCTTCACTTAATCATAGAAAAACGAAATATAGTGATTTTCTAGACTCTGAGGGGAAAGCAATCTTTTCAGATTGGACTGTAAATGCCCATCTCATTCTAGACTGCTATGTTATGACAAGCTTTCTACTTTTGGTAACCGAGCAAATATTTTCAATCTTGGGGAATGATACAAAGTATGAAAAATGTGTATTTATATGTATATGAATAAATATGGAAATATATAGGTATATAATCTAATAAGCTTATGTCACTATAAGTGTTTTAGTACTGGCTAGAATAGCCAAGGAGTTTATGTTGATAGAAAGCATAAAGCCTAAAGCAGGGGTTTTTTAAAATAACTGTATAAATATAAATTTTAGTGAACCAGAACATCTAATTCTATTACTTCATTAAGTAAATGTCTTTGCTGCCTTCACACCCTTTCCCTGTATGCTGATGACCAGCTAGGATTTTTAGAGTGTCTCAAACCCTCATTTTCTGCCTCTCCCTGATTATCATTCCCATTCCCAGGGACCCTTCTTGACTCCACACTCACCAAGCAACTGCTGTGAACTTCCTTTTCATTTAGATCCCAGCTTCCTTGAAAGCCACTGATCCTTTCTTAAATGCAAAATACAACGATCGCTTTGACACCACACCTCATATATGTCATGTTTTTGTGAATAGAATTATATCTTGCCTTGAAAAGTTGCATTCAAGTCCTACCCCATCCCCGGGGCTCCCAAAATATGACCTCCTTTGGAAATAAGAGTTGTTGCAAATGTAATTAGTAACGAAATGAGGTCACGCTGGAGAAGGCTGACCCTTCGTTGAATATGTCTGGTGTTCTTACAAGAAAATGTGCATCTGAACACGCACACACTGGAAGAACACAGTGTGAGGGCAGAGGCAGGGTTGTGATGCTGTCTCAAACCAAGGAACACCCAAGACTCCCAGCAAACCACAAGAGGATAAGGAAAGGCAGAGAAGAGTTATCCTACAGATTGCAAAGGTAGCCCATAGTTACCAACAACTACACATTGCCTGCAGAATTGTAAGACAATAGATTGCTATAGTTATAAGCAGCCTGGCATAGGGTAGCTTCTCATGGAAGTCCTAGCACTTAGTGCATATCCTTAAAATTCTCCTGTCCACTATGTTTTTTTCAAGAGACCCTACTACATTCTCTACAAGATTCTTCACAGTCTCTAAGATACTGAGGTTCCTTGAGACACTCCCAAATTATCACATTCTATGACCACATATAGGTTAGGGCTTCTCAAGTTGAAAACCATAGTTTGAACCTTTCAAAGACTCACTACATCAACCAATGGACTATCTTTGTATATTCAGAGCAAACTTGATCATACTCAGAGGCCTTATCCACTCTCAGAGTTAGTAAGTAGCTCTCCTTCCTTCTATTTCCCAAAGGTAATGCAAAGTGTTCTACAGGAAGATGCCCCACATCCTCTAGTCTTGTAATATTTTTCAAAGAAAGAAATGTACCTGTGTGGGTCCTTGTCATAAACATGGCTTGGAAATAATGAAAACATGAATGTGGTTAACATGCTTCCTCCTTTTTCTTCTTCTCATCTCTGTGTGTGATAATGACTGTGATGACTTCTGTGAGCCAGAGTTGCTTATCAGTGAGTCTCAGTATGGGAGCCTTTTCAATCTGGCTGCAGGGAAAATGTTCTACTTATAAATTAAAATAGAAACATTCCAAAATACATCAAACTAAAAATAAATTTAAGAAATAATACTGATATGAAGTTAGTAAGAGGGTGTTGAAAGAATAAAACTGAAGTTCTAAATGAATAGAAATATGTGATGCTTTATTATTGGAGGTTATTATATTGTATACATGTGATGCCTCCTAAAATGATTTCATATGTTTAAATCCTACTATATATAAAATACAATATTTAGCTTTGAAAAAATAAAATACTTTGAAATAAGCCTAATCAATGACACAAAAGACTTCTACAATGAAAGCTTTAAGGTACTGAAGAATTTAAAAAGACAGTGGAGCCAGATAATGGTTATGCTCACCTTTAATCCCAGAACTCTCACTTGGGAGGCAGAGGCAGGTGAATCTCTGAGTTTGAGGCTAGCCTGATCTACAGAGAGAGTTCCAGGACAGCCAAGGCTACACAGAGAAACCCTATTTCAAAAAATATACTGTAGATGAACTTCTAAACAGTCTTATTACATAAGAAACACAGAGCCAAATACAGAAGTGCAAGCCATAGAGATCAAAATAATAGCCGCCAACTAATATTAGCTTACCACCTCACCATAGCTTTCCAAGAGAGCCTCTTCCTGTCTAACCTGCGCCTTTATTGCCATCCTGTTATGCCTTCTCATTGGCTCTAAGGGCAGCCACATCACTTCCTCATCACTGCCTATCTATACAGACCTCCAGGTCTCTATAATTGGTACTGAGATTAAAGGCGTGTGTCACCACATTTGGCTGTGTCCTTGAACATACACTCTACCTGCATGTCATCAGATTTAGGGCATGTGCTATCACCACCTAACTTCGTTTATGGCTATGACCTCTGATCTCCAGGCAAACTTTATTGATTAACATACAAATAAAATATCACATTTCAGCACAAATAAAATATAATCACAATAAACAGAAGAAGAAGGAATAGGAAGAAAAAGACACTGGAAGATGGAAATACCTCTCATGGTCTTGGATTTGAAGAAAAATTGTGAAAATGACTATCCTACTGAAAGCAATCTATAGGTTCCATGCAATTCTAATCAAAATTCTATCATTCCTCAGAAATGTAGAAAAACAATATTAAAATGTTTATGGAAGCACAAAAGACAGTAGCAGGAATCTTAACAGGTCTTATTAATAAAATCAAACCTGAGCCTGGTATTGGGGTGAATGCTGAAAGATCAGAGAAGCAGAACAAGCCACAACTTCCTCACCTCACCAGTTCCTCAGCTGATCCTGTGTCCTTAGACTGGAAGCCTCTAAGTCCTCATTCAAATGAATCTCAATTGAACTGTGCTTCTCAAAAGCCGAAAGGCTTAACCACCCAAAAGCTTCTAGTTTCTGGTCCTCATGCCTTATGTACCTTTCTGTTTTCTACCATCACTCACTGGGATTAAAGGCGTGAGTCACCATGCTTGGCTGTATCCTTGAACAGATGGATCTCTGCCTCTGGAATGCTAGGATTAAAGGTGTGTGTTACCCCTGACTAACTTCTATGTTTAATATTGTGGCTGTTTGGTCTCTGACCCCAGATAAGTTTATTAGGGTGCACAATATTTTGGGGAACACAATACCACCACAAAAGACCCTGAGTAGTCAACACAAGCCTAAACAAACAAACAAACACTGCTGGAGTTGTCACCATACCTGACTTCAAGTTGTACCTCAGAGCCTCAATGGCAAAACCAGGATGGTACTGGTACATAAACAGACATATAGATAAATGGGACACAGGATCCAGATACAAGGCTAAACAACTACAACAATATTGTGGAATATTTGTTTAACTATATAAAGATGTGTTGTATTTGTTTAATTAAGTAAAGACGTGTTGTTGTTTTACCTTGGCTGTCTAAGGCACCTGATTGGTCTAATAAAAAGCCGAACATTCATAATTAATTATAAGTTCTGGGAGCTGGTTGGTGTCCCAAGGAAAACTCACTCAATGTGGAGCAAATGGCACTGAATGTGGGTCCCAAATTTCCACACAGGACCTGAGAAAGCTGGAAAACAATAAAACAAAACAAAACAGAAACAAAACCAAAAATAAACAACAACAAAAGGAATAGCTTCTTTATGAAGCACTGCTGTGCAGCAGAGTACTTGACATGAGCAGCCAGCACTCTACATAGAAACAGGAAGCTAAATAAAAATTGCCTTCCATTGTGCAGGCACCAGCTTCCTAGAGCTGGGGCAGGTAAACGCAGCTCAGCTCATGGTTAAAGGCAGCTCCCAGTTAAATGCAGCTCTCAGCCAGGCCCATGGGCTTAAGGCTTGGCTTTCACAGACTGGAGGAGAGGATAAATCCAACCACCAGAGCCACATGGCAGAGGGGCTAGCTGCTGATTAGCTGTTTGTTTGGCTCATTTGGTCAGAGAAATCTACAGGTGCACAGCAAAACAGGTTCAGATTGGGGAAAAAACTATTCAAGAAGTCACAGAGCGTGTAGGTGCTTAAAAAGAAAAGACATGGGTAAAGACAGTCATGGGAAAAAATAAATAGTTTTAAAATAATTAAGTAAAGTCTTTAAAGAAAGAGTAAAATAATATAAAAAGAATAATCCACATAAAGATGGAAAAGACACAGAGTTTGGATCCTCTATGGTGCTCTGTTGACTTTGAATCTTTTGAATGCTGATGAGTGAATGACAGTTGCTTAGAGACATGGGATTGTAAAAGATATTGCTGAATTGAACCAGCCTAGATACTTTAGGGATGTCTTAACTTTAAAATGGAATTCAGAAAATGTGTTGCACTGGGGGAGAGGTTATGCTTATGTTTCCATAGGAAATAAAAGGCTGTAGATTTCTTCAAAGTTAATAGAGACCAGATTTGATTGGGGGAAACCCCCTGAAAACGTTATGGCTACAGACATAAATAAATAAACCTAGAAAAGCTACAAGACTGGTGACACATATGTTGGATCCCTTGACATGGGAACAGCTCTGAGACTGAATGAGACATGATAAATCTTGGTTACAGAGTCCTCATGATTTATTATTACATGCCATCTTTTCATATGGCATGGGTAGAGGTTTGGTTATACAATCCAAACAAACTTAAAAAGCTGACAGATGTTTTTACCTGCTCAAACATAAAACAAAAAAAAAATTGTCTTTGGCTGGCTTGTGTACTTGTGTTAATGCAGAGATATATGTTACCTTTGAAAGTTTGTTTGTTTTAAGAGCAAGAGGACCAGATACCAATGAAAATGGGTATCTTAGATAATCCAACCTTTCGGAATGTCTTTGTTGCAATGTCCTAGGAGTTCTGCATTCAGAATAACTTCAAGGATACTAGCTAAGATGGTCCAGCCTCACAGACTATTCTAGCCAGAACTTCAGATACGCCTTTCACTTTCCAATTATGCAGAGCCTGGACAACAAATATTATAGATAATTTTCTTGGAACTTGACCATCATCTTGATTTTCTCAGGGTCTCCTGGGCATGCCATTGCATTCAGACAATAGAAAGCAGTCTAGAGAATACAATGCTCGCATTCTCAAGAGGTAGAATGAGTCATTTTTGGTCATTCAGTGGGTTATGTATGTTTGTCATCATTTGGTGGGTATATAAGTATATAGAATACAAAAACAACTATTCACCTCAAATATTTTATATTGGCATTGATTTTTGTATGTTGATATATATTTAAGGTTATTTTTGTCATACTGTTTATATGTTTCTACTCTTGTTTAAGGTATTACACCTATGCAGATCATTTAAAACTGTAATATGAAGTTCTAGTCCTTGAAAGCTATTATTAAAAACTTTTTAAGATAATTAAGAAATGCAAGTTAGTAGTTAGTCATCTGTAACAATCAAATTTATAGTCATGTTAGGTATGTTTCCAAAGTTAAACAGATATATTTTAGATAGATAGGTGATCTTCAAATGCTTCAGAGACATACAGAATATGGCATAGAGAAATCATGCCAGAACTGAGCTGGGAGCTTCCTCTATGCTGCCTAATTTCCATAGTTCTAGAAGTTGCTATGCAGCAACCAAGAAAGAAAAGTCATCAATATTTTCATCCAGCTATAGAACCTGCATGCCATAATACAATATGCCAGGAAAGATGTCCACTATGTAATAATGACATAAAGCTTATGGAGATAATCAGGTATATTCTATTTGTATACAAAACCTATTCCAGAGGAGAAAGTTCATTCCTGGTACTGTGGACCTGGTCAAAGGCCCATGATTTGGGAAGTCATAGGTACCAGAGATGAACCTAGTACTTAGGCTTTGCTAAATGGAGACAAATCTTACGTTTATATCAGGAGATTAGCCTTCAGCCTTTGTCAAAGAAGCTTTTGTTTTCAGTGAACAGAGGTTAATGCAGAGACTCAGAGTTGGTCAAGGTGTTGAGACTAAGTGACTGTTGAATGCTCAGCGGTCAATGGGACATCTATATCATACTTTACAATGCTCGGGGAACATCACAAAAGAGGAGCAAAAAGAAGGTGAGACCTGCATGACATAGATGAGGGTGGCGGTACGCTGTCTTCCAGGCATAACAAGGCTGTTGCAGTAATGAACCCACAGCAGCTGTGACTGCCTACCCTCGGACATGGGTAGATGGGATCTGCACCTCTTTGAAGAGCTATTAACAACTGATGGCTGCTGCAGGAGGGAGAATCCTTGCAAGAGGCCCTGGTTAAACCCAGAGAGTCACAAAATCAAACCAAACACAAACAAGGGGATGGGATAGTAGGGAGTGGAAACATGTTGGGACAAGGCGATGGTAGGAATGAGAATAAGAGAAGGTGGGGTAGGGACTGTGACTAGCATGTAAAATATACATGTCTAAATTGTCAAAGAGGAAAGTAACTTAGAATAATAAATGGCTAATCAATTTAACAAATTCTTGTTGTAGTTGTACTGGTAAGAATTGTTAAAAAATGCTTTGGGGGGAGATAAGTAACAGGGACAGGTTGCCATTCATGACACTATATTTATGCAAACTTTACATAAGTTAAAACACCAGACTTTAATAAACAGATACATCAATGATAAAGTAAAACAAGCTTAGTAATAGTCTCAAATATTTATAAAGTTGCAGTATATGGTAAAGTTGAAACTGTAAATTATTGGGGAAATATCTTTCTGCTCAATAAATTGTGCTAAATTGGTTCTATATTACAGTAAAATATAGTGATAAATGAATTCCAGATAACTCAAACAACTAGATGTCTAAAAATAAAAACATGAGCAAATATAAATAAAGTAGGCATATGTTTATGAGAAATAACTGTGAAACGCTTGTTCTATGTTTTAATGTGATACAATCCTATCAGTATCCGTAGGGGACTCAATCCAGAACCCCCAACAGATTCCAACAACTGCTGGTGTTCAAGTATCTTCTATGGAATGCCTGTGTTTGCATACAACCTATGAATGTTCTCTTCTATGCTATGCCAACTCTTACTTATAATACCAAATACAAATAAATGTTGTGTAAATAATGGCAAGGAAAACAACTGTTCATGTTCAATAGAGACTCAATTACACTTTGGGGATAATTTTGACCCTTGGATTGTTGAATTTAAAAATGTGAAACCTATGAAAGTATATTTGACAATACAGTTTATTAAACTACTTTACTCAACATCTTTTTGGCTTATTTCTAAAACATAGTGGGCAGCATCATGGCAAAGGATTACTGAATAACATATTCTAGTGTTGGACTGACAATCTCAGTGTAATGAGTCCACCAGAGAGCCCCATGCAAGTTATGTTTAAGAATCACTCCCAGATGAGATGATAGATTGAGAACAGGAATGTGAAAGTTTAATAGAAAAATAAATAACAAAATAGGAAAGGTTAAAAGAAAATATTTTTTTTAAAAAACTAGGGCAATGAAATACAAAGGATAAGGCAGCAGAATGAGGTGGGAACTATCTGGGGGAGGTAGGGGAGCCAGCAGGAGAGGGGAAGGGAAGGAAAGAGCAAATTGTACTGACACATACATATGAAATTGCCATAATGAAACTCATTACTTTACACAGGCTAGCGTAAAATGGTCACTTAAAAATTACAGGATTTTATGAGGCAAGAATGATATGAATCAATAGGAAAACATATTAGTGAGGAAAGTTCAAAAGCCCACCAGAGAAAATCAGAAAAGGGGATACATGAGACAACTCAGAAATAAAGGAAGGAAAAGCTGGTATGCACATGGAAAGAAAACAGTCCTTTCTCACTCTCAAAATAAAACCAGATGTCAATTACTTCACCAATTGAGAAGGCTATTTTTATGAGAATGTTGGCGAGTGGGATTGTCCTCTCAAATACCATGTCAGAGTTTTGTTCAATACAATCTTATTGAACAGCAACTTAAGATTATCAGTCAAGTATCAAAAACTGATTAATTCCTTTCAACCAACCGATTTGGATTTGACTCCTTGGGAAGTACCCTGAGAAGGTCATCTTACCAATATCAGCAATGTATATACAGTCTTTTTGAGACAAGACTGTGCCATGGTAACACTGCAACATGAAAGCAAAAATCCCTCAATAAGAAAGGTTTTAATAAGTTATTTAAAATTCGAAATATAGGTATGGTGTGATGTTAAAGGAAGAGTAGTAAGATTCAAGTCAATCCTTAATTAGGAATTCTACGCTTGTAAAAGATGTGTGTGTATGTATTTATTCAGAAAAGTTTAGAGAAACTAGAATGTGTCAGAATTTCAATACAAACAGCCTTCCATCACTGCTAGTTTTATGTCAGTAGATTCAACCAACTACAGATGAAAATATTTTGCAATTTAATTATAGATATATCATTTTCCCCTTCCCCTTTGCTCCTTCCAACCCTTCCATGTCTCCTTATTCAACCCCTTATACCCTCTACTTTTCTCCCTCTCCTCTCAAATTATGACCTCTTTTTCTTGATTATTGCATATATATGCAAAAAAAAATTTTTTTTAATCCATTTAATGTTGCTTGTACGTATATGACTTCAGTACTGACTACTTAGTACTTTGAGTGCTTGTCTGTGGGGAAGATTAGTTCTTCTCTCAGCAGTCATGAGTTGCCTGAAGTTTTTGGTCTATGAGTGATGCCCATGTGAGATGCTCTTCTTGCACATCAGCATGCTAATCGCTATTATCACTGTTCATGTCTTGTTTATGTTGAGGCATCTTGTGGTTATTTCTAGGAGACACAATCTCACAAAAGACTTGCTTGTCCTCTGACTCTTACAACTACCACTACCCATCTTCCAAGATGATCCCTGGTCCATGGGTATGTGAATCGTGTTGCAGTGGTATTTACTGGGGCTGGGCACACCACCAAAAAGAGAAGCCTCTTTGGTGAAGGGTAAGAATGACACTTACCTATGGGTACAAGGATAAGTATTGAGAATGTGAAATAATGATGACCTAGTAAAGTGGTAGGTGGTAGTAGTTGGTTCTTTCCAAAGATGCATGATCTTACTTGCCCTGGTAGTTGCCTATGTTTTCAGGATCAGGCATGAGTTCCTTCCTATTAAGTGGACCTTAACTTAAGTTATAAGTCCAGTTAGAGAGCTGTTAGTCACTTCAAGATGTGAGTACCACTATTGTACCTTTAGGACTATCTTGCCACAACTATATTGTTATGGTTCATAGGTGTCATAGCTAGATAAGTCTATTGATTGTTTTTCTTCTTTGGGAGTTTTTATAGCATCTTTTGAAGCTGTATGAACTAGACCTCAGAGAAGAGGCTTTCGGGTCAGATCCAGGTCAGATTTTCTGAGCCCTGACTGAGGACATGGTGTCTTCAGCAATAGAGACTTATCTTCAGATTATGGGAGGCAATCAAAGATAACGGTGGTAGTGAATTATTTTGGTAATCTCTTGAACTCCCCTGACAACCATTCAAAAGAGCGTTTCTTATCTTTGGTGAAAGGGTTTTGGTTAGATGGTCTATGGCTCTTAAGGGAAGCATTGACAGCCCATGTTAAGATAGACAGAGGATAGACAGACAGACAGATAGATAGATACATAGATGATAGATGGATATGATATGATACATAAATACTTATATGTAATATTAGGCATCTATGATTCATTATGTTTTTGAACATCCTTAGTATTTTTTTTTACTTTTCTCTCTTCCTTTCCTCTGTTAAAGACCATCTTCATATCTTTCCTATTTTCTTCTTCATAACACTTTTATTCTGCTGTTCCCCCCTTGTAGAGATCCCCCACCAATTCAGTCCGAGGTTCCAGGTGGGGCTAGGACCCCCAGTTTAGGAAGCTTGGCTAGAAATGATTAGAAGTGTGTGTGAGAATGTGAATAGGCTCCATGAAAATAACATGCCCTTTTCAAAAGGCCCTGGAGGACCCGAGGATTCTGATTCCTGTGGGAAGGATAAGAGAGGAGTCCAAAGACCAAAATCCCATGGATACCTAATAGTCCTATAAATAGTATATTTTCCTTATTCTTTCTTTTCCAAGATTTCACCCAAGAAAATATGTTTTTACTTATTAAAAATAAGAAAGTATGTCTAACATTTTTCATATAATAATGGGATGTCATAAAATACTTTTTAAACTTTACTCAGTAGTAGTTTGTGTGTGTGTATGTGTGTGTGTGTGGCAGGGGTGGGGGTGGAGAGAAGAGCATGCGTGTGTGAGTGCAAGCATGCACCTGCCACAGTGCACACATGAAATTGGTTCTCTTGCACTTTTACGTGGCATCTTGGGATTGCACTCAAGATTTAAACAATTTGCCAGTGTGCAAAATTTCTAGTTACCTACCAAGGTGCATGGCACAGAGCCAAAATGGATAATAACAGAAACACATGACATAAACAGGTTTTCAGGAGTGGCCGCCAAGGGGACTCCATTCTGTTTGTCATAGGGTGAAGCAACCTGAACATACTGTTACTAAGAGGACCTAGAGGGATAGAAGTCTGGCTGCTGGCTTATGCAGCCTCTAATTTCACTTCTTACCATGGTTGAGTCTTTGAAAACTGATTATCAAATAAGAATTCATCCCAGGGGATGGGGAGGCTCAGACAATAAAATGCATGAGAATCAGTTAGACCTCCAGTCCTCATAGGTGCTGCTCTGCTAGGGAGGTGCAGACAGAGGGTGCAGGGCTTAGATTCCGTGGGAAGCCCTGTGTCGAAAAGTAAGGGGAAGCGCGATTCAGGAAGACAGCCAAGGTTGACTTCTGGCCTCCACAGGCATGCACGTACATGCGCTTAAACGAAACCTGAACACACACACACACACACACACACACACACACACACACACACTACATACTTTTTTTTTTTCATTTATAGCTCTTAAAAATATTTCTGTCCCACGCAACAAAGGGTGACATGGGTGACACAAAAATAAGAAAACGATCTGGCCAGGACTCCAAAAGCCATATTTGTAGTTTCTAAATCTCTGCGGCAGTGTGTGTAGTGCTACAGGAGAGGGGATCCTGACTTCTCAGAAGCCGCTCCATCTTGCCATGAGCCTTCACCCCAGCTCCCGCTCTCTCTTTCTCAGAGATGGAGTCCTTTCCTTTCTGCTTTCTCCGCACTGAGACAGATTTTTAGCTTGTGAAAGAAGAGACAACCCCTCTGCCCTTTGCTTGGAAGAAGAAACACACTCCTTCTGGGCGAGGCTGGAGAAAGAGTGGAGGACAAGGGATGGAGCGAGGAGCCTTTGATATCGCACCCCCCCACACACACACACCTCCAGCTCTCCTTGCGGGTGGCATAGCTTTGTCTAGTGTAATGTGAACACAGGGGATTGTGGGGCGTGGATTTCTCCTTGCTGTCTGCCTTCTTGTTTTAACAACATTCTCTTTACAGTAATAACGAAGCAAAGAAACCCATCCTATTTTCCTCTATTTCTGTAACAAAAAATGTGGATGGTGTGCTGATAGGATTTTCTTTTTTTTTTTTTTTTGCTTGAGTTTGGCAGACAGGAACAGACTTAAAGAGAAGCAGGTTTCGCTGCTGTGTGGGGAGGAGCGGGGAAGGAGCCACACTAATTTGATGGGAACAAAGCTAGGACTAGCTGTTCCTTTCAAACTCCTCTCTGGCATTCCTGAGTTCTCCCAGTCCTGCGGCCGCTAGACAGAAGCAAACTGAACGTTTCAGAACTTCCAAACTTCGGCACAGGACGCTCTTAAACATCATGAGTTCATGCGAAAGGGCAGGTGAAGAAGGCGTCCTTTCAAGCCGGCAGCTGGGCAGCCGTGGAAACTGCCTGTAACATCTAAAATGATGAATGGAAGAGGAAGAGGAGCAGGCAGGTCGGAAGGCAGGATAGATAGAAGGGAAAGAAAGGAGGGAGAATGGCAGGCAGGTGGAGAGGATGGAAAGACTTCTCTTAACTCATAAAGAGTTGCTAGAGAGTTCTTAAAACTTCGTGAGTAGATAAGCATACACAGTTGTTAAGTCCATATAACTCAGTTCAAACTCCCAACCATGAATATGGAAAGTATATATATATATAGTTTTACCTCTAAACTTGGAGTTTAAGGGTGATCCCCACATCCTCTCCATTTACATCTTTTTTCAATTGAATATAGCATAATATTTATTCAGATTATTTTTTTCATTCAGCCATTACGAAACAGAAATATGATTTTCTTCCTTCAGCAGAGATTGCCCAGTGGCTCTAACAAGATCAGTCAGCTCCACTGCTGGTATAACTCAACTCACCAGAGTATTTCCCAGAGGGAGGAGAGTTGATTTGTCCCCATCAAAACAGACAAGGTACTGAATAAAGGGAGCAATATTAGAGCACTTCCCATGACCTAGTAGGAAAAAGGAAAGATCTCTCTCTCTCTCTCTCTCTCTCTCTCTCTCTCTCTCTCTCTCTCTCTCACTCACACACACACACACACACACACACACACACACACACACACATTCTCCTCATCTATATCTGTTGTGGCAGTCAAAGTGAGGAGGCACTTTGACCCTGTTGAGAGACACCAAAACTTGAAAGGAGTGAGGTTTTTAAATGTGCAAGTAGCTTTCTAGTCTTCAGTAACTTTGCAAGTCACATTAGTACGTTAAGAACTCATGAATTGAGGCTGGAGATGTAACTCAGTAGGTACAGTGCTAGGCTGGCATGCAGGAGCTACTGGGTTTGACCATCAGCACCCCATAAACAGGGTAGTGGCTTGCAGGCTTGTAATATCAACAACCTGGAGGTGAAAACACAAGATCAGTAGTTCAAGGTCATCACTGGCCTCTGCCAGTTCCTGGCCAACCTGGGCTATATGAGACCCTGTCTCCAAGTAGCAGTGACATCTTGAGACTTGTTTCAGCTCCCTGCATTATATTGTATACATTATAATACATGTATTGTATACATTTAGCCTTCCCTGTTCCCTCCCTCTACCTCTCTCTTCTCTCTCTCTCTCTCTCTCTCTCTCTCTCTCTCTTTCCCTTTATCTCTCTCTTCTCTCTATTTACTCTCTCTGTGTAATAGACATATACAACACACCCATACAAGTAGCACACACATGTGACACATGCACACCACGCACACACATGCAAGTACATACACACACCACACATACAACACATACACATGCGCACCACATACACACGTGCAAATTCGTATACACACCATGCATACATACACACAAATACATACATACACAAATTAATAATACTAGTGGCGTGTGAGAATTTTCTTTAAAGCTCTTTTTCTCATCACACCAAGGAGAAGCAAGTCCTAAGCCCACAAATAAACAACTGTTTCCTGTCTTAACAAGAAGCTGGAAGAACAAGCCACGAATACAGTGTCCTCCATAATTCAATAACAAGGAACCCATATGCAGAACATATTCTCCCCATCACTTCCTCATGTCCAAAACAGAAGTGAAAACTATGGCCCTCATGAAAACCACTCCTAAAATGCAAGAGTTCCAGTTTCAAAATCCCTCCTAATAAATCACACATAAAACGCTAATCTCAGCTCTTCATCTAAGACACAAGATTCAAAGCTCTATCATGGATCTTAAGGCAATTCAGTTTCAAATGTTTTTCTCCCTTAGGCTAGCCCTGTGGGTGAGTGCAAAACTCGCATAACTGGTTTCTCCAGCTAGCTATAAACCTTCATGCCCTATTGACCAGGTAAGAAGAGAATGAGCAGGTCGCTTTTTTTTTTCTTTGTGTGTTTTGAATAGTCTGAATATGTGGCCTTTTCTGACGCCCTGGCAGGTCTGGATCAGACATCCCGAGGACAAGGATTGCCCATGGGTTCCCGAACTCGCTACCCTGGGAGAGCCTCATCCCTAGGTCTAGTTTGCTTCCCTGTGAGTGCACATGTGTAGTTCAGAAGGACATTAAGTAACTGTTCCATCAATAGACGTTGGTGATGCTTATCTTCCTATTTCTCTGGAATCTGGCATGCAAGACTTTCAAGATGACCCACTCAGATAAATGTCTAAGTGACAAGTACTAAGACAAAATGCACAGTCTGATTGGAAAAAGCTGAAGATGAAAGAAGGGCGCACTTTCTTCTCGGTGGCTTTTCGTGTTTCACTTGGATAACTAGGCTTATGCTTGTTCACTCCTATGTTAATTCTCATGTGTTGTGATAAACAGTTCTGCGCGTCACAGCGAATGAAAGAAGAAATAATTCCTAATCTGTTGCTGGTAATATCCAGTAAGTGCATCAGAACATCCCATAAAGGCTTTTTAAAAGTTTTAGAATAAAGACATAGGAAGAAATGTTCTGCTTCCTCCCTCTCTCTCTCTCTCTCTCTCTCTCTCTCTCTCTCTCTCTCTGTATGTGTGTGTGGTGTGGTGTGGTCTGTCTGTGTGTGTGTGTGAGTGTGTGTGTGTGTGTGTGTGTAGTCCACTTTCATTGCTTAGAACAATGAATCTCTCTATAAGACAACTTCCATTTCCACCCTGCCTTCTCTAATCTTTGTCTACCCTCTTTCATGCATCCCCATTTTCATCCCAACCTTATTATCTGATCAAATATCTGAGAGGGGAAAACGTAAGACTATGGCTTAATGCATTCCTGCCTTATCGCCAACAGTAGTAGGTCAAGTGCTCTCAAGGTGTATTCTATCCAAATCAAATAGTCATCCGCATTAAGCAGGTAAACAAAACAACTAAAGTAAAATGTACCCCAAAGTACAGTGACTCACATAGAACAGAAGAACATTCATCTCACAAGGAACAATCCAAGGCTATCAACTCAGAGGTCTGTGTGCGTGTGTGCATGTGTGTGTGTGTGTGTGTGTGTGTGTGTGTGTGTGTGTGTGTGTGTGTATTTCAGGGAGAAGGCTCTCTTTCTTCCCTACTCTGACATTTGGAAATACAACCCAGAACCAGGGCATTGTGCCATCATGTGACTTCCAAGAGTCTTCTCCCTGTCACCATTGTATTTGTGGGAAGGCAAAGACAATCAGGAACATGAGACTTGAATGACATCCATCACCTTTGCTCACATAGCAGACATCCTATGACACAGCTTGCTGGAGAGGGAACAGGAAAACACAGCTTCTCACTAGGTGGCTTCGTTTCTGCTATGATGGTCTCCTCCCGTGGAAGAGGCAGAGCACAGATTTTAGTGGCCACCTTACAATGCTCACCATCGCCCCTCTACAATCCAAAGGTCCTGACAACAATACACCCCTTACCTGAAGAACATGAAGCCGAGAGGAAGGCCTTAGAATCAGTGTAACTCTGACTAGGTAAAACTAACTGTCCCTATGGCTTAATTAGTCATCTGAGATGAAAACACATTGTAAAAATGGCATGTTGAAGATTTCTGGGGTTGCCTAATGAACTAGTCTACATTTATGTTCACAGAAGCATTGTGAGAATAAAGTCAGAAAATCCCTATGAAAGATGTTTAGAACACTGAAAAGCATTAAATGCTTCTGCAGTGTTAAGAGATTTTAAATACTCCTTCATTGTTCAAATTTGAAGAATCAGTTTAGACATAGGAAATCAAGCTTGAAACTCCCATAGTCAAAAAAGACATGGTGGTGCTAATGGATGAAACCAAGACACCAGTCAGCTCCAAACAGAGACAACAGAGAATACACGTAAGGAAAAAGAGAATGTATGTCCCAGTGAAGCTGACGCTCCATTTTAAAACTGATTCACACCAGTGAAGGAAGGACTGGCAGTATGGATGTGCTGAGACCGTTCAGGCCAAAGGACAGCCAAATGACCCACCATTGTACTACCAGCTCTGAGGTTTGGACCACAAAATTTGAAGGCACCATTCAATTGGAGAGCCGTCTTCTGTGAATGAATCCCAGATGCAGAGATTCCCTGAGAAGAAAGAAATGTTGCAGTAGGGCACAGCAAATGAAAAGAAGGAGCATGAGGAACAGAAAGAGGCAGACTTCTTTATCGAGAACAGGAACAGTGCAGGTCACAGCAAATTATAAGTTTTGGAGATGCCATTTTTAAAGGTCTTTAAAGAAGGAGTAGAAAGCCTCCTTCCCATCAGAGATAACAACCTTGATCAATGCCCTGACATGTCACAGAAAGAGGTCAGCTGAGTTAGGTAATGGAAGTTTCCTGACCCATTGACCTTGTTTGGCATCAGAGACTCAATGTTAGCCATTAAATGTCAGATCAATTCTCAATGATTTAAACATTTTACCCCAAAGTCTCTAGCTTCCTGGAAGCTTTGACAAAAACAAAAAAATGTTCAAACATTATCATTTCTCAAGAGTCCAAGGAATTGCTATTTTGGCTTAATACATCTTCAGATTGTTTTAAATATTTTTATTAGTTCTTTGAGAATTGCATAAACGTAGTTTGAACATTTCATCACCCCTGTCTTCAGTTTTCAGCACTCACATCTCCATTGGTCTCCAGTGCTCATAAAGCAGTACCTGAGCACTTTTTTAAAAAAAATCTATATTATGGTTTTCAATATATATCTATATTAATGAAATGAATTTTCTCCCTGGGATTCATTTTTTCTCAATTATTTGTGTGTATTGTGCACATGAATGTATGCATGTTCAGTGTGTGAGTGTTCACATGCGTGTGTGTGCTTATGCCAGTGGAGGTTGCTTTCCACCCTATTCATTGAGGATGGCAATCTTCACTGAACACAGAGCTTGCTGATCAGGCTAGTCCATCTAGTCCCTCGTCTTTATCTTTCTGGGGCTGGAATGGAGGCAGGTGGGTAGCCACACACCCAACATTTGCATGAACTCTGGATCTGAACTTCAGTCCTCAAGCTTTTGCGGCAGGTACTTATCCACTGAGCTGTCCCCCAGCCTCTGGGATTCTTATTAAACAATGAACAGTAAGGTGTTTCCTGATACAGTCGTCCCTGGAATTACCACTCTATCATAATTATGCATGAAAAGGCATTTCTCTCTTTAGGTCAGAGAAGGCCATGTTTAATTGATCTTCTATCCCATACCATGGGGAACATTTGGTTAGGTAGTCAATAAATAACACCCTCTCTAAAGCAGACAGGATCAGGTTTGAGGGGAGATGAAATGGGAGCCCATCCATACCGCTCTCAAAACTTTAGAGAGACCCTCATAGATTTCCTCCTAGGAGAAAAAAAAAATGAGTTAAGATCGTTGATTCTACACAAGGAGAATTAAGTCCAGTTTTCCAGTGAAGGCGCTAGAGTCTGGAGGAGACCTCTGACACACACTGAAGATTCTGTATGTCATGCCTCTGTTCAGCACCACGTGGCAACATGCCTTTGTCAGGGATGATTTGTAACTCCTTCTTTTCTATCTTGGAAACCACCGAGAGATTCCAGGGTCCAAAGACTGGCATGTCATTCTCGTGGGCATAATACATGTCATTTTAATGACTAGTTGAAGGATTAAATGGGCCAACAATTGCTATCCCTGGCTACCAACAAATTTTGAATTGGTATCGGCTGCTTGAGGGTGTCACTTGTATGAGGTGTGACAAGTTGTAATGGAAAATAACACCTAATCTAGATACTAGTTCAGTTTCAGAACTGCTGTGAAGAAGAGGGGAGAAGATTACAGCTCAGTGCAGCACCAGCCTCCCACTCCCATTGTACCTGCTGTACAATTATTGCTGTCTTGCCTGCCAAAGTTCCATTAAGGGCTCCTGGCACTTGCCTGGATACTCTACTAAATTTAATCCCCCAAAATCACTTATTCTTGCCAGCTGGGCACATCAAACCAAAGAAATAATATCAAGCAGATATAAAGGAGTCTGTTTTATCTAAACATATGGCAGAAGTAAATGAGAAGAGGGGCTTTTCACTGGTGTGATTTTGCGCGCGCGCGCACACACACACACACACACACACACACACACACACACAATCAGTTTTACTGTCAATGCAAATATTCATGCCCAAACAGAGGATATTGCCAATAGGTAACTACCGAGAATCTGATACCCTTTGGCTGCTTCTAAGACAAGGTTTGGCTTCAAAGCTGAGCTGGGGTTGTAGCCATGTCCCCTTCTGGGAGGGCATGTAGCGAAGTCAGCAAAGGCTACACATTGCACTCTGCTCTTCCACTAAGCGTGGATGATCTAGACCAGCTTGGTGGCAAGGAGAGATACATGGCTGTCCTTCCCCATGCTCACATTCAGAACCTTCCAGTAGGATCCTTGAACCCAGCTTTAGAGGAATCTTCAGTGCTAAAACATTCACAGCCTGAATGATTTGGTGCTGGCTCTCTGGATTGTGCTTAGCTGTTTGTTTTTCCACTTCCTTAAATACAGATTTCTTGAAAACAAATTAAATTTAAAAATCCTAATGGTAGCCTCCAATGGAGCCACCTGAAATCTGCTTCATTCCCAGCCCCCCCCCCACCCCATCCCCCAACTCTGTGACTTTATTTATTTCCCAAGAGAGAAAGATTTGCATTATGATGTAGTTCTCTGTAGAAAGAAGATGCTTGCTGGCAACACCCAGGGCTCTATTTTCTCCCTAGATTTTGATGATAGCAAGCACACGCACACAGGAAGGACTTGTTTTGCAAGGACAGTCATGCCCTGCTTGGTGACCTTTGACCTCCCCCAGGCGAACTTAAGGTTAATGTGATTGCACTCTGGACTTGGACACCAGAAACCATGAACTCAAGACTAGAAACAGTAGATGGGATCTAGTGGAGGAATATAGCCCCCTGGGCAGAGAAAATAACTAGGTGATTTTGCCCACCCAAACCCCCAATTAGCAGTTATTTACAGGCCACTGGCCTGCAACTTCAATTACCTGGTCAGACATATTCATATTAACACAGTATCTTGCTCAAATATAAATCACCTGCCGCCGGGCCGGCTGGCTCTCAGAGGAGCAAGTAGGGCAGAGGAGTTTAGAACGGGAATGCTGGTGTGGGTTAACATTTGTGCTACAGTGGAAGCTGGTCAGAGCTCTTAGCAGCTCTCCCAGGCACCCACCCAGGATGTCCTCCTTTCAGGGCAATGCAGATGGGCCTCCAGCCAGACAGCCGTCTATCTCCTTGTCCTCACCCTCCAGCTGTCTCTGCCTCAGGGTCCCACACAACATCGCACAGTCCCATTCTCCCTGATGTCTTGGGAAACCTTCACCAGCCTCACTCCAAACCTGCCTCATTTCTGAGCTGACAATTTCCCAGGCTTGCGACGACACCGGGGAAGTCTCTTGGCCGTAGAAAAAGGAGGGCAGGATATTGGAAGGAAGCTCTCCTAGACAGATGGGAATGAGAGAGCTGGGACTAACTGGAGGCAATAAAGGTGTTAGCAAATAGCAAGAGGGGAGAGTGGGCCCCGCAGAATGTTCGCTGTCCTACGTGCTGCGCTGCGCTGCGTGCTGTACCAGCGCCAGCGAGCTGCCTAGCTAAGCCTCTGTATTCACAGCATGTGGCTGTGGCAGATTCACAACCTACTCACGGCTTTGTCAGGATCACATGATCTGGCTGAGCCTCTGCCCAAGTCCAACTAAGGAGGTTAATGGCTCTTTGTCATCTGTTTCTCCTGCTCATCTCTTGTGTCCTACTCGATTGTTCTTTTCCTTGTCCCTATTCCACCTCGCATTATATCCTTCGTGCTTTATTTTTAAGACGTATGTATGTTTTATTATTATTATTTTTATTGTTGTTGTTGCTGCTGTTGTTATGATTATTTGTATGTATGCGTGTGTGAGTGGGCGTGTGCACGCACGTGCATGTGTGGTGTGGGAATTCAGTGTCGAGCAGAAGAAGAGGTTGTTGTGAGCCAGCTGATGTGTGTGTGGGCTAGGAACTGAACTCAGGTCACTTGAGTAATCTCTCCAGGCCTCAGATTTTCTTAAAGGGGAGCCTTCTCCTGAAGGCCAAGCCCATGTGCAGTAACCAATGACAGTGAAATCAGAGCCATCTAGCTGGACCCTACCTGTGAAGAAAACCCACTTCTTGCCTAGAATTGTGTGCGTGATATTTGAATGAGGAATATAGTGAGAACCCCCAAGGTGAACTGGAGTGTAGCTCAGTTGCAGCTTGTGTGACCTCCTGATTTCAATCTCCAGCCCTACAAACACCAAACGGATGAGCCCAGAGATGCCAGAAGGCAAAAACATCACCAAAACAAGAAATAGCATAAAAAAAGGCATGCGACCTCTCCTAGTTTGAATGCTCTCTCACAGCTAAGCAAATCACTACTTGAAAAAGTCAAGAAAGTTTCTAGGTTACACAACCAACTTGAGAGCCAAGTTTCCTGCTCACCCCCTTGTGAATTTCAATATTAAAAAACAGAAGTCACACCCCCTCTAGGCCACTTGCAACCAGTTTTGAACTGAGAGAAAAAAGAGACAAAGTGCCAGAGTTGCTTCTGTGTTCCTGGGACAGATGACCTGAAGGAAAGTCACTCAAGCTACTGGTTTTCAAGAGTCTCCTTGATGAGAAGCTGGCCAGGTAATCTACTTCTGCAATCCAGTGACCCTGGAAGTTTAACTCTCACCAGAATACCTACCACTTCGAAGTAAACAGTATTCACAGTCCTTTCTGCTAAAACAGGTTAAGTAAATAAAAAGGAAAGATCAGGCTAATGTTGTGGGCCTCCATTATAACTTGGTAACCAGGGATAAAAGACACTGATAACAATAAGCAAGTTTCTAGGGTCTACCATTTACAATTTAAATGCTTTACTGGTGAGGTTAAAAGTTCAAAGTTGAGTCACAGTCTGAGGTGGCCCTGCTCTTCCTTTTTAATTATCTGAGGTCAGGAAGTTAATAATACCAGAAATCCCCAATGGAGACCTCCTGTGCACTCTGTGAACTTTAAACTCTCCTCTCTCTCTCTCTCTCTCTCTTTTTTTTAAATGGGTAAAAAGTTCAGTAGAAACACAGTGGACTTTTCCTCTTAACCTCCACCCATTCATCCCCTAAGGTCAAAAGTTCAACTGTAAAACAGAAAGCCTTGTTCTCTGATCTACATTTAAACAGATCACTTATTAAAAGGTAAACATTCCCCAAAGCAAGCCAAAGTCCAAAATGAATCTGTTCAATAAAAATGAAAATATTGTAATAAAAAGTCTTTGATCTTTATCACTTGCCTTGGAATTGAACATCAGGCTTCATTTTTATTTATTTTTTTTTTTAATTTTTTATTCTTAGTAAAAGAGCATTCTCATGAGCTTTCTGATCGCCCACTTCTTCCCTGAGATTGGCCTATCTAGAAAAGATAAAACTCAGACATTTTCAAGTAGTTATTTTTACTCTTTTATCTAAAAACCTTTGTGTTTCTTCTTTTGCATCCACAGGTGTTTAAGAAGCACCGTGTTTAAGTCGGAGAAGTGTTGAGTGCTATGGAATTAAGACATGTTTGTGAGGATGCTGCAGACCTACAGAAACAATAAAGAATCAGGGGCAGGAAGCTCCTGGGAGCAAGAGACAGGCCAGATCTGACATCGTAAATACATACATACAGCTCAGGCATGAAGCCTGAGGACAGACACGGAGTTGGATAGGCACTTAGCAGTAGCAAGGCTTACCCTGACTCCAGACTTCCCACCTGGACAGCCTACAAAGCAATCCCTGTAGTGCCCCTACCAGGAAAGCAAATAGACTCAGTCGTTTTCAGAACATGTCAGTCCTTTTTCTAAAAGATCTTACCTGTGTGTCACCCCCATTTGAAGTAAGTGAGCAGACAGGGTCTTACTGTACAACCCAGGCTGGCCTCCAGCTTGTAATTCTTCTGCCTCAACTTTCCAAGTTGATGATATTACAGGTACTTATCATCACATTCAGCTCAAAAACTTCTGTAGAAAGATTTTTGTCACAACTTATTAATTACATGAGAACACTGTCACTGGCTTCCTACTTGAATCATTTTCGTAAAGATGAATAAATACACTTAGTTATAGAAAAATGATAGAACTTATGAAATATGTAAATAAGGATATGGAGTAAATATTCATAATAAATATTTTATACATGAGAGCTTATATGACTTGGTGGTAACTTTTAGCACAAAGTCAAAACTAGATAGAGTTCTAACTCCATCTAGTTCTAAATCAATCTGCCTTGAGATGGATTCCCACCGTGAGCAATGTGCCTAGTGTCCTCAGGGACTCCTGGATGCAGCTGGATGACCCAGACCAGGAATGGCCCAGCCAGGAAGGAAGTGTGGGGAGAGCATGGGTTACTTCCTTCTGCTAGGGCTCCCTTCTCAGCAGCTGTGAGGAAGAATGGAAATTCCTCATGAGTCAATCTGTGACTTCAAAGCATGGGATAAAGCTTGAAAGACACGATCTTATTGATTAGGATGTTGACTGAAAGGAAGTCACTATATTTAGGAGGCCATTTAGGGAAAACTAAGTATTAAAGTAGTTATTTAAAAAAATGACAGGGATTTGGACACTCAGAAGATTTGTAGGCTGGTATTACATGACCAACTTCTGGTTTCAGTTCTACTGACAAATTGCTTATGTGCATTTCTGTTCCTTCTTTTTAAATTTTGTCACTAAATTTTATTTGAGGTAGCTGTTTCCAACCTTCTGACTGAGTGAATTCTCTGATTAAAAGGGGGAGTTTCCTTCTCAATACTGTTTGTTTTTTAAAAAAAAAGTTATTATGTAGCAAGGATCATGTTGTACTCTAAACAGGCTACCTTCACTGTCACTTTTAGCTAGAAACGGAATTTGACTCACTCACATAAACGCACAGCCCGATGGAGATGGTGTGTTACGGGTGTCATAAGAGTCTGCCTTGTTCTCAGATGCCTCTATACCTTACACACTTTGATCTCGCTATCTGGCGCTACCCTTTGGTCCCACCCTTAGCCTAGTCCTCTTGCCTCACACATCTCCTCCTTTCTGTGCCCCCTCTTCCTCTTCTTTGTAAGTATCTCTTCTAGTAGGGAGTTCTAACACAGTAACTATCATACTGTGTTCAGTTCATTTTTCTGCCCCTGACGGTAAACATGATCCAAAGGGGACAGCTCTTGTGCAATCCCCTGGAAGGTCCTCCATCACTAATAGTGAAGTTCAACAGGAAAGAACATAACGCATGCTTTCAGACAGCAAAACAAAAACATGCATGGCAAAGAGGTTTCTCTCACACACTACTGTCACAGTATGAGGCCTGGAGTTCTCCATAAAATCCAGTTCCATGTGAAGGCATTTGCTCACCTTTTCCCAGTTTGGATCTCAGTTGGAATTTAAAAAAATGTTCATAGCTAGAGTTTACAAGAATCTGGGGGACGATCTCATCCTCATTTCCAGAAAACTTGTGCATGCTCTAAAACAAGCCCGTTGATGGTCTCTGTCCCTCACCTTTTCCTCACCAGCTATTGCTCAGCAAGGGCCCTCTCAGGGGCCCTGTCCTTGAATAGTCTCCCCAGTACCCTTCCGTCTGTGGATTTCTCTAGAGCTGTGAGGCTGGTGTCTTTGGAAAAGTTGAGTAGGAGGAAAGGATGGGAGCTGAGAAGGAAGAGAGAAAGCCCTCCTGCTTTGACATGTGCCTTATTACTAGTGGGCTGCTGTACTCTAACCCGGTGCTGCCAAATTTAGCTTTAAAATCAGGTCTGCGTTCCAAATCTGTCCTCACCTCTCACCTCTCTGACTTTGAGCAACACATAAAACTTTTCTGAACCTGAATTTTGACTGTTGTCTCCCTCTCTTTTTTTCTTGTGGGGGGGATCAATACAGGACTCAGTGGAGAACAGTACCAATGTCAGGTCCTGGGGAGAGTCAGCCGACAGTGCAGATGTTTTCATCTCCCCGGCCACTCTGTGCTCTGCACCTTGGTTGTTTGTTGTACGTTCGGTCTCTCATGTCTACTCTAAGCTGTGTCTCTTCCTTGGCCCAATAGTACGCACTGGGGCCTCCCATGGTCTATTTCCTACTGATCCTCCTGTAGGCAGTGTGTGTAAATCCCTCCTTCCTCCTTTTGCTCACCCAAGGTAATCTGGTCACAAACAAGGACAAAGAGTGCCTCACACATCCCATGGGAGGGTGGCCTAGAACATTCCGCTTGATTTGCTAGTCCAGTTAGTCTACACTTCTAAGACAATGGGAGCTTAGTTGCCAAATTTCACTGAAAGAAAAAAGCAAATACTTGAGGGGCAAGATTATCCCCCACAAAGAGAACTTCTTGGAGTGATATCTAGTCACATGGCTACCTAAAGACGGGATTTCCAACCTTAAACCACACAGGTGAGAACAGTGTCCCAGGAATAGGTTGATTAGAAGATGAAAGGAAGAAAGGCCCTGAATAACTCTGTGCTTATCCACCCAGTAACTATGATATGCCTACATGGTTTGAGGAAATATATAATTTCTGAGCATTGCAAAAAAGAACACAGACTCCAGTGACATTTAGACACCAATGAAAGCCCAAAATACAGTGTTTAATTAAAATATTAATGCTGGTTAAATGCCCACAAACGGGGTGTGAAAGCAAATATTCCTGGTTCTAAATATAAAGGTTTCAAAATTGGCATTGCAAAATCTCTTCAAGTCTATGCCTCAACCAAATGTTAAATAGTTGTGGTTGCTTTTATGAACTAAATCTGTGCTTGCCTCCCCCCAATTCACATATCAAAGCCCTACCTCCCAGGGTGATGGTATTAGGAGGTGGGGATTTATGTAGTTTGTCTAAAGCTCTTCTTTGCCTCTGCAAGAGAAGATGAGAAACTGACTAATTTATAAAGAACATAAATTTGTTTAGTTCATAGTTCTAGAGCAGTGGTTCTCAACTTGTGGGTTACAACCCCTTTGGGAGTTGCATATCAGATATTTGTGTAGAAAAACTACAGTTATTAAGTAGCAATGAAATAATTTTATGGTTGGGGGTCACCACAGCATGAGGACCTGTATTAAAGAGGGTTGCAGCATTAGGAAGGTTGAGAACTGCTGTTCCAGAGGCTGGTGAATCACCAGACTAAGTGACCAGCCTCCAATAACACATTTTGTTGTGCTGTATGACGATAAAGTTACCATATATCTCATGAATACAGAGGGGGTGCTGAAGTCAATGTCTGCAAGCACACCACTCCTGAGCTAAAGGCATTAATCAATCCATCCTGAAAGGTAGAGTCCTCACTACCTTATCACCTCTGAAGTTTCCACCTCTCAAAGTTGTAATTCTGGGAATTAACTTTCCAACACAATGGAACCCAAACAGACCAGGTTAGGCTTAAAGCCATGAGAGCTGACCTTTTCATAGGATGCTGAAGGGACCCTGGTTTCCTTTTTCTGCCATGTGAAAATCCAGCCATCTGTGAGCCAGGAAGAAAACCCTTACCAAGAATCAAGCTAACACCACAGTCTAGGACTTTTCTAGGTCTAGAACAGTAAGGGTGAGAAATAGATGCCTGTTGTTTAAGCTGCTTGTCTATGGCATTTTATTGCAGGAACCCAAAGTGACGGAAATGCAATCACCCTCTTGTTACAAACCTTGGAAACACAAACTAGTTCAAGGCAGAGAAACTGTCTGCTTAATATTGCTAACAGTTTTGAAAAACCATTACGCAGGTTGTATTTAAATACAGGTGGATACAGACTAGTCCACCCTTCAAGTAATTGCCCTTCTTCATTTTAGACAATGAAATTTTAGACAATATGGAAAGAGCTGAGGATATTGTTCCAAGAGTTCATGGTTTTTTAGTTCCAACCACAAGGTGGAGAGTTTATTAGCTCAGCTTTAAAACAAGACTAGACAGACCCCACATAGTCCAGGTCATCTCTAATCATAGGATTGCTCACATTATGTCTGGAGAACAGCCAGACACTGCAGCCAATTTAGAGATTAGCCTAGACTCACAGCCTAAAATTTGTATTTTTGTAATCTATATTGCATTACGCATATCTAATTATATATTTGATAGGTTATATAATTGGTTATATATTTTGTTTGTGTGTGTGTGTGTGTGTGTGTGTGTGTGTGTGTGTGTGTGTGTGTGTGTGTTGTGTCTAAATCCATGGATCAGCTTCAAGAGAGGATAAGTTCTAGGACTCAGGTGAATTTATCTGGGTCAGTTACAGACTCCTACTCTCCTCATGCTGGAAAAAGACCAATCTTCAAGATTGAGGACACAAGGCTCCATGTAACCAGAGATCTCATGCCAAGGAAGAGTAGGTTAAAAATAGACACAGGTGGCTACATATGACTCCTTTCCACGAGCTTCCAGACCTCCTGGGGGCAAATTTCTTGCTTTGCTGCCAAAATTCTCTATTTGTCTTATCAGAAAGAAATACTGAGTAGAATAATATACTTAGAAGTACCTGATCTCCATGGAGCAGACTAACTAGTTAATCATATTTTTTTCAGTGATTTTTTTTAAGTGATGAAACTATTAGGATTGTTTTAGATAACCTTAGAAAAAGTTGCCATCAGTGCCATAAGGCGAGCCTTCCCCAGGAACTGTGTTTGCCATGTCTTCTGTGTCTAAAATATTCTCCTAAAGGTACTTAGATCCCAGCTCATATTGATAATGCGGTAAGGTGTATCTAAGCTCTGTTAACATTTGCCAAAAGTCCCTTTCCTTTCTGACCATGACCTTGCCATACATATCCCCCACTGACAACATCAGCTTTGTGACAGGTGGTACTGGGTATTGTGACTAATCTAATATCCACTGACTCAAGGGTAATCACAGAGCAGTAACAGTTGTTTTGTGTGTATAATGTGTCAGGCACTTTCCGAGCATGTTTTGTTTATTAATCGATAGTGTTCAGTACAAATGGATTATCATAATAATCTTGAAGAATGGTTTTATTTTTCCTTTTCTACAAATAAGGGATCTAAAACAACACAGCTAGCAGCATTCCATGAAGAAGCAATCATGGCAATATCCAAAGCTGATAGTCCAGCAGCAGGATACAAAATATGACAGTGGCAGTATTCCTATTCAACCAAGTCTATCTGTAAAGAAAGTACTGAAAGTCTGTGAATTGAAAATTTACTGTCATTAGACACCAAGGACCATAGTGAACTATAAATTGCATCTTGTACTTCTTGAGTCAAATATCAATCTAACAAATTAGCTGGTTTTTCTTTAAATGTTTTTAGGTGGTGGGAGAGAAAAGAGAACTGACCATTGTTGTGGAATATTTGATAACACTGTGTGAAGATATGTCTCTGTTCTTCCTTGCCTGCCTAAGGCACCGTCTGATTGGCTTAATAAAGAGCTGAACAGCCAATAGCTGTTCATGCCTATGGCACCTAATAGGCACCTGTCTATGGAATTTTATTACAAAAACCCAAAGTGATAAATGCAATCACCCTCTTGTTACAAACCATGGAAACAAAAAACTAGTTCAAGGCAGAGAAACTGCCTGCTTGATATTGATAACAGCTTTTATAAACCATTACTCAGACAGTATTAAAACTACAGATGGATACAAACTAGTCCACCCTTCAAGTAAATTCTTCATATTAGACCATGAAGCGCTGTATGGAAAGAGCTGAGGATATTGTTCGAAGTGTTCATGGTTTTTTTAGTTCCAACCGCAAGGTGGAGAGTTTTCTAGATCAGTTTTAAAGCAAAACTAGACAGACCCCACATAGCCCATAGATGGGCAGGAGAGAATAGGCATGACTTGTAGGCAGAGATAGGAACTCTGGGAAGAAGCTGAAGCAGGAGATTCTCCAACCAGACGTGGAGGAAGTTGGACATACAGTCCTGAGGAGCGGTAGTGAGCTATGTGGCAGGACATAGATTAATAAAACAAGTTAGTTTCAGTTTTAAGAGCTGGTTGGAAACAAGCCTAAGCTAAGGCCAAGCTTTCATAATTAATAAAAAGTCTCTGTGTCATTATTCAGAAGCTGGTAAGCCAAACAAAGTCTGACTATAGACCATCTCAAAGAAAGTAGTGTACATGACAATGTAAATACAGAACAAAGCCACTCCTAGAAGAAATATCAAGGAGGCACGGGGTGAAAGGGCAGACATCTAAATAGAAAGCCATCTTGGCCCAAGAATGGACTCACTTGCATGTAATCTGTTGGCTGTCTTTTTGGCTAGCCAGGAGGGAGTAAGAAATCCAGAGGGACAACAGCTCAGAGAAGGGTTTTGTTTGGTTGTTTGGCAGCACTTAACTGTAGGAAGTGATGGGGAAATTCTCGTTTCTGAGAACACTTGTCATAAGAAAGTCTGAAATTAGACTTTCAGTGAAGAAGAAGATATTGCTGCAATCGCAGAAAGTGAAGTGCAGCAAAGCTCTGGGGCCAGACAGCATCTATGTGAGAGTTCTGAAGATGTGAAATGGCAGAGATTAATGAGAACATATACCATCTCTGTAAAACAGCAGCTAAGAGTGAAGACTGCCTTCTAAGATGGTCCATTCTCTATGAGATTTGTTTCCATTATGTTTGTTATTGCTATAACTCCTTTTCAAGAAAACCAAGAGAAATGCCAAGAATTCAGATGAGCACATTTTGTCTTGGTGCTAGGATACTGTGGAATGGGTAATAAACACACACACACACACACACACACACACACACACACACACACACACACACACACACGGTAGGGGGTTGGGGGACAGAAGGAGGGAGGGAGGGAGAGAGAGAATAAATTAGACTAGTACTAAATATAGTCTAGAGGTTGAAACTTGACAGGCTCCCATCAACCCCATAGGGATGGAATTTATACTTCTACATCCTTAAGTGATAATAACCAGAACAGCTCACCATCATGAGTCTGCCCTATTCAAAAGACTTGAGAAGGAAGAACCAGATGGTATTTTGAATCTAACACTAAATTTGAATCATGGAGAGTGTACATTTAGGCAAATGAGAAGAGATTAGCTACAGTTTCCCTGGAATCCTGTGTTGGGTGAAAACATAATTTCATCTGCATCTTTTAAATAGTTAAGAAATACACATGGACCACAGCAATTACTTCTCATGTGACTGACACCTTATGGGGACAAGCTGTAAGAAAGATACAGTAGCCATTGATTGTGTGATAATTGATAGTGCTCCATTGAGTGCTTACTGCATGAGGCACTCTGCTCAGAGTTTACATTCATCTTTCCTCCCTCGTGAGGAAAGGCATACTCTCCTTTGGAAACACCTGCTATTTTAGAAAGAAACATGGCCTAACGTGTAGGACAGAGGGCCAACCAAGGTCAGAGTTCAGATGAGTTTCAAAGAAAACTTGTGTAAAACTTTTTGAGTAAAATGTGGTCTCCATTAAAATAGAATGAAGGCTGGGAGGGATGCAAAGAGAAAAATAATGTGTGACCTTTTCTTTCAGATCAATCTGGGGGTCAACTGAGAGCTTCTATGTTCTCCCAAAGCCTCACTAGTCATGGAACATCAGTTCCAACCCCCACCAGGACCCAAAGAGTTCCTTCTCTTTCTAGTTAGCTTGCTATAACTTCTTTGTATTTTTCTTTTCCCAGTCTTCTCCTCTGTGGCTGTTCCAAGCATCTTCCCCGTGGCTGCCCACATGGGATTTTAGATCTCTATGATTTTGAAGTGTCAGCAGAAAGTTTGTGTGAGACGTCCAGGCCTTCCTTCTTTTACAAGCTCTTTTTGCTCAAACAGTGATGACAAAAGAATCTGGATCCCATAAAGACCAGAGCTGCTCCAATCTGAGTTCAACAAATGACCTTGCCCCGCAAAAGTACTTCAGGGTTCAGAGTTCCTCATACTATGTTCTAAGGGCTTTCTGTGCAGTAAAGGTTTGTTGACTGAATTCACAACATATGATATACCATGGACTACAGATCAATATCCGAATTACAACGTTCTTGTATCGAGAAAGAGAAAAAAAAAAGTCATGTGGCAGATGATGCTGCACCCATGTAAAACCCTCAAAAGAGGGAAGAAAAAGATCCACAACTTCAGATAGGACATACACCTTGGCTTTGCTCACTGCTTCTTCTCAACTGTATTTTCTCTTTCACAAAACTATAAGCCTTTTGGAAACAAGGCTGAAGCAAATATCTAATGTTTGGTGACCACCTTTCCAGCTAATCCCCCTGCCACTAGAAAAAGAGCAGAAATTAAACTAGCCTTCCTTCTTTGTCAAACTCTGAGGAGACTTACATGTCACTGTCGCACTGTAAGAAGTAGAAGCTTTGATGCATTCCCATCCTCTCTGCTCAGCTGTCTCTAGAAAAGGTTCATTCTGCACTCTGCATCTCAGGTATGATAAACTGTTTTATACAGCATCTGTCTTTCAAATTGGCTAGATTTGAGAACCCAGTTTTTCGAGCAGTGGGAATCACTGTGCAGCTGCTGTGTAGATGTGGTTAGCTTCCATGATAAGTTCACTTTCAGTAAGAGAAACTGTCCTCAACAACATGGGTGGGCTTCATCCATCACTTGAAAGGCTTAGGACAAAAGTGAAGGTTTCCCTGAGGAAAAAGAAATTCCATCCCAAGATTACAACATAAATGTTTGCTCAGGAACATCCAGTCTCCAATCTTCCTTATTCTTTGATATACCAGACTCCACTATCACATATGTCAAATTTACACACACACACACACACACACACACACACACACACACACACACACACACACACACATCTTCCTACATTCTTTCACTTACTAATTACCAAGATTGAAGCTACAAACATTATTCACCCCAGAGTTTTCAAATGAACAGATTCAGTGAAGGAACAAGGGATCCGAGTGTAGATGTAGACGGAAACCAAGGAAAACAGGATACAGTTTTGCAACATGGGGATCCTGTTCCTGCTCTGAGAGTGACCCTTTCTAGATGGAGGAAGGATCTTTGCCAGGGCCCAGTGGAAACTGGAACCTTAGCTGTACCTTCTCATAGGACGCCTGTTCAGGAACGGAAATAGCTTCCCCCAGACACAGAGCACTGTAGAACTAACACATCAGGAAGGAAGTCTCTACTACCCTTTCTCCTGTTCCTTATCTCTGTTGGTGCCGCCAGCCTCACACTGGCAAAACTCAGACAGAAACCGGTGAGGAAGGGACCCCATAGTGTTATGCCGCTCATCAGACTCCGCTGACACAGGACAAGAGCGGGTGGGCATAGAATGGGAAGACAAAGCTACCACAAGATCATGATGGCTTCTAGCTTTTATAGGTCAATCTTGGTTTTCATTGCTTATCTGTTAGCTTAACATATCCAATTCATCCCAAATTGCATCTTCTCCAATGCTATGATTTTCCCTGGCTCCAAACCTCTCTTGTTATATAGTTTCATGGAAATAACCCAGGATTTAATTGCCCTCCCTTCAATCTTTGTACTTTTAATGAAATTATTTGTTATCATCTGTGAAACCTGAAGCTAAAGTATAATCAATTTATGAAGATATATAGATTCATTTATAAGGAAAATATAAGCACATTTTATGAATGTTAGGTAAAGTCATCTTAGGATTAAATTGTTATCTTTTAGGCCTGTCAGGAGGCATCCATTACAACTCTAAGAAGATACAATATGAATTCTGAAATACGTAGTCGATGGAGTAATTTTCTGTTTTGAGTCAATCTTTGTCTTCTTTCAGATACCAAAGAATTATTATTTTTACTGCCTCATTTATTATGGTTAAAGAGAGAACAGATGGGAAGGGAGACAGTTCAAAGTTAGAGTGGTTGCTTAGTGTGTGCAAGGCCTTGGGTTCAACCCACAATACAGCAAAAAGAAACAGTTAAAGAGATGTGGAAGATGGAGATATAGAGAGAGGGGGGGTAGAGAGGAGGAAGAGAAAGAAGAGAAGGAGGATAAGAGGGAGAGGAGCCCATCATGATGTCTTCCTCAGTGCCATCTCCTGTCTAAAGCTTATAGATCTAGGCTAGGCACAAACAGAAGAGAACATTATATTTGGAAGTATCAATTGTTTTTTTGAGTGCCTGAACTGTGATTGTAAAATCAGAAAGTCAATTATTATGGGTATATTTCTAATCATATGGAGCAGAGTGGGAAAAAAATAAGAGAAATAAAATATAGATGATAGATAGATAGATAGGTAGGTAGGTAGATGATAGATAGATAGATAGATAGATAGATAGATAGATAGGTAGATGATAGATAGATAGATAGATAGGTAGATGATAGATAGATAGATAGATAGATAGGTAGATAGATAGATAGATAGATAGATGATAGATAGATAGATAGGTAGATAGGTAGATGATAGATAGATAGACAAATGATAGATAGATAGATGATAGATAGATACATAGATAGATACATACATAGATAGATAGATAGATAGATAGATAGGTAGATGATAGATAGATAGACAGATGATAGATAGATAGACAGATGATAGATAGATAGATACATAGATAGATAGATAGATAGATAGATGATAGATAGATGATAGATAGATAGACAGACAGATAGATGATAGATAGATAGATAGATAGATAGATAGATAGATAGATAGATGATAGATAGATAGACAGATGATAGATAGATAGGTAGGTAGATAGATAGATAGGTAGGGAGACAGGTAGATAGATGAGAGGGAGGGAGAGGGAGAGAGAGAGAGAGAGAGAGAGAGAGAGAGAGAGAGAGAGAGAGAGATCCAGAAAACAGAAGATGTGAGAGTCTTGTGTATTTGGGGCTAATGGACCTGACCCTCTGAGGCAGGCTATGAAAAACAATTCATGCGTTCTTCTTCTCAGCTCTACCTCAAGACCAGCAGCATTTGTGTGGCAGGGGTCTCCTAAATTCTCCACTTGGCTTGAATTAGTTTGCTTAAATTGTTTCTTTGGTTTCACCACACACACATCAATGATCCCTGGTAAATAAATTGGCTGCCGTCGAAGCAAACAGTGCCCTCAAAGATGTCAGGGCCAGGTAAAAGGTAACTAGAGAAAAACAAATTGAAGTATGCTTACCTTCCAGGCAACGCATCTGACTGGATAACGTTCTGTGTGACGCTGTCATCAGCCATGGGTCAGGTTAAACCCATCATTCCCATTAAGCCTTATACTAGGAAAATATCGAGCCTGAAATGGTTCTAACATATCAGAACTGGAGTGGAACAAAGAACACTGTTATATTGAGTCTTCACTTCAAAAGTTAAGTGAGTCCTATTTACCCTGAAACCTTTTCAAGTGGGGGAAATACGTTATACTCCAGAGAGTAAGCAGTAGCATGTGCCCAACCTGATTAGGCCAGTGTTAATGTATCAGACACTCTTGAGGGCACAACCCCAGTTAAGGTTTCTATCAATCTTGTATTCCATTTCTTACCAGAAATTTCTTAAAACCTCTTAGTTTCCCTTTTCTCTTTTTGAAGGAAATCTATCTAACACATAAGCAAATGTATTCACTTAAGTTTGGGGCCCTATAGGAAGGGCTGATAATAAAGTATTCAGTCCTTTGGCCAGATACAGAAAAGGGATATAAATACATCTTAGGAAATAAAAATTACTTGCATTTCTCAGAAGGAATGGGCAGGCGCTGGAAGCTTCTAAACGAATACAGTGGAGCATCTTGTTTAAGGCTTTGGGATCTGAAGGTGGACTGTAGTTTCCAATTTCTAAGTGTCATCTACCATCTGTGTGACCTTGGAGAACTTACTTAGCAACTCTGTGCCTCAAGTTTCTTAATTGGCAAAGGTAAGAAGCCCACAAGTGTGGTAGTCATGAAGTGTAAATTGGATAATAGATTTAAAGGTCATGGAACAGAGCCTGGAATGTTCTAAGTGCTCAGTAAATGTTAGCTACTGTGGTTACGAGGTCGTGGGTCATTTCCTTTTGTAGCTTTGAATACAGTACACACACCATAAATGTGTTGCTTTATTTAAATAAAAAAAAATCAACAGAATAAATGTTAATTAAATCAGCTAATGGCAGAGAGTCGATCAGTTAGGAAAATGCAATTACTTCAAAAATGACTTCTGGGATTCTTGCTCATCAAATAATAAGACTGCACTATACATATACATTTAAAGAGAACATTAAAAACGTATGATGTGCGATATGTACATGGCTCTGTCGATAAAATGTCAGCTGTGCAGGTATGAGGACCGGAGTTTTAAACCTTAGAGCCATGTAAAGTCAGAGACAATAGCCCACATCTGTAATCCCAGCACTCCTATTAGGAGCTGGGAGGCAGAGACAGAAAATGACAAGAAGCTTGTAGGCTACCTAGCCTGATGGACACAGTGGTGAATGGCAAGAGACCTTGTATGAAATTAGATGAGAGGTGAGAATGGATACCTGAGGTTGTTCTCTGACTTTCGTGTGACTGCCATACCCTGTGCACACACATTTTGCAGTTACACGCACACACACACAGCTAAGTATAGTGATCTACTCCTATGACTCCGGCACTTTGGGACAGTACAGCAGAGAACATCATAACTGAGTCCAGCCCAGGCTACATAGTGAGTTCTGTAGTAAACCAGACCACCATAGGAGACTTTGTCTTAAAAAAACAAAAACAAAAAACCCTGAAGAAACAAAAGTAATAAATAACTATTCCATTATTATTGTCAACTGCTGATTTTATAATGATTTTAAAATGGATTTTAGTTTAAGGCATGAATGGTTCTCAAGGAAATTGATAACTGGGCTCCGTCCCTTGAGATCCACATGGTGCAGCCACTGCCAGTACACAGACGTGAGGGAACTGTTCGGTGTGGGGGGGGGGGAGCTGCATCTTTGAAGTATCCTCAAGAAAGAGAAGGGCAGATTGAAACAATTAATCATAAACAAGTCATTAAAATTAGAAGTGTATTCTTAAATAGTTCCTTGATTAAGAACAAATGCCTCATTAATCTGGAACACATTGACTTGAGAACACAAGTCAAGTCCAAGAGAGTAATGGCTGACAAGACATGGAACACAGTGCACTGTATGTTCCCATCTCAAGAGCCTGGGAGGAACAGACACCGAAGAAGGTCACTGGTTACAGTGACTGAACACAGAGCCCAGTATCGCCAGAAGCAAAACTGTAAAACTCTAGAGTAAGGTGATTATTTAGTAACGAAAACATAGATACTTTAATCTATGCATAGACTCAAGGTATGTTTGCTTTACTCTGGACATGAAAATGAATCCAAATTCAAGATCTAAAAAGTAAAAAGAAGTCAACACAAATAGCTTTGAAGACGTTTTTTTACATAATTGAGTGTGGCCCTTCTTTGGGCCATACTAAAGGTAGATTTCTGAAAACAGTCTATAGTAAATTAATATGAGTATGAAATCATACATATACCTTTAAAAAACTTTTTCTTTATTCTTGAGACTTTCATATTTATATACATACCTTTTAAAACCTGATTGGGCATTAAACACACACCTGACTATAACCTTTTGACTAAATGAAACAATAAACTCTGTTTTACAGTATCAAAATATATGGATCATTCTTTGAGAAGATCCAGAGTTTCATCTTCCAAAATAGAGTACTATGAGAAAAGGGACTTTTTTTTCTCTGTTAATTATTACAGCATTACTCAAGGCATACCAGATACCCCTTTTGTAGTTGATTAACTAACAATTCCACCAGTGGCTGATAGCTTAAACTGCACATAGGTTGTGACTTGTGGTCTTCACACTCAGCCTCAGAACTTCTCATCCTTCAGTGGCCCCTCATCTACACCTCCTCACTGAGAATAGGATTCTTCACAGTATAGGGTCTGTCCATGAAGGATTACAGAGTTCTCAGAGGAATATTAAACACAAATAATCTCCCAAATGCCACTCTCAAGGGTATACTATACAAAAATTACCACAATATTTTCACAGTTAAATTCTTCTAAAGGACAACATTTTTTTCCCTTTTTTTTTTTTTTTTTTTTGGTTTTTTTCGAGACAGGGTTTCTCTGTAGCTTTGGAGCCTGTCCTGGAACTCATTTTGTAGACCAGGCTCGCCTCAAACTCACAGAGATCCACCTGCCTCTGCCTCCTGAGTGCTAGGATTACAGGCGTGCGCCGCCACCACCGCCCGGCAGGACAACACTTTTTTGACACAATTTTTAATTATATTCCAAATACATTTCAATTCTATTTTATATAAATTTCAGTTATATTTAATTATATATATATATATATATATATATAATATGTTATTTTACTTAAATAAATAACAATAAAAAGTGGTTTTTACTGAAATAAGTAAAAGTAACATATTTCATTACAGACTTCAAAATAAGGAAAAGAGAATTTTTTCTAGAGAAAAGAAAATATGGCATGAAGAATAATCAGAGAAAGATCCTTAGCACACTAAATAAATTATAATTAGATTTTATTTTCAGCAACATTTTAGTCCCATCTTGTTCATGGTTTTAATCTTGATATCAGAATAGTAAAAAGTGGACTGAAAAATAAGTAACAGAAGCCTTTTCCCCATGTATTAGGTATCAGCTCAGCATGGGCTGGAATACAAAATAACATCACCTCTGCTCAGGAAACACAGACACGCCAATGAAAGGCATATGGCCAGTGAACTGAAACATGACTCCACACCATCTTAGGTTCTCTGGAGTACTCAACCATGCCAATTAGAACAATTTCTAAACATTGCTCCACCTAGAGATAAGAAGTCATTCCTGAACTTAGCACAGTGTCCAACAAAAAGCAAAGATGCCATAAACACTGAGCAAGTAACTAAGCTTCATGAGAGAATGAATAAATGGACACTTTAAGAATATGACTCTCTTTAGGATTCTGGAGACTGACAGTCAGCACTTGGCTGGTGTATTCTACAAATGACTTTTAAATGCTTCCCCCCCCCCCCCCGAGACAGGGTTTCTCAGTGTAGCTTTGTGCCTCTCCTGGAACTCACTTGGTAGCCCAGGCTGGCCTCAAACTCACAGAGATCCGCCTGCCTCTGCCTCCCGAGTGCTGGGATTAAAGGCATGTGCCACAGACAAGACTGATTCTCTATCAATCCTGTTTAGAAAGATCAGAAGGGTTGAAAACCCAAGTATCTTAACAATAATAGTCTTCATACTAATAGAATTGATCCATAAAGCTACTCAATAGGTATGCACAGACCACAGACTTGAGTTTCATCTAATGAAGTCCATCCATACTGTGCATACCACAGAGTAAAGCACATAGGAACCACAGACATCCGAGTTAAATTCTTGCCATTGTGTCTTTTGGTTTCAATTACACACAATTAGGTTGTGAAGTGTTTTTCTTTTCCTTTATCATAAAGGTCTCACCTTGGAAGAGGATTTTTTTTTTTATCATTTTCCCAATTCGAACATGTGCTGCTCTTCAGGATTTTTAATGGAAAAAAGCAACAATTCAAAACATGACTAGAACACAATTAGAATGTTAACTTAAAATCAATGCCATAGAATCAACTTTCCCCCTTTAAAAAAAAAAAAATCACCAGGCGGTGGTGGCACACCACCTTTAATCCCGTATTCGGAAGGCAAAGCCAGGCGGATTTCTGTGAGTTCAAGGCCAGCCTGGAGTTCTTTTGAATTATTTGAGAAACTATGAAACACCATGTACCATAATAAAACACCACTCATAGACAGAAGTTCTTGTTTTCTAGAAAATCCTACCCAGAGCAGGTTTTTGTTATTGTCAAAGAAAGCACAGGCCTGGGAACCAGAAATCTGGGTCTATATCACTCCTAATGACCTGGTCAACTCTAACAGAGTACTTTTATTTTTCTGGGCCTCCTCATGTAACAGATTGAGGGTTGAATTCTTCTTCAGTTTGGACAGAGGCTGGGATCAAGGGTGCCAACGAGCAGTGAATCCTGCACAGGCAGACCTAAGAACCAGGATAGCTCGGCAGCAGAGCACATTACCTAGTACATGCAAGGAGTTGTGGTTCCCCCACTAAACCACTGAAAGCATACAACACAGAAGTGAGAGGCTTAGTGAAAACTCATATCTGAACCCTCTTCTAGCTCTTGCTCCAGATACGTTGACCTCTCCATGTATGATTCTCCTGATTCATAAATCCTGTGTAAGGGTTACAAAAACTAATCGAAGTGTAGCATAGAAAACACCCATCACAGCACATGGCCCTTTATCAAATCAAGTAGAGTAGGAAGTATTGTGCAAATGTAACCTTTTCCATTTTCAGAGATAAGTCAAGCCTGATGTCCAGTATCACAACAGAGAATGCATTGAGAGCACCCGGGATAGTGCCTGAAACACTGGACTTTTGTCAACAGATGTGAGACCAGTGCATGAACAAGTGAGAGAAGAAACGAAACCACCATCTATTCGTAGGGAGCATTTTCTTCAGATGTTACCTATGTTCAAGGCATCTGTACCCACAGCCACTTCCATCTCAGCTACCGTGTGGTATGAGCAATGATCCATTCTAACCATGGCTGCTGTTGACTGGATGTGAGAGAAACATGTGATGAGCAAAATGGCTCCAGGAGAGAAAGGGCAACAACCTGTGGCTTTTGCAGCCTGGCCAGTCAGTTTGTCCTTTATGAACCAATTCCAAAAGACCAAAGGGCTGTGGTCGATGAACTGTGAACCCTAGAGCTGGAGGCACTGCAAAATGAGGCCAGCTATCTGAAAGGCATGAATCATCAGTAAGTAAGCAGACAAGCCAGTCAAATACAGGAAGACTAGAAAACATGCAGATTAGGAAGCAAAGTTCAGAAAACATTTCAAAAAAGGGAGCCATGGAGAAAAGGGAACCAGACATGAAAGAAGAACTGAGTTAGTCTTGCCATGGAGGGTTCATTTTCATCTAGATTTCTCTCCAACGACTTTGAACAGATTTTATCCATTATGGCCAAAAGAGCCCAATTCAAGTGCCCTTCTTTCCATGAGTAAATTTTTTTCATTATGCTTTATAAATTTCTCCTACCCCTCTTTAGTTAACACCAAAATGGGCTCTGCAGTTATTTCTAAAGTCATCTAGCCATTTGCTTAGTCTAAGAAGGCTCACACACTCTCTGAGGAGTTTACAACTACTAAGAGAAGAAGATTATCATTCTTGTGTCTACTCAATCCAAGTTTTCGAATTCACAAATTGTAATTTGAAATAAAACTATCCGTAGAATAAGAATACAAGAATGTCATGTGTACCTTTGAGGAACATGTTTTGGCTTAGCAGCTAAAAAACTCATTGAAAAGTAATGTTTCACTGGTCTAGTGGAACTTTGGGGTGAATTTATCAAGTCCAATGTTGGCACAGGTCCCAGGGGCCACAGGCAAAGTTCTAAAAAGGACTTAATGATAGAGGTGTTTCAGGTCCACAGTACACAGCCAAGGTTGGACAGAATTTTTCTCCACATAAACCATCAAGCTGTTGGGTGATTTTTTTCCCCCTTTTAGTTTGTTAAAACAACCCAGGGGCTCCTTGTTGGAAAGCTTACCCCAGGTAGGCCTTGGGTGTTTTGTGTTTGCTTTGTTTGCCCAAGGGTACCTACCCAAGGGTAGGTACACGCTGATTTACACATTTCAGTCATGTGAGTGATCTGGGTCATCTGAAGTAATGGTTGGCTCTAGGAAACTCAACCTTCATCCCAGGCATACTGGAACAAGACCAAGCAGGTGAGTCAAAGAAGGAAGGAGCCACCTGGCCCTGCTGCCAATGGGTTAGTGTACTTTTCCCCTGGAAGGCATCATTAAGAAAGTACATTAGGGTACATGCTTGATGAAAAGATAGGCCCTAGAGTCCTTACTTCTCCCCAGCATGTCAGTGTAAGAAGTGAAGGCCTCTTAGAGAATGTAGTATATGTCCACAGGCTCAGAGGAAGTGGGATATTTAAGTGTTGTCTTGATGATGACGTCACCAGTGGAAAACAGAAGTCTGGTGGTTCTGTTCTTGGAATACTTATTCCATGAAGATGCAGTTAAACAGTAAAGGCCCAATGGCTTGTTAGGTTTTCTGCTGGAGCTCAGCGCCTAAGCATGAAAACCAAACACCTCAATGGTCAGGTGAGTTGAGGAATCTTGCTACAGTCAAAAAGGGTGCTTCTGCCTCATTTAGTAGTCACATACACAGGTAGAATCCATTTGCATCCCTACTTTTCAATACAGCACCTCAACTCTGGGACCTCCCCCAAAGAAACCATTTTGAAAAAAGCTACTCAAGAACTCCAATGGCTCAAGAAATAACTTCATAGGTTAACAAATGGCTTTCCTAAAATTAAAAAGGAAACAATCATCAGACTGAAGAGATAGTCTACTCTAGGGGAGAAAGTTTTTGTCATGTGGACATCTAACTTGGAATAAATACCTAAAAGCTATAAAGAGCTCAAAAAGTAAACATCAAAAAAAATCATTCAATATACAAATAAGCAAATCAGTTGAGCACACAGTTCTGAAACGAAGAATGACAAATGACCAGTTAATATTTTTAAGTGTTCAACATCTGTAGCCATCAAGGAACCTTCAGTTACATCTCTTTTAAGATTCCACCTCACCCTACTCAGAGTGACTATCATTAAGGCAAAACAGTTCCCAGTCATTGTGGGGAAAAGAAGCACCCTTATATATTGTTATGGGAATATGAACCCACTAAGGAGATCAGTCTGGAGTTTTCTCAAACAGTTGAAAATAAAACTACCATAAGATCCAGCTGTGTTGCATCTGAGTATAGACACTAAGGACATTAAGTCAATGCACTGAAGCAAGCCTGCACATCAATGCTGATGGCTACACTATTGACAACTGCCAAGGGACTAGTCTAGATGCCCATCAACATATGAAAATAAAGAAAACACAGTATACGTACACAGCAGAGTCTAACTCACCACAACTAAGAATGGAGGCATGGCACTTAGAGGAAAATGTATAGGACCACAGATTATCATGTTCTGTGGGAAAAAGCCTGATTTAAGAAAATAGTATCTTTTCTTTCATATGGAGCATCTACAGTTATATATGAAAAGGAGAAGATGAACTTGTTGATGGAGAAGAAAGAGACCTAGAATGTGGAGAGGCTGTTAGTGACAAAGAGCTTGTGGAAGAAAGGCACAATGGTATATAGCTATGAAAATGTCCTAGCAAACCCCATTGTTTTGTGCACTAGCAAAAACTACATATATGACATTTTAAAAGTTACCAAAGGAAAAATGTCAGAATTAAAACACATTGGATTAGAAAATTAAAACCCAATTTCAAATGGGGACTAATAGATGTACATGTTTGCTTTCATTTATACTCTTTTCCCCCAAATAATGGATCCAAAGCTATCTTCTTTCCTTAGCTATGATCCCCCCATGTTCTTGAGTCTCATTGTAAACATTCATATAGACACAAGGATTGTAACACCTGCTCTCTACACATAAAAGCCTTATGTAGGGCCAAATGAGTTTCACCAGTGTCCCACCACCATGAAATTTTGGCACTTTCAAGAGAGTGTTTTCAGTTTTGAGGAGCCAACAGGTACTAGTGCTTTAGATACTGCTGGAGTTCTGCCATGGTGTGTGGGACGCCAGACATCTGCTTGGATTCAGCTACCCATCTTTAGGGAGACTATTTTGACTATTTCTTACCCAGAACAGATCCTAGGGTCCTGGTTCTACCCAATACTGTAGCAATTCTGATATCAGGTTTCCTTCCTCTGCCTCACTGTGTGTGTGTGTGTGTGTGTGTGTGTGTGTGTGTGTGTGTGTGTGTGTGTGTTAGCATCTGCTTGGAAATGAGCAAATGTGTCTAATTCCTGGATTCGCAGGAAATGAACTTATAGTCATACTTTCCAGAATGGAGGACATCATATTCTCTCTGGAATTCCTATGTTTTCATCTTCTGAAGTCCTCCCAAGCCTTCAGATGTTACTTCTACTTTCCCCCTCTCTCTTCCCTTTGCTGATATGCAAATATTGGGGTTTTCCTCACTTCCTCCCGATTGTGTGTGTGTGTGTGTGTGTGTGTGTGTGTGTGTGTGTGTGTGTGAAAATGTACTGAAGTAAAGGTAAAAATCTGGGCTGGCTAGGTAAAATGATATGATACTATTCACAGGAAATAATATTAAACAAAAATATTTCTTACCTTCTCAGACAGATGAATAGAACTGGATAGAAAAAGAAAAATAATAGGATAATTACCAGTCACAAAATCCATGGACAGAATTAATAGGGCTTTGTACAGCAAAGAAATAATAGACTGAGGTGGTTTATGACTATAGAGCAGTGAAATATATTTTACTTGCATAAACTTCAGATCATCTGGTATTATGCATGGTATAAACAGTGTGAAGGACTTTGATGTGAAAGGAAGCATCTATTCAGGAGCAGATTTGAGTTGGCCCATTGATCTCAAGTATGCTACCAAATGATGAGATGATTTCTGAGGGACCAGGACAGGCATGACCCAAATGGAGATTTGTATGGGGGAACTAAGCCAGGGAAGAAAGGGAGGTGGATGCATCAAGGAGATGTGCCACAGCTTGAAAGAGAGAGAGAAAAATGTTGGGGCAGCAGCAGGGGTGATGTGTTGAGAATGAGAAAGGCTTTATCAAAAAAAAAAAGTATTTTAGAGTGTAGTATCTGTGTTCTGCAAGTTCTCAGTTGTGACCACAAAGAGGAAGGTCATTCAGTAGATAATTAGAAAATATAGAGATTACCACTCTCAACTTCTGAATTCAAAATTTTTGGAATCTGTTTTTCATGTTATGAATGTGAAGCCTAGACTTGACCTTAAGATATGTTTCTGTTCATTTGAATAGAGGTATGGTGTCATCTTAACCACAAACTGGGTCCTCTGGCTCTGTTTCTTCCATGGGGTCTGGAAAAGGCCACATCCTTTTCAGAATCAGTATCAGAAGATGTTTCCAAGACACAATATTATGTTGGTCTAGCTAGAAGTGGCCTTTCTAAACTCTACACATGTGTGCATGTGAACATGCTTACTGGCAGAGTAGTGAGGAACCTTGGGCCTTTAAACACTCCCAAGAAAGGCATGTGCTTGTATAAAAAAAAATAGTATAAGGCATAAGCTAGTGTGGTTGTTCAAGTAACAGAAATTCAAACATTCCAGTGTCTGCTGTTTTCAAAGTCTCCATACAGGACACTGCACTCCTGTTCTTGTAAGGTTACCACTTATCAAATCATCATTTTGAAATCTTTGGAAAGATCATCTGCATTTCCTGTGACACATTCTTTAACTCTCTATGTGGTGATGCATCTGCATTGTGTTAGCCTAAATTTGATTTGCCAACAACTGATGACAGTACATTGGCTATGACTCTTAAGAAAAATCCAGAAGTGAAACAGGGCCCCAGCATGAAGGAATGAAGCAGACACTGGAGATTCTCTGCTGAGTGTTGGCTTTCAAATGCACTTACACTTCGTAAGCTTCCAATGTCATTAGTGCTTACACGTCCAGGTCTTTGAGATGGACTTCCGGTTTTCAATTTGGAGAGTAACAGATGACCGTGACTTACCAGAGCAATGATAGATCTGTTATGTATCTGTGTGTTTCATTACTGAGGGAAAGCAGTAGTTCCATAGAACTTAATCACTTATGATTAGTAGGAAAGAAACTGCTACTCAATGTTTAGTTTACCAGAAAGCAATGAAGAAAAATACGATGAACTCCCTTATAAACTCAAAAGATACCACACTACAGTGTGAAATTTCATTCAGTGAGTCCTTTCAAACTTGTATAAAAAGGTCCACACTGCAGATACATTAATAAGAACTTTCAGTCTTCTTTATATTATTAGATCATTTTGTTATAATTCTGTCCCTTTAAAATATTATTTTATAACACATGATATGGAAATGTGACTACTACTATTTGTATATTTTTCTATGATCTGTATGGGATTTTTTCATTTTTAAATTTTATTTATATATGTATTTTTTTGGTTCTTGTGATCAAGTCCAGGCCTTCTATAACTGAGGCATATTCCGGCTAAATTTTGTGAGATGTACTAGAAGAGCTTTAAATCATATTCTAGATTTTACACTTGGTATAACACCTTTCTCCTAGACTATATCAACTCTGTCACCTTTACTCATGCATGATGTTGTCTGCCTAGCACGACGTTTTTTGAGAAGGACTACTGACTTGGGTTTCGTAGCTTCTAAGATAATTGTTCAATACAATATCTGGTTGTAGAACAGAGTCAGAAATCTCTGAGGTCTAGACATGACCTTGGAGTTTCATTTCACTGTCTTTCAACTTTATTATGCCAACAGAGGTAGCCAACAGCTACCCCCACCTGTACAGCTTGCTTCCTACAATATAGACCTTTTATTTTGAAAGTCCAGTTGCATCAAAGTCAAAAGTGATGGGAATGGTACAACCGCAATAAAGCAAGGATATGAGATGGGAGTCAGAGGTTAGCATAGAAGATACTTGACTTCCAAATGGCAATGTGTAGATGGGCCAGGCTTTCTGTCATGTTTGTGTATGATGTGGGTATTTCCCCAAAGACATGAAAGAAAGTAATCTCTCTTGGATGCAGTCTTCTCATAGAGTTTTTCTGCTTCTGCATGATTGGCATCTGAGGCTGGGTTTGGTGGTTTGTGTGAGTAATGTCCCCCATAGGCACAGGTTCTTGTTAGTGCTGCTTGGGGAGGCTTAGCTGGTGCACCCTGGCTGGAGGAGGTGCACACCCTCGGGGTGAGCTTGTTACCATGCTTTGACTCCATCATGGACGGAGCCTTCTGAAATTGTAAGCCCCAATAAACTTTGTTCTCTATAATCTGTCATGGTCATGGGGTTTTATCACAGCAAAAGAAAAGCAACTAAGGCGGATCTCTGTGAGTTCGAGGCCAGCCTGGTCTACAAAGCCAATTCCAGGAAAGTCACAAAGCTACACAGAGAAACCCTGTCTCAAAAAAACTAAAAAAGGAAAGAAAAAAAGAAAGAAAGAGAAGTAACTAAGGCACCAAATAATCCTTTGCTAAGGTCCAACGGTGAAGATTGCCGTGTTGTGCATCCTAAGATGTTTATCAGCACTCTATCATGACTCATTGCCTATCTGACCCGCTGATGGCCCTTCTGCCCAAATATGACAACAAAAAGCATTTCCAAACCTGTGAAAGTGTCACTGGGGGACCGGCCCTCCTTTTGTGAGATTGTCCTCCCTTCTTATTTGGTAATTTCTGCTCTAAACTGTCCCATCAATACTTAAATGACTCCTAATGGTGGTTTTATATAATACAGTGGGATTTATATCATTATCATTTAATTAGTCATGTCACAAGTAGGCTAAGGTCAATGAAATATATTCTGATCAATGTAAGTTTTTACCCACTGTCAACCTGTGTTTCTTTTAAAATTGCCCAAAATATTCAGAAGGAGTAACATACAGATTATACACAATAAAAATTTAATATGGCCAAATATAGCCTACACCAACTTTATAAACCACATCATAAAGAGTATTTGCAGCATTTCAGAGCACCAAAAGTTTCTGCAGAGTAAGTGGGTCAGAATTACCACCAGGAAAGCTGTACTGAGAATATCTATGGGTTATTATAAGCCAAGCCAAAGCAAGAAGTTCTCAATTAGAGCGAGGAGGCACTCCTTCCAGACTGCTGCAGGCTCACCAGTTAAAGTGCCTTTGCAAGAAACATAAATTTGAGTTAACCCTGAGAGCACCCAGAAAGTCTTCGAATGTTCTGAAAACCTGCCAGGGCTTAGGGCAGGCAGAATGTCCACATCCTTTCTAACTCAGGCTCCGTTTTTGTAAGTAAAAACAAACAGATGAACTCCAAACATCATTCTGAGAAATATTAGTCTTTACAGACTATAGAATATGTTGGGGCAAAGAAAGCCTTGACTAGAAGAAAAACTCTGGTAGAAAATGATTTTTAAAAAAATGCAGTTGCTGTTCTTTTCCTTGACAACTAAATAAGCAACCAATAAGTTTAAAAACCCACACATGTAAACACCTGACACTCACAAGAAATAAATACTAAAAAGAGTCAGGCTGAGTGGCCATCTGAAGACACACCCCCTGCAGCTTCGCAAGTCCAAACATGGTCATTCAACATTCAAACAAGGACAGCTTCCCACGCATCCTGAAGGCCATGGCAAACTGTGTGGACATTTGCTGGTGGAGGGAGTGGGAATCCAGCCTAATAGCACCAGAGTCCTCTATCTTTGTGACCTCTGACAAAGTGCACGCCAGAGAAGACAGCATAAGGACAGTTCTGTCTTCCCTCAGGTTAGACACACAGGAATGTGGAAGGCTGTGGCACTCTGTCTTCTTTTGCTAACCAGCAGCTTCCAAAGGTAGAGAAGAGAGGCCCCTCAGCACTCAAGCTTTGATGGTGCCTACTGCTTTATTTAAACCACAACTCAAATTTTATTTGCAACTGAGACCTGAAAACCTTTTCTTAATGGCCTAACACTTCTTTCTTAACCAATATTTATTTTCCTGTGGTGGTACTCTGTTCTTCTTCTATTAATTGTTCTTGAGTTCCGTGTGTTTTGTAACAACCTAAGAACGCACTGATCCAAAGCCGAACATTAAAAATAGTTATAATCAGGCACATCAAAAAGTTGAAAGTAAGAGTGGGTTGAAACGAAGTGGGAGTTAGAAAGACAGTGGAGGAGAACAGATAAAGTGATAAAATAATGAGGGAAAGAAGTCATTTTGTGGATAAGGTAGGAGAGAAGCTATTTCCTTAGGCTTCGGGGGTGGTGGATTTCCCACACGGAAGGAAAGGTGAAACAGATTGTTCTATGCCCTTTCTGGGTGCTTCTGGAATTGTAACTAGGGTGTGAGCGGAGACTTCAAGGCATTGTTTTCTTTTCTTGATGCGTACACATGTATGCACATGTATGTGGAGGCCAGAACCAATGTTGGGTGTTTTTCTTAACTGCTCTTCTCTTCCTCCTTTTATACAAAGTCTCTCTCTGAATCTTGACCTGACCAATTCAGGGATTCTAGCTGCCCAGAAATGTCCTCTTGTCTCTACCCACCCTGTGTTGAAATTAAATGCATGTCCCATGAGGCTCCTCTTTTGACAAGGTGCTGGGGATCAGAACTCAGGTCCTCATGCTTATACAGCAAGCATTTTTCAGATGGAGCCATCATGCTAGCTGACTTTGTTCCTTAACATACATTTCTTTCTACCTTTCTCTCTTGGCTGTGTGGTGGTTTGAATAGAAATGACCTCCATAGGTTCATATATTTGAATGCTCGGTCATTAGGGTTTGGGCACTACTTGAGAAGGACTAGGAAGTACAGCCTTGTTGAAGCAAGTGTGTGACTAGAGGTGGGCTTTGATTTTTAAAAGCTCAAGCCAGGTCTCATGGGTTCTCTCTTTCTGCTGCCTGTAGATCATGATGTACAACTCTTTGCTACTTCTCTAGTACCATGTTTTCCTGCATGCCACCATGCTCCCTGCCATGAAAATAATGGACTACACCTTTGAAACTGTAAGCAAGCCCCAATTAAATACTTCCCTTTATAAAAGTTCCTGTGCTCATGGTGTCTCTTCACAGCAATAGAATATTGACTAATAACAGTGTGCTCCAAGTATCTCCAGGACAAGAATTTACAGATGCCTACAATTAACACCCAAAGACAGATCTACTTTCTTGAACCTGCACAAATAGAACAAAGGAAGGCAGAAATAGAAAAATATCAAATTGTACATAAACTATTCTGTGATTAAATCCTAATCTAGTCCCTCTAAATAGCAATCGACACAACCTAATGGTTTAGCCAAACCTTCTCTTTACAACGTAATTTCTTGGGGCTAGAGAGACGGTTCAGTTGGTCACATGCTTGTCATGAAAGCATGAGGATAGAAATTTGAGCCTCAGCATCTGTGTAAACTCCAGGTGTGGTGACACACGCTTGTAATTCCAGCAACGAAGAGTAGAGACTGGTAGGTCACTGCTGCTCTCTGGGCAGCCAGCCTCGCCCAATCCATGAGCTCCAAGCCAACTAGTGAAAGACAGTGCCTCACAAAAGCAAAGAAGATAGTTCTAGAGGAATGCACCTGAGTTTGAGCTCTGTCCTCCACATAAACACACACTCGTGTGTGTGAAGTCCATATACACACAATAATATACACAGATACATAATTTCTCACTTCAGTGTCTCCCTTAGGTATGAATTTGGTATTGTTTATGAAAAACGTGCCCATTTAACATTTGTAATTTGTAATTCCTGTCTTGTGTACTTTCAATAATATGTCCTGGTGTTCTTAATCATTTTTTACAACTATCATTATAAGCATCTTCCTTTTAAAACACAATCTGAAGCTTCTGGTGATACCTTCAGAAGTAGAAAATATGCAAAACTTCAGAGAATCGACGCAAATAGATTTTTCCCCTTTATGTCAGCTAAGAAATCTAAAACTTTTGACAGTCACAGTGTCTTCTTGCACTCAGTTCTTGGGGGTCACCAGACTTCAAATGCTAAAAGGGCAAAGGGAGGAAACAGATGAGAACAGCTACGAAACTCTGGTGGAAACATATGGTGTCCATCTTGTCGGCATACGGCTCCCTGGTATCGCTGCCACATTCCCCGTGCTTAGAAAAGCTGGAAGGAGCCGCTGGGCAATCTGCTGTCTAGTCCGAAGAGTGCCAGAAACAGGTGGTGCTGACCTCATCCGCTCCTTCTCCCTCGCTGAGCCCCGAAAATCCTGTGCTCAGCATCCTCGCGCTCTGAAGACACACTGAGAGGAAACCCCAGAGTGAGCAGTGGCCCGTCGCACCTGAAATTCCTCTTCACACTCGTTGGAGTTCATATTCTACTGAGGCCATCGATTTTTCCAATATCATGCCGACTTTATAAATCAAGTACTAATAATCCATACATTTTGTTATTTACCCATCATTTTTTTTCTGAGTTCCTTACACCTTTAGACTCGATTTAAAAAAGATAAACCTGCTGATTTTTTTTTAATTGAGAATGTATCGAATGTATAAATGATTTTGGGTAGATACAATGACAACTTTGAATTCTCCAGTTTCTAAATATAGGACTTGTTTGGGCATTATTATTATCATCATTATTATTATTATTATTATTATTATCATTATCATTATTATCATTATCATTATCATTATCATTATTATTATTATTATTTGAGACAGGGTTTCTTCGTGTAGCTTTGGAGCCTTTCCTGAAATTCCCTCTGTAGCCCAGGCTGGCCTCAAACTCACAGAGATCTGCCTGGCTCTGCCTCCCGAGTGCTGGGATTAAGAGTGTGCGTCATCACTGCCTGGCCCGTTTGAGCATTTTTAAATGTCTGTTGCAATACTTTAAAGTCTACTAATTTTAAAAAATTTTACTGCTCTGCATTTAAGGGATTTAAAAAAATATCATTACAAGTTTTTGTCTCTGTTTTTCATTTCACTGTGGTGCCAGGTCCTTACTGGCTTGCAAGCAGTTGACCACTGAACTATATTCCCAGCTTTTGTAAATGCAGTTTGTGTGGTGTGCATTGAAAAATACCACTTTAATATTACAGTTTACATTTGTTCACCTTGAGCAATGGAAAGTAAAACTGATCTTAAATACTAGCCCTATCTTAAGACTTTATTAAATTTGGTAGTTTATTAGTTATTAATATGTATATATGAATTAAATTGATTTGTACACTCCCATGTAACATCTGTGAAAAAGGATATGTTCGATTCTTTCTAACATGTCTGTCTGTCTCTTGGTTCCTTTTCTAGATTCATTTCACTAGCAAGAACTTTATTTCAATGTTGAATATGTGTGACAACATGAATGTATCCATAGATTTTTAAATTTTTCTTCTTTTTATTTCTAAATTCTGCCTTCCTTATGATATAACTTCTACACAGTCCAAAGAATTTCTTTTAGTATTTACTATGGTACACATCTACTACAAATTCTCACCTCCTCTTGATTTTATTTTCTTGTTCTTTCTTTCTCTTTTTCTTTTCTTTTTGTTTATTTATTTACTTATTTGTTTTTTAAAGAAAAACAGCATTTTTTTTAAGCCCAGTGCAGGAGGGGTAGGCCTGGCCAGTGATGAGAGTCTCGCCCACCTCAGCTTTCCTTATCCCTCATAACTGCTCCATCTTCTTCTCTCCAAGTTATTTTTTTCAAGGCACAAAGTTAAAGCCTGACAACTATTTTTTAAAATAATTTCAAAGACCTTACTCAGTTACTTTCTAGCCTTTATCCTTCCTGATAAGAAGGTAGCCATTATGCTTATCATTGTTCCCCACACATAACTGTCTTTGTAAATTATCTATGTTTAAGATCCTCTGCATGGTTCCCCCCCCCCCTGGTTTGCAGTCATTTTACTATGGTGTAACTAGATAGAATTGCTTTTTATAGACTATACTTAACAGTGCCTTTCATCCACTTTGAGAAACTTTTTCCTTATTTTCTCTTCCTATGTTTCCTCTACTTCATTTTTGTTCTCTCTTTGGGTCCCAGGTAAACATATTAAATCCCCAGATGTTTGCCCCATAGCCTTTAGACAGTGTGTTCCATTGTCTGAATGGTTTTTCCAACTGTGTTTCATTTAGATGATCTCTGCTGATCAAAATCTAAGTGCTCCCATCCCCATCTAATTCTGCTCACTTGTCAAGTTCACTCAATGAGCACCTCATTCCACAGGTTTTCTTCTTCAGTGTTTCATCTTCTCCCTGCTATAAAATGCTCACATCTAAAAGAAAATCTCCTTTCTGTGGATACACAGTGTTTGCCATTCCTACATTGACTGTACTAATTTTCCTGTATGACCATGTCAACTTCAGGGTATTTATTTATTGCTTTGACAATAAAGTGACAGTATAAGTACATTGATTATGTACTTATTCTTTTCCACTTGCTCGTATTTTCTTCTTTTGTTGCATGTTTAGTAAATTTTTTACTGAATAAAGGAAGAAGGAACAGAAACAGCTAAAGGAAAACAGTTTTTCTCATAGAAAAATCATATCCTTTGTCATGTCTGAGTGAAGTGTCCTGAGTTGAGACAGTCTGATGTTTGTTTTTGTTGTTGTTGTTGGTGGTGGTGGTGGCAGTTGTTTTGTTTTTTGGTTTTTTGACACAGGGTTTCTCTGTTTAGCTCTGGCTGTTCTGGAACTTGCTCTGTCAACCAAGTTGCCCTTGAACTCACAGAGAACTGCCTGCCTCTGCTTCCCAGGTGCTGGAGTTAAAGGCGTGCACCACCATACCCGGCTCAGTCTGATGTTTAACAAAACTATGTTTGGACTTTAATCTTTCAGCTTTAATGAAATTCAATTGACCACAGGCTTAATATTATGTGAGAAAGGACGACAGGATTTTCTTCAGCAGCACCTAGGAATTCCAGCACAGATTTCCCTGTAGTGAGGGTGCGTGGGAGGAGGGTTGAGGGGGTGCCTGCTTTCCTTATAGTGAGGGTTGTGGTGATATATTATGTACTCTAATAAATTTGCCTGAAGATCAGAGAACAGAACAAGCCACTAGATTAAACACAGAAGCCAGGCAGTGGTGGCACACACCTTTAATCCTAGCACTCATGAGGATTTCGGATCTCTGTGAGTTCAAAGCCACCCCAGACTACATAAGATTAACTCAGTCTAAGAGAGAAACAGAGCCAGGCAGTGGTGACACACACCTTTAATCCCAATACTTGGGAGTCCCACGCCTTTAATCGCAGGACTAGGAAAGTTGAGACAGGAAATGATATGGGTGGGTGGAGAAAGGTAAATAAGGTGTGAGGAGACAGGAGCTAAAGTCATTTGGCTGAGGAAAGCTTTTCAGGCTGAGGAGTCCAAAAGGTAAGAGGTGCCCTGTTCCTTTGTCTCTCTGATCTTTTAGAATTCACCCCAATATCAAGCTCTGGGTTTTTATTATTATTATTATTATTATTATTATTATTATTATTATTATTAAAAAGACCATTTAAGGGGCTGGAGAGATAACTCAGAGGTTAAGAACACTGGTTGTTCTTCCAGAGGTCCTGAATTCGATTCCCAGAAACCACATGGTGGCTCACAGCCACCTGTAATGAGATCTGGTGCCCTCTTCTGACCCGCAGGCATACATGTAGGCAGAACAATGTATTCATAATAAAATAAATTTTTTTAAAAAGACCATTTAAGAATTCAAATAACAGTGGGTGTGTGGGGGAAGGGTTGGGGGTTGGGTATGTGCTTTCCAAAGCATGTCAGGAAATCAGAACACAGCTTTTGGGAGCCTGATTCTCTTCTCTGCTGTGGATCCAGGTCAAACTGAGGTCATCATGCTGTTCAGGCCATGCTTTTACCCCGAGTCATCTAGCCAGCCCCCTCCGAAGTTTATTCAGAGTCTAGATTTTGAATTATGATGCCTCCCTGCTTCACTTCCCACTCTCTCTTCCTTTCCCTCCCTCCCTTCCTCTCCCTCCCTCCCTTCCTCTGCCTCCCTCCCTTCCTCTGTCTCCTCTCCCTCTTTTCCGTCTTGGCTTTTCTTCACCCTCTAAATTTATAAAATTTTTATGTCTTCTTACTAGGCTTAGCCTTTGTTGTTGTTGTTGTTGTTGTTGTTGTTGTTGTTGTCTTTGAAATGTCTTATTTAAATTTCCACCAGATTTTCTGACTTTTTACTTTGGACCTACCCATGACTGATTGTCTGACTTGAGTGAAGCCCGTCAGCTTTCCTATCTTATTACTAAAGGAAGAACTATGACTCCCATAGCAGCAGTTTTAACTATATTCAATAGCTAATCTGCAGGTGGAAGAAACACATGCTCTTCTTATTCACCTGGATCTGAAAAAGGTCAAATGTGATACAGAAAATCAAAAGTTAGTATTTTGAATGTTCTTCTCCCCATCATTACTATTTTAAAATCCAATGTTATTGAATCAATTGTTTGGTCAGCAAAATTTATACTATATTTCTACTATATTCCATCACCTTATAAGTAAGGAAGTATTGTCATTTTTATTTATCATAAGGAATAGTAGGTCAATGAACACTGTATGGATTGTTGGATTATTTTATTATTTGCAATTTTAGTGATCCACCCATTTGTAAATATGCTATTTTAATGGGTATAAATGCTGAGAGGCTCCCCCCTCTCCCCCTCCTTCCCTCTCTGCCTCTCTCTTTTTTTTTTAATTTTATTATATATGTATGGATGTTTTGCCTGCATTTATATCTGTGTGCCAACTATGTGCTTAGTGCTCTTGAAGGCCAGAAGAGGGTTTTAGATTCTTTGGAATAAAAATTATCCAAAAAAAAAAAAAAAATTAAATAAATAAATAAATAAATAAATAAATAAATGCTGAGAGGCAGGCAGCATGCCAACTGACAACCATTATGATACAGTCCTCACTCCAGGTTAGAACAGGGGGAGAGAAGGAGTAAGTCTATGAAATTAGTATTCAGCATCACTTTATCTGCTATCTATAATGATCACATCTACTGTCTTGGCTATATAGATAGCACAAAATGCCTGTGCTTTCCCTGTAAGCGCAGTTAAAAAAAGAAGCTTGCATTGTTGAAATCAGACCATATCCACTGCCAAAAGTACATGATCCGGTGGCTAACATGTAATGATGCTATTTCTGAAATCCGTGTTGTAATTAAATGTCACAGGCTTGCATATATTTCAGACAACTCAGCATTGAAGTCAAGTCGGGTCACTGATAGAAAGTTACTGGTCAATGATCCCATTAAGGGGAGGGGATGCTCTATATTCAAAATGACTTCATCTTCTCTAAGGATAAAACCACCACATAATCCCAAAGGATATATTCTTGTACTCATGAGAAGTCCATTAAAAATTAATACCTCGACCAATTACAATGAACTGGAAGGAGATTTTGCTTTTATTGTGGTGAAACTTTATTATAATGAGAACATTGCTAGGAAATACCATCTCAAAATAGCAGGGGATAAGGTCAATAGAAGAATTAAAGGTGCCTTCTCTTCACCTTATTGTCTTACAGTAAGATGTAAGAAAATATTTGTGACTCAAGATGGCTGCGGTATATGATTTACCATGCCTATATTTATGAAGACCAGCACTGGAAGCTAACTGAACCCTTGATTAAAGAATCTTCCCTGAACTTGGAGGGAATAAAGTTTATTCCCTGTAAGTCCTTCTCATAAGGATGGCTTTTAAAAGTATAGACTGAGTCTGTACTTACATTTTCCCTCCCACTCCAAATCAAAATATTTTGAATATTTATTTTGACTCGCAAAATAATTTGCTTCAGTATAAAGTGGAACCAGTGAGTCACATTTTTATGGGAACTTAGGGAGATGGGGAATATGTACTATTGTGCACAAATTGTAGTTTTAAAGGTGTTAAGGCCAGTATCAACAGTTTCAAGATTTATGAGCAACTCATACAACAGTCAATGGGAGCTAATTGGAATTTGAGTTTGGAAAGAGAGCTCAGTCCACTCCTTCCTCTTCACTGTCTGTGTCTGATGACCTTAACGATTGCTTAGAGAAAAAGATCCAACTGTGGATCTAAGAGTTACGTGAACTTTCACATTTGGAAGAGACATTTATTCTAAGTGTAGCTTATGAACACTGGACACAGGCACTAGTAATATGAATGTCATGTAACAGTAATTCTCAAATACAAAGCTATAGGCAGCCAAGCCCAGAGTAGTCAACATTGTATAAAGTCAATAGTAGAGTAACAAGGCATCAACAAAACTAAGCACAAGCCCATCTCCAGGAAAGATGATAACTTTAGCAAAAGACATACTAAGTTAAGCTGTAGTTAGAAAGTCTTGAAATTGTCTGTATGTAGACGTACCTCTTAGGGATCTCAGGACTTACAAATGAAGAACAGGGACACGAGAAGGTTGATACGTGGGCAATAGGATCAGGAACACAGGCTGTGCAGGGAGTTCCTGCCTTGAAACACCAAGCTGAGACTTGTTCATATGGAGCAGAACTCATGTATGGAGGAGTTAGGCAAAATCCCCAAATCTCTACCATAAGAATTTCAGAATAAGAGGGAAGAAAATGAAGTACAGTGATGTACGAAACCAAATAAATATAAAAAAAAAATTCTCAAATCTGAAGAAAGATTGGCTCTTCAAATTAGAAGCTCTCAGACAGGCTTTAAAAGAGGCAAATCTACATGTGTCCTTGTGGACTTTCAGAAAATGTGTTAGTTACTTTTCTGTTGCAGTGATAAAACGCCAAGACAAGATGGGCAGTGGTGGCATGTGCCTTTAATCCTAGCACTCCAGAGACAGAGGCAGATGGATCTCTGTGAGTTCAAGGCCAGCTTGATCTACAAAGAAAGTTCCAGGACAACCAGGGCTGTTACACAGAGAAAAAAACAGAAAAACCAAAACACAGCAACAACAACAACATTAACAAACTTGCAGAAGAAAGGATTTATTTGAGCTTATGGTTCTGGAGGAATAAGAGTCCTTCCTGTCAGGGAAGCATAGCAGCAAGCACAGTGGCCAGAAAAGGTAGCTGAGAACTCACATCCTCAAACACAAGCACAAGTCAGACAGAGCAAACTGGAGTGGGAGTGATGCAACGCTTTTCATCTCAAAGTCATCCCAGAGTGATGTATCTCCTCAAGAAAGGCTGAAGGACCTAAACCTTGACAGACAGTGCCACCAAGTAACTAATACAGAGTCTAAAATAAAATAAAGAATAATATTAGACGATTTTGGAGAAAAATAAGAAAATTAAAATTTTAGGATATGCATGAAAATCAAAGGAGAACAATCAGTGTAACTTCCCAAGAACACAACTCAGCTCCAAAAGGTAAGCAATAAACTTCTTCCAAATTAAAAGAGGCATGATTGTAAGCCTTTCCTCCTATGATCAGCTAAGCTGACATTTGAGTTGAAGAGAATATTTTGTAAACAGACAAGCAAAGAGTCCCAGTATTTACCAAACTAAGCCAACATGAAGGAAATTCTTGAGGAGAAATGCCAACAAAATAGCTCCTGAATTCAAAGATGAACCATGTAGCCCTCAATACCCAAAAGAGTAATGAGCAAACTTGTAACACTTAAATACAGTTGCTGTGGTTTGAAATGTCTCCTCTTGGCTGTGTATTTCAACACGTGTTCCCCAGGCTGTCTTGCTATTTGAAAAAATTGTGGAACCTCCAGGAGGTAAAACTTATTAGCAGGGAGTGAGCTGTTAGGCTTTAGAGACTGGCTCCACTTCCTGTCTACTCTCTGCCTCCTATCTCACAAAACTGTGAGAAGGTAACTAGACCCAGCAGCATACAGGTGCTACCATGCAGCCCCAAGTGACCATGTTTTCCTCTCAGTGAGAGACTGTATCTCCTCAAACTGTGAGCCCACATGGCCCTTGCTTCTCTTCAGCTGCTTCCTGATAGATATTTGGTCACAGAAATAAGGAACGCTGATATTGGGCAATAGATTCAGGAACACAGGGTGTTCAGTGAGTCCCAGGGTTGAAAGATCAAGCTGAAGCATTCTCAGATGAAGCCAAACTTTTTTTTTTTTTTGAGCTGAGGATCCAACCCAGGGCCTTACACTTGCTAGGCAAGTGCTCTACCACTGAACTAAATCCTCAATCCAAGGTCAAACTTTTAGTAGTCTCAGCCATACAGGCACCAGGACTCCCTCATGAGTACCAAAATCTGCAGAGCCTCACCAACTCATTTAAAATACTTTCATATTTGCATATAGCCTTTACACATCTTCCTATGTCTTTTAAATCATCTCTAGTTGTTTTAGAGTGCCTAACAGAATGTAAATAGGTGTTATAGGGTACTAGTTAGGAAAGAATGAGAAAAATAGTTGCTATTGCCTTTCCTAAACATTTTCAATTCTTGGTTGGTTGAACTCTTGAATGCAGAGTGTCTACTGCAGCTGATGATACACAGGACAAAAGCAAAGCCTAACGCAAATAAAAATAACACCTAAACACACTATGGTAAAGTCTGTAGAAAAAATTTCCTTTTAGGGGGAATGGGTATAGATATTAACTAAGCTTATATATCAATAGAAAAATACAACTTTTCAAAATTATGATAAAAATTTGAAAGAAGAATAAGAAGTATAGCTTCCAAATCAGTGTTTAGAAAGGCATCTTAGAGAAACATGCTGATGTGAAAGGGTCATGCTTTCCATCTTTCTCATCTGCCTTTGAGACTGATGCCAAGTGTGGTCATTTTCTGCCAAGAATGCACTCCTCCTGCTGAAGTGTTGGCTAGCCATTTGTCTGTTAAAGTGTATTATTTTACAATATACGCTACACCTTGCCAATGCCAAGAATGCCCTGACAACTTACAATTCTCTGCAGCTAAAGAAGGGTATTAGATCTGGGCTGTCTGAGTCTTTAGCTTTCTTCTAACCACATTTAACCCATGGTTTGGCTGCAGTCTCCCTTTACAGCCATTGCTAGAAAGGTGGGAAGGGTCCCCAGCAGAGCTATCAAGATTTTGAAAACATTCAGCCCACACAATGTGGTATAGTCTCCAGACTGAAAGGCATTTCCCTGGATGAGGAATATATCTTAGGATGTAGAATGTAGGTTTCTTATGTATCTGTTTTGACACATGTAGACACACATGCACTCCTATGCTCACACATGCCACACTGAAAAAAAAGGAAATCCCAAGTTCTTTCTCTTATAGTGTATTTCCATAGGCAGCCATTTACAAATGGCTCTTTTCAGGGCCTCAAAGGAAGAATCCTGGGAAAAGGGTGGGCTTGAAAGAGAAGCTAGGGCTCTACGATATTCAGAAATATTAGTTGACTTTTGGGGTTGGCTTTTTGGTAGTAGTGAAGACCAAACCTGGGGTCTCATTTATTCCAGGCAAGCACTTTATTATTCAGCTATATCTCAAGCCCTAGTTTTTCATATATACCTGCAATATTAATGACAATTCTTCTGCCAGTAGTTCTATAATTTGCATCATTTTTCACAAAATCCATAAATAGTTTAAAACAAAACCTTCCCTGTGCATTTAATGTAATAAACCAAAGAAACCAGTGGTGCCCTACTGAAAGTGGGTTGAAATCGACCTACTCCTCAGTTCCAGGTGTGAGCAATCCCTAGACTTGACATCACTTTAAAACAAAACAAAACAAAACAAAACAAAACAAAACAAAACAAAAACAAAAACAAAAACAGGCAATGCAGAGCTTGCATGAGTAAGCAGGTATTTGGTTTATATCAGTACACAGAAATCCCACAATAGAAGGCCTGTTATATATTGAATCTAATACTCAGCAATCAAATAAGAAAACATGGAGACTGACTTAACTCTCCTCACAGCAAGACCCTCCTCACAGGCCAAGCTTTCACTGTATAGCAACAACAAAAATGTAATCAGAGTGTAAGAGCATATAGATGGACGCCCTGCTTCACATAACAGGGTATCATGGGGTATGCGTCTATCCTTCCTCCTCGATAGCCCTAGGGAATAGGAGATCCAGCATTGTATTTCAACCAATTCCAAACGTTAAACCTCTTGGTGTGTAGAAAAGGAAACTTGGAGAGAGGCCCACTGATCTGAGGCAGCAGAGCAATCCTACAAAGTAAATGTTTGTTTTGGAAGGTGTCCCTTATGGAAACGTGAGAGGGTTTACACTGTGGGGAAAGGGAACAAGCTTGAGAATGTCTACTTTCCTCTCTCTCACACTATTCCACCATGCAGAGATGGATGTACAGCATCACAGAAACACTCACATCTTACACTTCACAGTGATGCCTCACTAATACCTACCAGTGGTCCAAATCTGTACTGCCTGAGCTTGGTGAGTACTCTAAGAACAGCAGTTGTCTGGATCTGCCTGGGTCTAGATGCAATTCTAATTAATTAGTATAGTAACACAATCTTTGCAATGATCCCATTGTGACCTGTTACTTGTTTAGTTTTTATTCTTGGTCTTGTGTGTGCCTGTGTAAGTGTGGGCTTGTGCACATACGTGTGATGCTCTCGGAGTTCCGAAGAGGCTCTCAGATCCACTGGAGTACCATGACAGTATTGCAGTAAAGAGAACTCCAGTCCTCTGCAAGAGCAGTAGGTGTTCTGAACTGACCCATCTCTCCAGCCCCGATGATCTATTTTTAATGCAATTAAATCGAGGTTAAGTCACCAGTTCAAGTTCTCTCAGCTAGTAAGTGGAAAGCCACACTATATCTATATCTATATGTCTATATCTATATCTATGTCTATATATAGATATATGTATATATATGCCTACTTTAGTGTCTCTTAGTATTCTGAACTACTCAGCAACACTGTGAAATAACAGAAATACATGATTTATTCCTTTAAGAAGTAGACAAGAATTAAAGAATGGACTTTATCTATGGGAGCCCTTTTAGCATCACAGTTACAGAGGGGGGAACAAAATAAACAAACACACAGACCACAGAGCCAAACTCCTTGCTCCTTAGGAAGGGCGAGGACCATTTTGCAATCATGGAGCATGTCTCATCAGGAGCTGCATTATTTATGCTCAGTTGCACCATAGAAGCAAGTTTCCAAAATGTGATGGGTTGGTTCCAAGATCCACTTATAAATGTTTACATATTCATTTGATTTAATCTGTAAAATTGTATTTCTACTGTTGGAAAATTAGCTAATTAACTTAAGAGCCTCCCTTCTCCCTGACATGATCTCTTCCTGACCAACTGTACCTCTGTGTGAAAATAAGGCACAGGCATTTTGAAACCTGAAGTCTCCTAGTGCATGCCTAAGGGAAGCCATTTAACTTGGTTTTATAATCACAAAGTCGAGAGGGTCTCTTCCACATTTAAAACTCTGATCTTCTAGCTTACAGAAGCTTCTATGGACATTCCTATGACTTCCGTGCCTATTATGATAGTATCAAAACAAACAAACAAACAAACAAACAAACAAATAAAAAAGGGGGATACAAACTATCTATCTTAGGAACTGCTGCATTTACAGAACTCAGGACATGATCAGCTTTCATACCTTCTCCAAATATAAATAAAAGATCATTCCTTGAATTGAAAACAAAAACAAAAATTCAGACTAAATGTTTCAGAAGGAAGCTCCACAGGGGAACAGATAAATATTTAATCAACAACTGACACATTTTTTTTTTTTTTTTTTAGGGAAAGACCTGGTAATGATTTCTGCTTCTTCCTATATATTTAGCTTTTAAAAAGTTGGAAAGACCTTTGTGTTTCCGACAGTTCTTGATTAATTCATGGAGTTAGTCAGACTTCTATATTTTTTTTTGACAAAAATACCTAAAATAACCAACTTAAGAGATATGAGGGCTTATGTTGGTTCATGGCTCTGGAGGCTTCTGGCTACAGTGGCTTGATGCTGTTATATTGGACCTGTAGCAGAGCAGGACATCGTGGTAGGAATCAGGTAGTTGAACAGAACTGCTTACTCATAGGGTCTGAGAAATATGATGGGGGAGGGGCCAAGGTCCCAATATCCCCTTAAGCACCTGCCTATCAATGTCTTAAAATTACTTCTACTATGTACCATCTCTTCTAGCCTTGGGCTAATGAAGCAGCCTTGAATGTGTGAGTCTTGGTGGCCATTTAGATCCAAACATAACATTTATCAAAGATTGACAGTTACAAATAGGCATATCTTACATATGTAGGAAATGTGCTATAACATCATTATTGCCCTTGCTTTTACAGCCTAACCCCATAGATCACACTGGGCTGCTCAATGCCGTTAGGGGTACACATTGTCTTTTAGCACTCTCGCCTCACCAAGAACTACACCTTATAGCATCTCCTTCAACTTGTTCTACCAAGGTCAGACTTTGCATATACACACATATATATACACAATAGTGTTCTTGTAATGTTCAGTGCTTCTTAGGAACTCAAATAACCAATTCTGAATGGCATGAACTCTTCAAAGGTATTCTAACAAATTTCTCCATTCAATCCAAATAACTGAAACTTACTTGTGATCAGTTTGAACTCTTCCCTGTTCCCCTACATTAAAATAAAAGAAAGCTTGCCTTAAAAAAATCCAAACCAAACAAAAACAACTTAAGGTCAGTGAGAGGAAAATAAAAAAGAACTGGATGTGCAATGTGTATCATTGTATTTATGAAGCATTCCTTAACAGATGGAGTCTCATGTATGCCAAGTTCTTCACACTACTTGTGAGGCAACTCTAACTATAAGGATTATAAGGAGATGATGGGATTAAGTCTCAAAAATCAATAAGTCTTTGTTTTCGTGTAAGTATTGCTTGCAATGCTATATTTTAATGCGGAATAAAATGTTCCTCAAGATCTGAATGGTAAAATTTCATGCAATCTGTTTAACCCAAAGACTAGAATTTTATATTTAGCGATATTTGTTTCTTCTTTAATGTGTATGCACTGCCAAAAATGTTGCTACTTAATAACTTTTGTGGGGCTGGAAAGATGGCTCCATATTGTCCTTGCAGAAGATTCCAGTTCAATTCCTTACATCCACATCAAGCTGCTCACAATTGCTTACAGCTCAAGATCTAGGGGAGGATGCACATCCTTGTCTGGACTTCCCAGGCACCTCCATTCACATGTGCACAAACCATTGCCCCCTACTACACACACACACACACACACACACACACACACACACACACACACATTAAAAGTAAAATATTTTTAAACTATTTTCTATGCCTTTAAAATATATTCAAGAAGAAGTAAAGAAGGAGGAAGAGTGGAGGTAGAGGAGAAAGCTTCTCCTACCCAATTTGTCAGAGCTCTCTGGAAGACCATAACCAGTAGACTGTGTATGCATTGAATCATACAACTGTAAAGGAGGGATTTATTGTATTGGAGGCTGGATGGTCCTATAATGGCTGTTTCCACTTGAGAGAGGCAGCTAACTCTAGTTGCTGATTCTAACAAACTGGAAGCCTTGGAACAAGATGGTTGTGATGGTTAGTTTTCATTATGTGACAGAGTTCAAATCTTCCAGGAGACATGTCTTTGATGATATTCCAGAGAGGTTAAACTTAGGTAGAAATACTCATCTTGGGTGTGTACCACACCATTCCATTAGCTGGTGCCCTAGAATGTAGGTTTTAAGCCGAATACCACACCATTCATGTCTCTGATCCCTGGCTGTGGATGCAATGAGACCACCCTCTTCACATTCCTGCTACCATGCCTTTCCTGATATGGTACACTCAGAGTGTAAGCCAAGATAAACCCTTCATCTTGGTGGCCCACTGGAACTAGAAGATCAAACCTGTCGCACCTCACACCTTGACAGTGTGATATGGAAATATCAAGCTGTAATTGGCCTAAAGGCTTCCTCCATGCTGGTTAGTTTTCATAATCTCAGAACGTACTACGCAGTTTGCATCTGTAGTCTTTCCCAGACGAGACTCCACAGACTATGAGACTAATCTTGCAGACAAGATGCACTGCTTGCGCAACAGTGGTGTTACTGTTAAAGAGGTAAACAGTTGATTGGTTTTTGAGGCTGACTCCACCGGAGACAATCTATTCCTGGTAATACAAACCTGGTCAAAAATCCATGGGCCCTAGAGGAGAACTGAACCCTGTTGTTTAGATAAATTCTCATAGTGCCAAACTGACTTTTAAATATTTGTGTTTGTGCCCAAAGACAAAGGCAACGCTTCATCAGGGATGCCTTCCTTCTAGTGAAAAGTGGTGAATGCTATTGGTGCATTGTGCAGAGAATAAGTGATGGATGAAGGCTCATCCCTACACAAAGCATTTCGACTGTCTCTTCCGAGGCTCAGGGAATAAATACTGTGGAAGAGGGGAGGAAGGAATGTAAGAGCTTGAAGATGTGGAAACGGGCTGTAAAAGATTACGTTCTGGACAAGACACGGCCACTCCAATCACAAACACAGTAGTTGAAGATGCTAACATTGCTTCTGCTTTAGCATGTGCCTGTCAACAGTTCGGCAGGGGTGGAGGAGGGACTCTGGGGAGCTCTCCCTCACTGCTGTACTGTTTGCCATCAATCAATTCAGGGTAAGGGGGATGTTGCCTTCTTCCTGGTGATTCCACCAGATTCTAGTGATAGTTCCCATCCAGGACTCACACAAATTACTCTAGTTAAATACCTACCAAAGCCAAACCAAAGGCTGTGGGCCTGGGAGAGAGATGAGTAGGGGTGGCTGGAGGCTAATGGGGATTGGAGAGAAAGAGGAGAAGGGAGGGAGCAACCAGAATGAATGACATACATAGATGAAATTGCCACAGAACGACATTCATGAATAAAAAGTAAAGCAAGCCCTTCCATCCTTCCTTCGGTGATTTTTGTTAGGCATTTTGTCATAACCAGAAGACTGTAACTAATACACTAATCACTTCACTCAGGGGAAAATGCAGTTGGTACTCTCTACTGGTAGCCTTTGGCTTTATCTGCTTTGTCTCTTGCCCTCTCTCCCTCCTCCTCCTCCTCCTCCTCCTCCTCCTCCTCCTCCTCCTCCTCCTCATCCTCCTCACTTTTACACACACACACACACACACACACACACCTTGTTTTGTTTTCACTTCAGCCACACTGGTCTCCTGGAGGCTGACTGGACTTTCTCCTTCCTTCGGTTCTTTATCATAGGAAGGTTTGTGATGGATGAATGCACAAACAGGTATGTATTACAATTCTATTATTTAAATAACTATTTTCATTTAAAAAACAAAAGCTCTCCAAAAGCAAGTTAATGTCATTGGCTTTATAATTTAACAGGGTTGGGCAGGGCCGTGTGGTCTCTAATATTTTCTTGCAGTATAACTGTTGAAGTCCCAGCCACCAGACATATAGTCAAGGGAGGGAGAATGAGAAAGGCTATTTTTCACTTTTCCTCAGGAGGGAATAAAAGCTTTCTTTGCCTTGATGACTCCTACAGACTTCTAACTGGCTTAAACTTTGCTAACCGGGACTGGATCCTAGGGTTAACCTCAGGTTTAGAGAGCCTGAGAGGGAGCATCGGCATTCCCATAACCGGATTAGACCACTCATGAATCATAAGGTTCGGATGCACACCTGGCCCAGGGCTCCACCGAGCTGTCCCCACAGGGATCGGGGAGCCGATGGAGAGCCATTACCACCATGCTCTCACGGATTTTCCAATCAGCTTTGTGGAGCCAAAAATAACAGAGAGAGTGAGTGAGTGAGAAATAAAACTGTGTAAAGAAAGAGAGGAAAATTTGCTTCGTTGAGGCTCACAGACAGGAAGCAATTTGCATGTTCTGGATTGCTAATAAAGGGACCATAGAAGGCAGATTTTGAGTTTGTCTTCAGATATGTGACATGAGAGAGAGAGAGAGAGAGAGAGAGAGAGAGAGAGAGAGAGAGAGAGAGAGAGAGAGAGAGAGAGACTGCCTTACTTAAGAGCTACTGGGAAGAGAGATGGCCTCGTGGTTAGAAGTACTGTCTCAAACTTGCAGAGGACTTGGATTCAGTTCCCAGCGCCCACGTGGTGGCTAAGAACTGTCTCAACTCCAGTTTTAGGAAATCCAACACCCTCTTTTGCCTTCTATGGGCAGGAAGCCCATATATGGTGCACAGACATACATGCAAGAAAAACACTCATACATAATTTTTTTCTTTTAATTTTTAAAAGTCCTATTTACATTGAAGACCCTCTAAGGCTGATTGACTGGATAGACCTTCCTGATGGTGAAGAGTGTGAATACTATATCTCCAAAGTCAACTTTTCTTGGACTATCTTTGCCTCTGTGTTGGTTAAGCGGCAGCGCTCATGGCTGGCTGCTGCCTGTGGCGCCATGCCAATGGAGGAGAGTGCTGGATGTATCGGTGAGGAAGAGTCAGGAGCCATGGTTACCTTTCTAGAGCTTTGGAGAGAATGCTGGAAGATCAGAGAAGCAGAACAAGCCACAGCTTCCTCACCTGGTCAATTCCTCAGCTGATCCTATTTCCTCATACTGGAAACTTCTGTGTCTTCATCCGAATGGGTCTCAGCTAATCTGCTGCTCAAAAGCCTAAAAGCTTAACCAGCTAAAAGCTTCTAGTTTCTGGTTCTCACGCCTTATATACATTTCTGCTTTCTTCCATCACTTCCTGGGATTAAAGACTCACTTTGTGGGATTAAAGGTGTGAGTCACCATGCCTGGCTGTTTCCAGTGTGGCTTTGAACTCACAAAGATCCAGATGGATCTCTGCCTCCCAAGTGATAGGATTAAAAGCATGTGTGCCACCATTTTCTGGCCTCTATATCTAGTGGCTGTTCTGTTCTCTGACCCCAGATAAGTTTATTAGGGTGCACAATATTTTGGGAAACACAATATCACCATAGTATAGTTTTGGTGCCTATCCTGGATCTCACTCTGTAGACCAGGCTGGCCTCAAACTCACAGAGATCCGCCTGCCTCTGCCTCCTGAGTGCTGGGATTAAAGGTGTGTGCCACTACCCACATTCCCACCTTCTCTTAATAGTTCTTTCTACCTCTGTATCTCCTATATCATCCTTTTAATTATCAGGTAAAATTTTTGGAATGTATTAACTTAACAAACCACTATTTTCTACTAACCCAAAAGCTAAAATCATCAACAAACAGCATCTAAAAACTGTAACAGGTTTCTTGCTTCACCATACCCCAGATATTTCCACCAACATATTTGAAAAGTACTTTGATTTACGACTTGCTTGTTCTCTGACTCTAAAACTTCACCTAATATAACAGGAATCTTAAGAAGTCTTATTAATAAAAACAAACCCAGAAGCAGGTATTGGGGTGAATGCAGAAAGATCAGAAAAACAGAAAAGGCCACATCCAACCTCACTTCACCAGGTCCTCAGCTGGTCTTGTTTCCCCAGACTGGAAGCCTCTGTGTCCTCATCTGAATGTATCTCAGCTGAACTGCTGTTAAAAGCTTAACTAGGCTCTAGTTCTTGGTCCTCATGCCTTATAAACCTTTCTGCTTCCTGCCATCACTTCCTGGGATTAAAGGCATGTGTCACCATGCCTGGCTGTTTCCAGTGTGGCCTTGAACTCACAGAGATCCAGATGGATCTCTGCCTCTGGAATGCTAGGATTAAAGGTGTGTGTGCCACCATTTTCTGGCCTCTAGCTGTTCTCTTCTCTGACCCTAGATAAATTTATTAGGATGCACAATATATTGGGGAACACAATATCACCACAACCTAACCATGTACATGCTGGGTTGTATCATTTGGTACAATCTGAGTCCCTGTTCCTGGGCCACAATCACTCAGAGTTGGCCCTGGATAAATTACCTCTTATTCCCGTCTCGGTGACAGCTGTTTGACATGGACAGATGGAAGGAGACATGAGGGGGTCAGAATGGAACAAACAATGACAAAATTCAAACCCAATCGGCCAGTTACAAAATAAAGTAAAACTTCAACCTCTAAGAAAACTAAAGTCGTAAAAATGTCAGAGGAGTGACAAACCCTATGTGATCTTTTGTCCCCTAAAAGCCTATGGCTTTCCCGGGCACAGATGGAAGCTATTGGTCTCATCCAGGTGTTTTCTTTGTAAGAATGAGGAAGGCAAAGCCCAGAGACATGATGAACTGATTTCTTTAAGGTCACATGGTAACTTTAATGATCAAGACAGAACTGGAGCAGAATCTCCATCCCATCAATATGCTTTTCAAGTTTCATTTAGCACAAATATGCCCCCTTCCCAGACATTCATCACCACATACAAGAGCCTACTCTTCTCATCCTGACCCCAATATACTCAGTTATGGCTGCCACACTTGTAAGTAACAGAATTGTGTGCGAGCCTTGGGTTAGCTCAAGTTAAAGCATGCTTAGACATGTGTCAAGTGATTCATTGAGGGGAAAATTCAACCATCTGCCTTCACAATCAAGTGTATCTATCTCTCACTGTAGATGGAATGGCTACACAACACAGAGCTTTGTTTCTGAGAAAATAATTCACTCATGAATATTGTAATATCCGAGTCATCACACTGCACATTGTTAAGATTTTCTGGTATTTGCAAGCCATAAAGGTTGCCACACTTTAAAGGATATTATGGAGTGTTTATTACTGTTCCTTTACAGAAATCGATCTTTCCCTATTTATTCAACTCTTCATTCAACTGTACTGAGTGAAGAGAAGTGCATTGCAGATATGTCAAAGGCTCTTGTTGGACTAGCCCAGAGGAAGGGGGCAGGGCGCTTCATCCCACAGACAGAAAACGAGGATTTCCAACCAAGAGCCCATTGTGTACTGATCTCAAGCAGATCCCTTTTCCTCAAGAACTCTGAGTTCATATGGCGCCTAAGACACAGAGTTGTCCTGTCTTGCCCTGAATGAGTAAAATGCCTCAAAGGACTGTGAACGTGGTGAGGAAGAAGCCCCGAATCCCCTCAGTGTGAAGAATTGGGAACTGAAGTCACAACCTGTTTTCCCTCCTGACCTCAGGCAGATGATTGACTTTAGAGGGGAGAATGACCTGCTTCGAGCTGTTCAGAGTTCATGTGCCTCCTGGTTACATGTCATTGAACACGTAACAAAGCACAAGAAAGGAGAAGCTGAGGTAATGGGGAGAAAGGTGTGTATTAAATTACATCCTGAAATCTCAATCTCTCCCAAACAAATGTAAATCCTGATGCCTCTGAATCATTCACTTTGAAAACCCAGGGGCCTTTCCTGGTCAGGTAGGACAGATTGAGCAACAATAACCCCTGCTTCGCTCCAATGACTTTCTCAATGGGTCTAAGAAAACTTCTCTGGCGGAAACTTGGCCTTGCTTCCTTTCCTCTACAGAATTACAATGCACCCCCCCCCCCCCCCCCCCCCCGCTTCTCCATCTGGGTGCCAGAGAAACCCAGAAAGCAAGCCAGGGAGCTGAGAATAGAGGTCAGGTGACTGAGTGGCTAGGAGCTGAAAGGGCTACTTTGGGCCCCCACCTTGGTCATTTTTATTTGTGATGTTATAACACTATTCAGATTTAGATAATCATCTGGCCAGAACCAAGTTCACCTGTGACTTGGGTTCATCGCCGACTCAGTTATCATTCTGAGAGCTATATACACAGGACACAAGTGCCACCTTGCCCAAGACACGGTGCCTGTGGCACACCTGTCACAGATCGCTATTTCCTGGTAAAGTCTTTTCTGTTGTAAACACAGACGAATGAGCAATCATTTTTTATTTTTATTTTTATTTTTTGTCTTTCTTTAATTTAAAGAACACAGAAGGAAGACCAAGAAAGGCTTTTTCTTCAGAATATAAAAGCTTTCTTTCCCTTAGCCCCTCCTACAGACTTCAAACTGGTCATTGGTTTGCTTGTTTATTTTTCCTAACTGTATTCTTTTAGTCAGTTTTCCCCATTTGCTAACTTCTGTACACCCCATGTATACTCTCAACAAAAAATCTTTCTGAGCAGAACAAGAAGGCTTGGTGCTGACTATGGGGGAAAAAAATCAAAGCACATGACATTTGCCAGATGTGGGAAAGGAGATGCCAAGACAGACTGGATCAACGAGAACTTTACAGAGGAGAGTCTGGGCTCTGTATGGAGTCATTGACCTTGAAAAATGGCCAAGAGAACAATGACAAAGAGATGAGAAAGGGATGAATTGGGAGGAAGAGCCCTGTTAACCAGTGAGAACAGTAGCCCCAAACGTTCCTGCGCACTGAGCTATTTTTTCCTTTTTTCTTTTTTCTTTTTTTATTTATTATATTTGTGTTTTCATTTTACATATCAGCCATGGGTTCCCTTGTCCTCTCCCCTCCCGTACCCACCCCAACCTTCCCCCCCAGCCCCTCCCCTCCATTCCCATCTCCTCCAGGGCCAAGACTACCCTGGGGATTCAACACAACTCCAGGGAGGCTACCTAGAAAACGGACCCTAGGAAAGACACAGGGATCGCCCAATGACAGAGAAATGGATGAGATCTACATGAACAACCTGGACGACAGTGGGAGTAATGAAGGGCAAGGTTTGAGGGAAAGAGATCTTAGGGGAGCAGGAGATCCCAGCTGGATCAAGAACAGAAAGAGAGAACAAGGAATAACAGACCATGATAAATGAAGACCACATGAGAACAGGAAGAGCTATTTTTTAAAAAGATTTATTTAGTTATTATGTATACAGAAGAGGGTGCCAGATCTCATTACAGATGGTTGGGAGCGACCATGTGGTTGCTGGGAATTGAACTCAGGACCTCTGGAAGAGCAGTCAGTGTTCTTAACCTCTGAGCCATCTCTAAGCATTGAGCTATTAAGCACTGGAGGTCCTCATGAAATATTTAGAATGCCTACAGAGTAGGCTGGACACTCAGGGTCACCGGGGAAGAGGAAGAAATGGCTATAAAGCTGGAAGAATAGGGAACAGTGAAGCCTGTTTTTCCACACACTGGTTCTCAGCCCAGAGTGCGAGGCCAGACCAGAGTCCCTCCTTTCCTCTCAACTGCCTCTGTCAGAGTGACTGGTGGCCTCATTATGATGTCTCCAGGGGGGACTTTCAGGTTTCATCTTACTATCTTGTAGGTCATCACTGCAACAAAGTTTGGACAGTGAGATCCATGCACTTTGGATACAGGGAATAAGGAAGTCCCTTCTCTGCTCTTCTATTTTAAAAATAATAGAAATGATCTGATCAAAATTTACCAGCCCTTTATGATCAAAATGTATGAAAAATTCTAAGCAATGCTAGTGTAAAAATCTCTTTCCAAAACTTGTTGAAGAGCATCATCGTTAGATTTATATTAAAGAATGCATGATATTTATACATGCTACTGTATGACATATTATATGTGTCTTACTGTAAACTTTCTTAAAAACATCATTTCTTTTTGCTTTTAGTTTTCTTGTGACTCTGTGTGTGTATATCATATGTGTATAACTGCCCTTGGAGGCCAGAAGAGATCTTGGGAGCTAGTTTTAAGCTGTTGTGAGCTGTTGGATGTGGGTGCAGAGAACTGAACCTGGGTCTTCCAGAAGAGTAGCAAACTGTCTTTACTGCTGAGTCATGTTTTCAGCCCCAAATTTCTAATAAGTACACTCTCACAAATTTGTAAATATGTCTAATATATACCTAGAAGTTGATTTCAGGAGCTTGCTGTTACACTGCCTACCCGAGACACATGTGGACTCTACTATATGTGATCATGACATACAGCATTTCAGTTTTCCTCCTACATACAACCTGTCTTTTTTGCAAATGAAAATTAATAATGACTTGGAGTCACTGAAGCTGGCTTTGGGCTGAGTTTATCTCCAATCTTGTGGTACACAATCCATCAGTGGACAGCCTATGTTTCGTTCAATGCATCCAAAATAAATAAGGACAGCCCAGAGATTCAAAAGACAAAGATACAGAAGTAGGTTAATTCTGTCACTTTGCTACCAATAGGAGTTTGGGGTTTTTTTTTCTCCAATCAGTATTTGAAATTGAAACAACAAAGGAGTATAAACGGTAAGAAGTCCTTTGTTGACTTGGCTGGTAGGGATGATTTAGAATTCATATTTGAAATAGTGTACTAAATTTGAATAAAAACCTTAAAATAGAAAAGCTTTCATTTGAAAGGGTGTTCATTTTTAAAATAAAGAAAAGATTAAGAAAATAAAAATGACTACGAATTCATCTATGCTTGTAACATAAAGGGATTCACCTGATAACAGAAATACTGAGGTGAAAGTATCACATGCCCAATGGGCACATGTTTGATCCAGGTGGCATTTAATAAGTAGGACACTCTCTCATCTTTCAACATTTTTTTCCTTTGGTCTTCCATGATGTACATTCCCTCAATTTTTCTTGTATTTCTTATATCTTTTGCAAGATTCTTTACTCATCATTCTTCAAAATACAAAATCTATTAAGATTCCATGTGAGTGACTACTTCCTAACTACAAGGTCTCTATTGAGATGTTCTACCTACTCTAAGTTATAGCATACTGCAAAAGGTGTGGTTTTAGGCTGTACAGGAGACTCCATTCACAAGCATCTTTTGTTTTCTTTCTTTCTTTCTTTCTTTCTTTCTTTCTTTCTTTCTTTCTTCCTTCCTTCCTTCCTCCCTCCCTCCCTCCCTCCCTCCCTTCCTTCCTTCCTTCCTTCCTTCTTTTCTTTCCCTTCCTTCCTTCCTTCCTTCCTTCCTTCCTTCCTTCCTTCCTTCCTTTCTTCCTTCCTTCCTGTCTCTCCCTTCCTTCCTTTCTGTTTTCCCCTCTTTCTTTCTTTCTTTCTTTCTTTCTTTCTTTCTTTCTTTCTTTCTTTCTTTCTTTCTCTCTCTCTCTCTCTCTCTCTCTCTCCCTCTCTCCTCTCTTTTTCTTTCTTTCTTTCTTTCTTTCTTTCTTTCTTTCTTTCTTTCTTTCAAGCTGCTTCTGACTCCACTTGGGGGAGAATGATGACTGTATGCCTGTATTGATCTAGAAATTACACCTTCTGTCAGTGACCGCCCATCCATGATAGGCAGATAAATGACTTAGTTCCTGGGAGTTCTAAGGGAGCCTCCATATACCTCCCTTGAGAAGTGAATCTGACAGGGCATACACAAGTACTAGTTTCAGACCAGAAACACCAGGCTGAAGAACTTATCCAACTAGCCATGCCAAGTCTAACTCTCCCCTGCATCCCATAGAGTGATGGGCACCCAGCACTGCTATGGCAGGTGATCACGTGATACCTCACGTGTGCATCACCCAGCTCAGCTCAGACCCCCATGGATGACTGCTGCCCAACCACCCGTGTGTCCATCTGAATTTGGACTTCATCTGCTGGTTCTGGCTTCAGCCTGTGATGGACTTTTCACCTCGTAGCTGAATTCTGCAGCTTCCTTCTCAAGGCTGGCTCCAGCTCCACTTCCCTCCAGGCACTGGTCTAGTTTTTTTATCCTTTTTAATGCAGACTCTTTCTCAGCCCACTTCTGAAACTGCTTTAACTTTTACTCCTTCAGTAACCCCCATATATGCATCACACACACACACACACACACACACACACACACACACACACACACACACAGAGAGAGAGAGAGAGAGAGAGAGAGAGAGAGAGAGAGAGAGAGAGAGAGAGAGGTCAGTTTACTGTGTGATGGGTGATTTTAAAGTTGCTATTAGTAATTAAGATATTGCTTTTGCCTCGGCCAGGACACCAAGCAAAATAGATATTATGACAAATTGCTGTCACTGAAGCTGCTAAACCACTAAATTAAAGAATTTTGAGATTGAAGCAAGACATAAACGTGTTTGTCTGTATTTCTGGCTTGCTAGCATGGTGTGCTTACAACAGTTCCTGAGGGATTTCTTTGGCTTCACAACTTCCATAATAGATTGACTGTGAGCTGACAGATCTCAAGACTTTAACTTTGGCCAAAAGTCTCTTCTGTGAAATCACTTATTTATCCAACTTTTTGCCAAATATCTTTTAAAACTAATTGAGACATATCCAATTTAGTATCAAAAACTGGGTTCGTTAGCTTCACCACCTCGTCAATTTGGAAAACTAGAAGCCATCCTTAGTGTGTTCTTTTCCTTTTTCTCTGCTGTCTCCTCCATCACCAAGGCGTCTGAACTTATCCCACAAATACCCCTGCATTATCCACATCTCTGCATCTTCAGCATCAGCTATGGCCTCCACAGCATATATGTTCACCTCAGTATATTCAACAGCTATCTCCTGTGGCTGGAGAACTCTCTATGAAGAATAGATTGCATCACATCAACCCACCAGAGTACCACCATTTAATGACCTCTATATTCCTTTACTATAAGATCTATACCAAGAGATCTCAGCCACTGTTACACTGTTTCAGTTATTAATGTGTTCTCTTCCTCTCTCTCTCTCTCTCTCTCTCTCTCTCTCTCTCTCTCTCTCTCTCTCTCTCCCGTGCTAGGGATCCTATGCAACACCCTGAACACGTTAGGCAAGTGTTGTACTAGTGAACTATTGCATGGCAAACCCAGCCCCAGATGTCAGGTTTTCTGTTTCTGAATGGCTAATTCTCCTTCTGTTTGCTATGGTCTAAGGCCATGGTTCTCAACCTGTGGGTCACCACCTATTTAGAGGGTTGCATATCAGTTATCCTGCATGTCAGATATTTACATTATGATGCATAATGGTAGCAAAATTACAGTTACGAAGTAGCAGCAAGATAATTTTATGGTCAGGTGTCACCACAACACGAGGAACTATATTAAAGGGTCACAGCATTAGGAAAGTTGAGAATCATAATTGGATACTAGATGTAAAGCAATCAGACTACAACCCACAGTTCCAGAGAAGCTAGCTAACACAGAGGACCCTAAGAAGGATACATGTATCACCTTGGGAAGGGGAAACATGAGATCTCCAAGAGTAAACTAGAGATGAGGGGCAGGCAATAGAGGGGAGCGGAGGGGGATGAGAACATGAGGGAATGGGATGATCGAGCTGGGGGAGGGATGGAGTGGGAGAGGAATGAAGGAGATATCTTGATAGAGGGGGGTATTATGGGGTAAGGGAGAAACTTGGTGCTAGGGAAGTTCCCAGGAATCCACAAGTATGACCCCAGCTTAGACTACTAGCAATAGTGGAGAGGGTGCCTGAGCTAGCTTACCCCAGTAATCAGATTGGTGAATACCCTAACTGTCATCATAGAGCCCTCATCTAGTAACTGATGGAAGCAGATGCAGAGACCCACAGCCAAGCACCACACCAAGCTCTAGGAGTCCAGTGAAGAGAGGGATGAGAAATTACATAAGCAAGGGGTGTCAAGATCATGATGGAGAAATCTACAAAGACAACTAATCCAAGGTTGTAGGAACTCATGAACTTTAGACCAACAACTGTGGAGCCTACATGGGACCAGACTAGACCCTCTGCTTATGAGAGACAGTTGTGTAGCTTGGTCTGCTTGAGGGACCCCTGGCAGGAGGATCAGGATCTATCCCTGGTGCATGAACTGGGTTTTTGGAGCCCACTACCTATGATGGGATGCCTTGAAGGCCTTGATGCAGGGAGGAGGGGCTTGGTCCTTCCTTCACTGAATATACCAGGCTTTGTTGACTCCCTATGGGAGGTCTTATTATTTTGGAGAAGGGGATGGGAGGGTCGGGGTTGGCAAGGCTTGGGGGAGCTGGAGGAAGGATAAGAGAGGAATCTGTGGCTGCTATGTAAAATGAACACATTTTTTTTTTTTTTTACATAAAAAAGGTTGAGAATTACTGTTCTCAGGAAGTATTATTTCCCCGATAAAGTCTGACTGTCCTTCTTTTAGGTTAGATGCTTTCCCACTGGACATTATCTTAACACTAACTGGTAACTAGTTTGGCCTCTCTGGTACAGGCATAGGCACCAGCTCTGTATTAGCCTTCCTATTTTGAGGACTTTGCACAGTGCTGTTATAAAGTGGATGCTAGCAAGTATATTGTTGGATGAATGAATATATGTATGAATTGCTTTTCCTCTGACTAGAACTTCTCTATACCATGGATCATGGCTGTTTTGCCCATGGCTTACAACATCAATTGTTCCATTTTGACTTATTTCATTCCTAGAGAACTTTTTATATGTTTTATTATTCATAATCATATTAATGATTTATTTTGGAATGTATTATAGTATAAAAATGATACATGCTAAATGAAATCTGGCAGGTTTTATTTTTCACCCTAAGGAAGGAAGTGGGGGATATAAATACATTTAAGATCTACCATGTGGTGATGGAACACAGGGCTTTGGGCCAATCTTAGAATTCTCCTTTTCATTTTATATCTGCACACTAACAGAGACAATCACTCTAATTTTCTCTTGGTTCTGAACTTCACAGAAGAAGTTTGAACTGGATATTTTCCAATTACAAATGAAGACATACACAAAACTTGCAATGTCAAGGCAAACCAGGATGTTTTCTTCACTAAGGAGGTGCTTCTAAAAGTCTGGGGCTCATGGTTAGAAAGGGGCTGGCTCCTCACATAGTCTAGTCAGGACAGTAGTTTTTTCCCGTCTGGTTTGTATCAACGGTATGGCTGACACTATCCCAGCAGCCTGGTGTTTACACAGAGCTGAAAGACAACTGGCCATACTGGGCAGTCTGGCCCCAGGCAGAGCTGCCAGCAGAGGTAACAGGTACCTGGATGGGGCTTCCCGTGGGCCACCCAAGCTTCTGATCAGCATGTCTTAGCTGGCAGATTTTGAACAGTGGGCATGTTCCAAATGTGTCAGGGCATATTTTTCAAACATCACTGCCGACTCATTTGGTATAGTTTTCATGTAAGAAGGAAAGGGGAAGCCAGTGTGCACTGATGTTTTATGACATGCTAGGAGCCACAGTGAGATTAACCTACTTCTTTAGGATCTTTGGGGCTCTGTTATCTTTGATGCTTTGTGTTTTTTTTTTTTTTTCCATTCCATAACTGCAATTGTATCTCCGAAGGGGGAAGAATCAAGCTATAGTTTTATGTTATGTGTGCTGAATTACCACATACATCAAAGTGTATGCCTCAGGGAGGACCCTAAGAAAATCTGGCACCCAGGATTCTGTTTATATAGGTGTGCATATTTTTACGCATGCAAGTTTATGTATGTGCATGAGAATCTCAGCTTAGAATATAAATACCTAAGCACCAGAATCTCATCTTTGCTTTACAGTTGTTACAGGACAGCAAACACACAAAACTTACTGCCACCCCATACACATATACAAAGCACAATCTCCAATGGATTTTGTACATGCTTCCTAGGGCCTGTACCTACCCGAGAAAGCCATTTGAGGGATAGAAATGGATTCTCCCATATATTGCTTTTATCTCATAAAGTAGCAAGTGATAGATTCTTAGGCCAAACCAAAAATAATAGAAATTTCCAGAGGCTTAAAACAACAGAAATTTATAGTTACCATGCTCTGGAGACTAGCTGTCTGAAACCAGTGTGAGTGGGCCAAGTCAAGGTGCCAGCAGACCACACTCCCTCAGAGTCACTAAAGGAGAATGTTTTCCTTGCTTCTTCCAACTTGAGGTGAGCCCTGGCATGCTTTGGCATGTGTGCCTCCAATGACTAGTCCCTGCTTCCACAGTGACACTGTCTTCTTCCCACAAACAAGAATATAAGAACATTGGTGATTATATTTGGTACCTGTCTAGATTATTGATATTACTTATTTTATCTGAAAAATCTCCACCTTAATTGCATATCTATATCTATGATATATCAAATATATGCTAAATATATCATATATACCATATATCTCTATTACCATCTAAGGTAAATTTGTAGGTTCCAGTGATTTGCAGGTGGTTGGAGGCCATATTCACCCTACTGCATGTGGTGAAGACACTGCTTCACTAAAATCCGGTTTCATCTGGGGTACAAGCACTCCAAGAAAACATTTTTCTTAAGACCATTTTTATTCTACCGAGCTAAATGAAGTTAATTAATGTAACTGAGAGATGGAAAACATTTACTTTTATCTTCTAAAATTGATTCTGTGGGGAAAAAAATCAGAATTGTAATACTCAACAGAGTGTGTGAAAAGACATTTTTAGCAACCTTATGCAACAACAGCAATAGGAACGTTGCATCTGGGAGGTTGAGGCAAAAGGATTAAAATTTGAGATCATCCTAAACTACATAGTGAGATAATTCCTTATCCCCTCCACTCAACAAAATACACACACCCCAAAAGAGAGGCTAGCATAACTATACAACAACACAGAAAGATATATATGGCACAACTGACATGCCACCACATTGAGTTGATAGAAAAGTGTGACAAACATGAGAAAAATGTGCATGCAGGATTTAACTGAAATGATGACAGTGTTTGTTTTGCTCATGACTCTCTCATTATGGCATGGCTTTGTAAGTACACTTCTCTCCATTGCATATGACTTTAGCTAAAGTAGCCTGAAGGCAGGAATTATTCACAGCTTGCTTACTCCTGACGGCAACTGATATGCTGGACAGTACAACTCCACACAGGTTTTCATTGTGACGTAGCCTTCCTCACAACATGGTGGCTGGGGCCCAAGGGCCAGTGGCTTAAACGTGACAGCCAACAGAAACTGCTGCATCACCTGCTGTGACTCAGCCTTCTGGGCTAATGAAATGTTACTTGTGACATGATCAGTCATCAAGGCAGTCACAGGGTTTGGCCAGGTGCATGGAGAATGAAAAGTAAGAGCCCACTAAGGAATATCACATGTTCATCTTTGGAAAAGAGAGTCTGCCACACACAACACAAGCTCCATATACAGGGTGATCTTCACAATGTAAAGGACATGCATAATTATTTAAACGATTAAAGGAAAATAATAATACTATTTTATATTAATAGAGACAGTATTCAATCTAGTGATGTTAGAATTATGATATCTCAATTTTTTTCTTCAATTTGGATAGTGTTCAGGAGTGGATATAGTCATTATGATTAAAAACATAGATGAACTTAGAAAAGGGAGGAGAGATGAACACCTCGTTATCTAAGACGCTGATGCAGTAGACATCACATTCAGGATACCAAGGTCTTTTTCAGATCACAAGTCTGAAATGCAAGCAGAATCTCTTTAATTTTAAGGATTTTTAAGTTCAAGACTTTAGATCCTAACGCTCCCCACTTAAAATGGGTTGGACTGGCAGCCAGTGTGTATCATGCTGGAGAGATAATGACTCCTGCTTCCTTCAGGTTCCAAGTTGCCTCACACATAGAATCTCCTGCTCCATGCCGGTTTAGAGAAGTTTCTGGAAAAGCTCATTTGGAAAAAATTAAAGTTTGAGATAGAACAAGGGATAATTTTTGTGTACTAGGGACCTAAGCAGGAGCACCAGGATGTTGGCTCTGACTGACTTGAGGCTCAAATGGCACTGGGAGGGCCTGGCAGAGATATGGGTTATCCTTGACTACAGAAATGCTGTGATAATGTAGGAGAAAGAAAGAAGGAAGCAGGGGGTCATTGTGTGAGGTCAGCAGGTCGGGGTGGAAGAGAAGTTTCTTTAGACAGACAAACAAAGGAGTAAACATCTAGTTCTCAGAATGGTTCCAACAACAATAAAGAACGTTCACCAGGTAGATTATGGTAATTCAGAAGTTGCCGGCAAATACTGAAGAAGAAATCATTTATTCAGGGGAAGAATTCAAGGGTAATGGATTGAAAGCCCTAACTGAAACTTGTCTTTTGAATTAAAATTTTCTTTACGCTGTTGTCTTAGTCACAATTCTACTGCTGTGAGGAGATAGCATGACCAAGGCAACTCTTACAACAGAAAGCATTTATTCGGGGGCTTGCCTATGGTTTCAGATGGTTGGGTCATTGTTATCGTGTGGAGAAGCATGGCTGCAGGCAAGCAGGCACGGTACTGGGGAGGTTGCTGAGAGCTACATTCTGATCTGTAGCAGATAGAAGGATGCCAGGCTGGCATGGGCTTTGGAAATCTCAAAGCCCACCCCAGTGACATGCCTCTTCCAACAAGGCCACGCCTCCTAATCCTTCCCAAACAGGTCATTGACTGAGGACTAAGCATATAAACATATGAGCTTCTAGGAGGTCATTCTCATTCAAATCACCACAGGTGTGTTTAGATTCAAATGAATATCCCACTTTGAAACTAGCAGAAACTTTTAAAAACTAAGATAATGAGATGAAGTATGACAGATACACATTTATATTGGCCTACAAGTGAATACTCTTATATTCTTATACGGAGCCTAAATGAAAAGAATTTATTCTCATACATTTTGAGTCCTATGTTGTCAGAAATGTCAAACTTAATCAATGTCTTATTAGATGAGCTTATCTTCCTTCTAGAAACCCCAAAGAGCGGTCTCACAAACTAAGCCTCTTCTTGGAATTAGCAAATATTGCTTTGAGTCCTCAAGGCTGGATAATTTTTGCTTCTAGACACTACTGTCCATAGTTGGAAGAAGAAAGGCAAGCATCAAAGTAGAATCAAATTTAATTTGGTGATTACAGATCATTATTACGCATTAGAAAACAAAGTATTAAACTGTATTAGTGAATGTTTATGATTATTCGTCCATGTAAGTTACATAATTGTTCTTCCTATCCCATGGGAGCAAACTAGAACAATATACTGGCAGAATAATGTGGTGTTATGTTCTTTAAAATTCAGCCCTCATTTTACCATTTTCTCTCCCCTCTACTGTGGCTATTCCATTGATAGTTTGAGGTATTAATGCACCATATTGCTAAACTCTGCAGTGAGGACAGGGTTGAAGAGAGCCTCTGCTGATTCAGGATGGGCAGAAACCACAAATATGAACTAGAACTGTGTGGCTCCTAGTCACCAAGTAGCTAGGGTTGTGTAATACTACAACTGAAGTTAGTCCATTCTGATACAGTCAATGAAACTGACTGATTTGGAATGACTATCAAGTATCACTTTATTGCCAGAAAGCTGGGAAATTTAAATTATAGAAAGGCTGGACTTTCTGTCAGACATAAACAAAAGAAAAGAGGAAGGAAGAAAAAGGAAGGAAGGAAGAAATGGAGAGAACACTGTTCTCCTAAAAATCACACACTAATGTTTATAGAATTTTGCTCATAATTTCCCAGACCTGGAAACAGCCAATACATCTTCTAACAGATCAATACATAAGAAAACTTTGGTATGATTCAGAAATAGATCATTATTCAGCAATAAAAGGAAGTGAACTATCAAATGACTAGATGTGACAAAAATCTTTAGTGACATCACTAAGTGAAAGAAGCAACACTGCAGAGGCTCCATGTCCATAGGTTCTGATGACAGGACATTCTAGAAAAGGAACAACTTCTGTGCATGGCACATGGAGGAGTATTTGTGTGTAAAACCTATTCTATATAATAACATAACAGTGTTACACACCATACATTCATAAAATTCTATATATTGAGTAAATGTCAAGATTAAAACTCAATGTAAACTATGGACTTTAGTTGATAGTACAATATTATTGGTCCATCAATTATAACGAATATACCCCATTATTCAAAATGTTACTAATAGAGGGGAAACTTGGATATGGTAAATGTTGGCTACTTCTACTCAGTTTTTCTGTAACTTTAAATAATAGTGTTTTAATGTGGTAGATACCGAAAAGCCACTGAAATATTGTCAAGTGCATGTGTAATTAACACCTGAGACAATTGACTTATGATGCAGAATGGTTTGTTTGGGCCTCTAGATTTAGAGTTGGTCAGTGAGTAGCTGGTCTTGTTGCTTTGGGTCTGTGATGGTAGGACATGATGGGGAGCATATGCCAGAGCAAACCATTCACCCCATGGCCAAGGAGGGATGAAGGGATGACACAAAGGCTTGGGGGCCAGGCACTTAACACATGGGCTTTGGGGGTACATTCCAGAACCAAATTCTACCTGTGGGGACTTTTATCCCCATGAAGCCCATGGCTTCTGTGAGCCAACACTCTTACCCCAGGACAAAAGACACTAGAAATAAATCTGACTTAAATATATGGATTCACAGCAAACTTCTCATCTTTGATGAAGGAAGTAGGATTATCCTTTAAATAGTTTAGACTAAAAGATATCCTGTTTTTCTCAAGTGGAAAGGGTATTTTCCCCCTTTCTTTGCAGTTCTGGAAATCAAACCTAGATCACAAGGAAATGACCTCACTTTTAGCAAAGGCAGGACCCTGGGCATGTAACTGCTGTTCTCACTTTTACTTATACCCACCTGTCCTCATGATTCTTCAACTACACGAGGACTAACTTTAAAATATCCCTTCTATTTTAAAAAGCCTTGAAGCCAGACACACATTCCCTCTCCCCTATAATGCCCAGCCTTATAATGAGGAGAAATCAGGATAAATCCTTAATTTATATAAAGCATCTGGTCTACACCCAGAAAAATCCAAAAACATACACCTATTCATCAGCACTGCTTGGACAGTGAAAGTGAACTATTACGTCCTCACTGCACACACCTACTCATCCTGAGTATGCCCTAGATTTACACTATCAGGCCTGGTTGCAAAGATTCTGAGTACAACAACATTTCAGACAAGAGCATGTTTCTTCTTTTGAGGGCTAGGAAATGAATTTTTATCTCAATCCCAAGAAAATGGAATGTACTCTCGTGAAACACATTTATGCCAATTCTGTGGAATCAGAATAAAGAAAAAAAATCATCTCTAGCAGCCTAGCTTCACATGTGAGATAAGCTTTACATCAACTCATGTACATTTTTTGTCATGGACTGAGCCACCAAAATTGTAGGGATTTGGTCATTATAGATAAGTAGCTACATTCAAAACACTCCAACAAAAGACTAGTGAACTAATTAATATTTAGTACTGGTTGGCATTTATACCCTAAGGAAATACTCTATATTTCCTTAGGGATCTGAAGCAGGTTAACATGAATTGCAGCGTCTTTGTGGATGAGTGTCTTATCATTAAGAACTTTGTTTGCCTACCTATTATTGTCTTTTTATTTTTTTTTTCCAACACAAGGTTTCTCTGTGAAGTTTTGGTGAATGTCCTGGATCTTGCTCTGTAGACCAAGCTGGCCTTGAACTCACAGAGATCCACCTGTGCTGGGATTAAAGGAGTGCGCCACCACTGCCCGGCTCTACCTGATGTCTTTTAAAAGGAGCCTCGACGTACATTATTCATTCTACTAAGTGCACTAAGAGAAGTTTACAGAAAGCATTATGGAGTGGAGAGCTCAACAACACATCTGCCCCACAGCAGTGAAATATGGAGGGTTTTGTGAAGAAGGCAGGTGTTAAAAGGGAATGGCACTTTACTACTCTGATAATGGGAACAAAGGGAATGATAGCTCACTACTCTGATAATGGGAACAAGTGGGCAAAGGTGAAGCTCCTTTGGTAAGGAATGGTGAAGAACTGAATGTACCAATGGTTTGTAGTTCTCAGAGGCAGTGAGCCATTTGCAAAGTTTCTAATTTGCATGATTGGGAAAGATGGGGAGGAGAGTGGGAGAGGGCAGGGAAGTTGAAAACATGAAAATGCAGGTGGGGCTAGCAGTCCAAGTCCTTGGAGAATGGGAACTCTAGCTATCTGAACTCACACTCGGCTCCGGCTGTCATGAACAGCCATTTTGTTTGAAAGCACAGTGGGCTCTTGACCTGTTTTGAACTAGAATGTCTTTAGAGAGGCAGGAGGAGGAAGACCGAGCAGATGACGCTGAAGACTTGAGACAAGATGGGCTAAGGCTCAGAGCAGTGGCCTAGTAGATGGGAGGGGGTAACAGGCTTAGGGGGACTCTAGGTGAGCAATAGTGGCCATCAGCCAAAGCTACGGAGGAATGTTTTTCCAACATGGAGAAAGGTTGTTAGAACCAAGTGGAAGAAAGCATGCATGCTGAATTCAAACCTGGAGAAATCTGAAGTTCAGATGTTCATAACATGCCGAGGAAGATAGACACATAAGTGAGAGGAAGGAGACGAACCCTAAGACAGCAAGGAACTCAAAGTCCAAGCTGTTTGAAGACAGGGATGCTTAGTGTCGCTGAAAGCACATACAAGAAGAAGGCACCTTAATGGCAGAGAGCGTTGAGCAGAGAGGATGCTAGCTAGCTGTCTTAAGAGGACTGCATGACACCGAGTTATGAAACCAGAGATCACTTGCTGACATCTCTCCTAGTCCAGGATGGGAGGGAGTGACAGCATTTGGTGTTAGCCTCCGTTTGCCCGGTGTCTGAGTAGGTGATCTTTTACTTGTGGAGACTTTCTCTTTGGTGCAGTTCTGTTCTAAGCACACATTTCCAAAGTGAACAGGAAACATCCCCTTCAGAGGGGCATGTTCAGTAGCAGAGGGGCTGGCTGACTAGATACTGAAGGAATAATAGCTCTTGAGTGGCAAGCAATCCCAAAGAGGTCTGAAAATCCCCACCTCATGCTCTTCATATTACGAAGATGATTATAATGACCTTTAGTAGCATTACCCTAGGCAAAGTGAGGTATTAGGTGCACCCTCTGTGCAGATCATCAGTTACCTATGTGAGACCCTCTTTTAGACTCTATGTAAGATGTCTAAGTGTCTGTGTATTGCTGCAAGTGGGGAGGAATGGAAGATATTTGCTTCTTATATTTTAACCACCTGCCTTTTTAAAAGCATGAACGAATAGGTATGAGTAGTTCATGTGTGTAATCCCAGCCCTTGGGAGAATGAAGGTAGGTTGCTGTAAATTTCAGGCTAGCATACACTACATAAGTACAGTACTACATACACTACAAGACTCTGCCCCACCTCTTCCTCCTAAAAGGTTTTTTAGAACATTCCCACCATACCTTTAAAGTTTTTAAAATGCTAAAATGGGGTAAGAGACGCTATCAAATCTAAGGCCATGGTCTTGTGAGGGAAAAGTTTCTTTTCATTAGCAGTAAGAAAACAATTAGGAGAAGGGAAAAGCCTTAGATGGAAGTTCCACCTTATGTATGTGAGGTGCATCATTCATCAGACTCACTGGAGAGGCTCCCAATGACTGCACCGAGTTTGTTTATACATGTTTAGTTGTCAGCACTCTCTTTAAGTAAGTGAATGATACTCTGCCCCAAGTTGACATAAATGAAAAAGACTTGTGGTTAAGAGCTTGAGGAAGGAGCAAAGGTAAGCATGACAATTTGGTGTGTGTGTGTGTGTGTCTTAGGGTTATTATTACTAGGTGACAAAACACCATGGCCAAAGCAACTTGGGGAGGAATGGTTTTATTTGGCTTACACTTCCATGTCACTGTTCATTACCAAAGGAAGTCAAGACAGGAACTCAAACAGAGCAGGAACCTGGAGGCAGGAGCTGATGCACAGGCCATGGAGGGATGCTGCTTACTGACTTGCTCCTGGTGGATTGTTTAGCTTTTTTTTTTTTTTAAAATAGAAACCAGAACCACCAGCCCAGAGGTGGCCCCACCCACAATGGTCTGGACCCTTCCCGACATCAATCACTAATTTTAAAAAAAAACAAAAACGGTTTATAGGCTTGCTTACAGCCTGATCCCATCAAGGCATTTTCTCAATTGGGAGTCCATTCTTTCAGATGACTCTGGCAGGTGTCAAATTAACACAAAGTTAGCCAGCCTAAAAAGAGTCTTTGAAGTTATGAAGGAGACAGAATGTAGCTGTCTCTCACTTTCTCCCCAGAAACAACTACTTTCCAAAGGTGCAAATGTGACTGTGACAGAAGAATATAAACAAACTCACAAAATCAGGCTAGAGGCAAAGTGGCCAGCAGGCATCCTGCACGGCACCACAGGGTAGCTAACAGGAACAATGGGATGTTCAAGCTTTAGGGAAGATTCACACAACAGGTGATGGAGGAAAGCCTTCAGACTCTGGACCAAAGAGTAGTTTTCTGATTGTAAGAAAACCATCCCACTGTTGTTTTTGAATTAAATAGCCTCAGGCAGTAAGCCCATTACAGCCCTCTTCTCTACAAACTGTTCACACAGCTTTACAAAGACAGGATCTATATCTGTAACACATCTCCTCCTGTACCAGTGGTCTCAAAGGCCAGAGTTTATAAGCAAATGAGAGAAGAGGTCTGTAGAAAAGGATTGCACAGTTTTGTCAAAGTAACATGTCCATTTTGTTTGGTAAAGGCCATAAGAAAACAGCAGCTCCTCTGGGTCTCTGGTTCATTAAAAAAAAAAAAAAAAAAAAGCTGCAAAAAGGCTCAAAAATTCTAAAACATTTACTTGTAGATGCTCACAGGAGGGGTCCAGTGTGGCAGAGCTTATAGGATTTTACCATTACTTCCAATTGTTTTGCTAACTCAGGACTACATTAACTAACTTACTCCACAAGACAGCATCTTGAAAACGCTAATAGTATTGCATTAACTGTGTCCAGAATTGGGTTATTAACTCAATATTACATGCTGCCGAAAAAATACCAACCCTTAAGAGACAGCACAGCACCAGCTTGCCTATAAGTTCTGTGGAATAAAAACCAAAAGGGTAATAATAATGTAAAATTATTATAATAATAATGTAAAATTATTATCTGTAGCAGAACAGGTCAGCTCAGCGATCTCAGGGGCAGACAATGAACTTTCAATCTGTTGTTGATATTACCACACCAATAAGCATGAACTAGAACCTTGCATAGCATGGGTAATTCTAACTTGATTTGGTTTTGAAGACTCTTCATATTAATGTTCAAAAAAATTGTTAATTAATGGTTCTTTTAAAAATCCATCTCAGGCAACACACTTAGGCTTTCTCACTTTGAAAATAAAAACATGGCTTTCCATCTTTCATTTTGAAGTTAACATTTATGCACACAGTAAGAGGAAAACTGTCAATACACACATGGTATACAATAGCAAGGTGTGTCTTTAAGACCTAAATGTTTCTATTTTTAGCTTTTTTGTGCAGTGACAGATACTGATGCTGGGCTGAGGCTTTGTGCATGTTAAAGACAGCTCTGCCATTGAGCCTAAATGTCATAAACATGTTGAGATACCTGCTGGGACTATAAGCTAATTTTAGTCCCAGGAAATGGAATTTGTTGCTGGGCAAATGCCTCCCTCCTCAATTACCAGTAACTCATATGTAAGTATAAACGGTTAGTGCATCAGATCAGGAGAGTATAGAGGTTTAATTTACTCTTTTCTCCCTAAATAAGCTGATCTTAGCTGGGTCTGATGGCTCAGATCTAAAAATTTTAGCTCCTTGGGAGGCCAAAGCAAGAATAATTCCAGGTCAAAGCTGGTGTGGACAACACAGTGAGTTCAAGGATACCCTAGGCAACTTAGTGAGACCTTGTCTCAAAATAAAAAGTAAAAATAAAATTGTGACTATAGCTCCATGGTTAGAACACTTGTCCAGATGGAGGCCCTGGGCTCAGTCTTCACCACTGCAAATACAGACATAAAGTAAAATGGTCTCCATCATTGACCACATATGTATACAGCTTTCCATGTTTAACTTTTTCCTGTATACAATTTTATTTGGAACAGACTCGAATTTTTTCTTGCATTAAAAACAAACAAGACCCATTAAAAAATAAAATAAAACCCCCTGATAAAAATCTTAAGACAAAGTATATGTATCTAATTAGCTTTATTTTGGAACATTGTACAAACTCCAGTCTTAAAAAAAAATGTAGTGGTCATTCAGTTACATAGTGAGAAATGGAAGACAGACCACAGGCCGACTGTCAGCTTGAGTGATGCTTTAATTACATGGTTCTAAATATACTAACTTGCTGGTAGTTGCTTATTTTTTCCCCTTCATTTTTCTGAGACAGACAAAATATATGATCTATTGCTTTTATTTATTTTTTTCTTTTTAAATGACCTGGGAGTTAGACATTAATGGATAACCTAAAAACCAGAGAAAACTCACAAAAATAAGCCATTTCAAATTAGAGACAATGCATTTTTCTCATTTATTCAAATTCACTGCAGGAAGTAAACACTAAAAGATTAAAAAACAAAACAAAAAATTCACACTGCAGTATGTACAATTCATGACATCATATGAAGAAATTAAATTTCTAATAAAAACGGCAAATTATATTACTAAGCAGATTGCATCAAAACTGGCTGTAAACCCCAGAATTCTTACCATGAATGGTAATGTGCCTGCATTCCAGCATTCAGGAAAACTGGACTATTCCTGGTTATAGTGGGATTTTAATATCTGTGAAGTCATTGTGTGAATTCTTTATGTTGAAAAGTGGTTGATTTAAAAAAAAAAAAATTAAGACCCTTGGATTCAAAGCACATTCTCTCACAAAGCTTAAGCCACAGAAGTCATGTCCAGAAATGGAATACTGTTGTGTTGGGATGAACATCTGATCTGACTTGTTAAGACATTTTTGCCAAATGCACAGATGCACAGGGTTCCCCATGCACTTTTCATGCAGCAGGTAATCACAACTTAAATAAAAGGTTTATTTTATACATTTTGTCCAGACTTGCAACTGTATACATACATGCACAATTTTTTAAACCTGTCTGATTATATTTACACTTATACATGGAATATACAGGAACCAAAGAAATTAAAAGGTTTTTCTGTTGCATTAGAACAATACAAAATATGTACTTTTTCATTAAGGAAATCACTATTTACATTACCTTTAAAAACCAATTTTAACATCTTCATGTAACAAGTCAATATATATATATACATTATATATATATATATATATATATAGAAAATATATACTCTCACCAGTTTATTCTTCTGTAAGATGTAGCAGAGAACAAACAGGTAATGCTACCTTACTGATGTCAATGAGAGTTGTAGTACCCTTTCACAAATGACTTTATTAGGAAGAAATTGCCTAGGTATCGAAAATAGTCCTGGAAAATGTGTATGTGTGCATATTTGAATCTACATATGCATAAACAAGGTAAATTTGTGGATGTATGCACTTTCTCTTCATTAGGATTACTCTAAACTCCACGTGGAGGTATTCTCTAGTAAGTCAGAACAGCATTCATTAGTCACATTGATTTCTGTATTACATATTCCCATTCCAACAAAAAACAAACAAACAAACAAAGCAATGTTGGCTCTGGACGTTTCCCTGACCTAAGTGCCGCTCCACCGTAAGAAACACATTGCCTCCAACTGAGGATGAACACCAGCATCCTACAATATACTTCTAAGGCTCCAACCCTTTCACAATAACTGAGAAAAATGACTTAGTGTAAAGCTTATTTATAGAGTGTAGACAATGAGATTGTCACAGTATGGACATGGAGTAAAATATTTTCACTGGCCAGTGGAATTTTTCATAGCAGAATAAGCATACGCCTTCCCCTCCCTCTGACGTAGCATAATATACACTCCAATCACCATAAAACATATCCATTAACTATTTACAAATCATCTTGAGAAAAAAATAACCATTTAGAATTTTAGGTAATTAAGAAATAATGTCCATTTGCAATATAAAAAATCTTAGAAACAATGTCAAGTACATACAACAACTTCAAATAAACTTCCTTCTACTTAATTATTGAGTATACAATAATGTTTTGATAAGTCATTTGCTAACCTGGTTCAAGAATGAAAATAAAATATTGTCTGGTGGATGAATTGTGGGCTATTAAAAATTAAACTTAAAAAGTAACTTGTTTCAAGACTGAAATTCCACGTGGCTCAATCATATATTAAGCTCTTCCAAGATAGTATCAGTGTTTACTTTTAATACATGTTTAAGACGAGTTGATGCCATGTAGTGACTGTGTAGGTTCTGTTATATTATGGTAAGTGCCCTTTCATTGGTTTTCAGGCTATCTGAGCTGAATGACTTTCTTGGGTTTAAACTGGTATCTTCATAAGCACTGTTCTGCAGAAGACTGTTTGAATAGAAGGTAAGGATGTATTCAGGAGAAGTTTCCCAACCATCCTGGGATCACCTGAGTTTGCTAAGTGGCCCTGTTATTCCATCCCTAAGGCTAATTAAGTTGATGTTACTAATTAGAACAAATAAATAATCACAGATTTTCCTGAGATGTTGACCCAGATAGGAAAGTTGTCCCCTCTACCTGATTTTTTTTTGTCATAAAAATATTCTGAACCTGATTTCCAAAGATATAACAGCAATATAGGAACTACAATACTGCAAATTTTGAGTCAATGTGTGACTGTATTGGGGGTAAGTATAGGCATAAAATAGTTTCTTTAAAGTCCCATGTTCTGGAAAAAGTAAGCCATGGTTTCCAACACATACAGAACATGTTAAGATGCAGGCCAAAGACTGACTCCCAGGTCCAGCAGAGACCCTGTTCTGGAGACCTGAGAGATGCTGCCTAGCAACCTGCATTTTAAACAACTGCTCCAGATGGTCCTAATGCAGTTTCTGTGCCCAGAATTAAGAAATCCTGGTCCTAAGATTTACAGGTACCACAGGAATGGGGAGGATTAACTTTCACAAGAGATGGTGAAAACCGTCCAAAGAAAATCCATTTTGCTTTTGTTAAAAACTATTTCTAAGTAGTCAATTGTTCAGGAAACTGCCTGAAGATGAACATTACCTTCCCTAATTTTGTAAAAGGAGGAGTATTAATTTAGGAAAGTAGTCAAAATATAAAAAATGGAAATCTGCCTTTTGTTTTGAAGGATCTATCAAATTCCCCTCCATTGTAATCAAGTTTTACTAAATAGTACAAGGTTTAAAGAAATACACATTGAAAAGGTCTGTGGTGGGGCAGACACAATGGGAATCTCAAAACCCCTTCCAAGAGTTAAAAAGAATCTTTGTTTAGCAAAAGTGAAAAATGTAAGCATTACGTTTTCTTACTTTTGAACTGATGAGATATGAATCAGCAGAAGGCTTCTGGGTTTTTCTTAATTTGATTATCTTTCAATAGTTAACAATTTGGACTTTAAAAATGTGTTCTGTAGGCTGACTTCTGAGATGCGGGATGAAGTACCCTAATACAGAGAGCAAGCAAACTGCATCAATCCACTATTGATGGAGTTTTTGCATTTGAATGTATGCCTCCTATTTATGACTATACAATCCTTTCATCCATAGGCTACTCACACGTGTCATCTGATGTATACAGAAGTATTCAACAACAGACTTCTAATTCAATAGTTGCCTCATGACATCTAATGTTAAGCAAAAATTAGTATGCATATTTAAACATCACCAGTAACCAATACTTTCAGAATGAAGAAGTTTCAATTATACCATGCTTTGCTCAAATCATGCTCTTATTTATACAGATCTCAAGTTCATACTGATTAATTTGAAAAAGACCCCAAAATGGTATGGCAGATACACATTATTCTGATTCCTTTTTTATTGAGAGCACATTTCCCAGAAGTCCATAAACTTCTCCATTTGTACTGTGTGGGCGAGAAGCATTATTTCCCATATGGCTATTGTAAGGGCCTCTTAGATTCAAGAAGGAACCTTTAGTTTCGGCTGCAGTAAGTAACTCTTCCTTGATTGTCACCTGTGAGACACTCTCAGCAGATGAAGGCTCCCCCCAGACTTCTTTGTCCTGTGTCTCTCGAGTGGTAACAGAATTGCCTCCTTTCTGAAGCATGTAATAGAGGATTGGGTTCGTTTGGGTCAGTCGTGGGGAATCCTTTTCATACTCATTCTTACCCACATCTGTGATGACCCACTTAATGGGTCCCTTCTCGTTGGGAATGGGCACGGAACACCCATTCAACAGCCCAGGTTCTGGTCTGGACCCCACACAGCTCAAGTGCTCCGGGAAAGGAGGACTCAGAGTTTTTCCAGCTCCTGGGTAAGGAAATGTCCTGTTATCCACACAACTGCCGGGCTGAGGGGAACTATTCATCAGTCCATTTAAAGAGGAAATGCTGAAATCAGGTTTGCTGCTGGGCACATTATTCTTATGTCCTTTCTTTTTATTGTCGATGACAGAGTTACTCCTGTGTGGGGACAGATCTCGCACACAGTTCTCTGAGAGAAGCAACTGTCTCAGAACGTTGAAGCTTTTGCTCTCTCTGGCCCAACTCCTGTGTTCACTATCACTGGCTGAACTATGACCAGCAGGGTATTTATAGTCAAGATCATTTCTGCTAAATTTCAGTTCTTCCTGATGAAGCAAGGACCCATAGAGTACTTCCGGGGCATTGTGATTACCGGCAGTATCTACAGCACTATTTTTCATTTTTTTAAATGGATTTTCTAGTGGTTCTGTATAAAGCTTCCTTTTCTTGGGGACCATACAAAAGTTCTTTGACTCCGGGGGTGTCAACTCACTATTTCTGTGACTCCTGTCCTGATCATCCACAGGGTAACTCTCTTGATTCTGTCTCAGTAATCGACTTAACAGACCATTCTTTGAGAAAGAAAAATCCTGAGGTGAAGCGGGCTCTGATTTAAAGTCCCCGGACACTGGTAAGGCAGCTGTGCTCCTCTGCATGGTGGGAGTGACGCCTAGGAACGACGCGCTCTTAGCATCATGGTTTAAATGCACGTTTGTGTTATGAACCTGGAAGTCATCACAAGGCTCAGATTTGATTTTCACCATCAGTATCTGTTCACTCACAGATCTCTCTGCACGTTCCTGGGTACCTTCCTCTCGCCAAGGAATTTTCTCTTTCCTTTCACTCTTCCCCTTGTTGGAATTTCCCAGGAGCAGCTGAAGGACAGTGCGTCTTTCCAGCAGATTCTCTATCTCACAACCAGGAAGTGCCGGGTCAGGTGCTGCTGGCTGCTGGCTGAAGGCTTTGTTTTCTTCAACTGCATTGGTTTTGTTTGAGAGCAGAGGGCTATTTAACCTCTCAATCATACCGAGCGGTTTCTCTGCATTCCCACTTAACAGCTGTTTGCTGGGTCTCTGCTCTTCCGCGGGCATGGAAGACTGCATTCCACACTGTGCCAAATTTTGTAACAGTTTACTGGCACTAAACGTTGCCGAATTTGGTGCACCTTCACTCGGGGCTGGTTTCTCCGCTGGTGATTCTTTGCTTTTTGTGAGGTCCATCAGGCGGCCAGCCACGGTGGTGTTGGTTAGTTTTGAAGAGGGAGTACTGCAGGCGTAGGGTGGGGAATTCCACTTGATGACCAGCGAGTGCTGAGAAAGGTTGATGGGAGACTCTGCGTTGGAGGATGTATGCAGTGGTGGAGTGCTCACAGGGGTAGTCCTGTTTGTACTGGGGCTTTCAATGACCGAAGTCCTTGTGTAATTCTGTGGACTGAACTTAGTCACATCACAGGGGACTTCCTGAGGGCTGGCGTTCCCTTCAACATTCTCTTCACTTTTATGGCCAAGGAGCAGTTGAAGAAGTGTGACTTTCTGGTGTGAATCCAGCTTGGAATTTTTTGAGGTATCTTGATCTTCTTTGATGTCCACACCGGGGACTTTGGGATCCCACGTGTTTAACAAGGATTGAGTGAGGTTCTCGAGAGAAACAGGTCTGTCGGCCTCTGGCTTTTCCATGCGGTGTTTGCAGGACAAGTCTATGGGAACACAATTGGAGTAGGAGCTTTCATCTCCGCTGCTGTCGTCGGTAAAACTGGGGTTGTTATCGGAGTACTCATCAATGGTGGTGGGGGTGCTGCTCTCCTCGAAACGACTTCCTCTCTCATTCTGGCTGTGCCCATTCATTGGCGTGGGTATGGTCTGGCTTTTGAGAAGATGTAAAAGCAAACTGTTATTGGCAACTTGCTTTATGCTGTTTCTTTCCAGCGAGTTTTTATAGCCCGTGTTTTTAGGGGAAGAAGGAACAACGCCCATTGGGTTCTGAAACGTTGTGGCATTATTCTTGCTAGCCACCAGTTTGCAGGATGACGAGGTTCTGGCCTGCCCATTGAGATGGCCAGACACCCCTTTGGGGAGCTGGAAACTGCCCACGTCCTTCTGACCATTTTCTTGTAATCTGGCCATGGCAGCAAGTCTTTCGCTTGCTGCTTGGTGTGCATTCTGGGTTTTTAGAGCATGTTCCCGAGAGTACTGCTGTAGATGGGCTTCACTGGAAAGGAGCAGGGCTAGCTGGCTGCAGGCCACGCTAGGCTTAGGGGAGGTGGCGGGGCTAGCCCTTTTTTCCACCATGCTGGCCACAGCCTGTAATCTTGCAGCACATGACAAGGGTTCACTCATGACCTTTGTTCCGCTTTGCCCGACATGATGAGGTGACTCCACCACAAAGCTATCTCTGGTGAGGTTTTGTGTCACATCAGGGAGGGTGGCGGCGCCAGACTTTTGATCCTTGGTTTTGCTTTTCTTCAACAGAGTTTTTAAGTGACTCGAGGCCACACCGTAGCACCTTAAATCCTTTTCCACTTTGAAGGAATCGTGACTGAGGGCATATCCTTGCTCTTTGAGGCTCTGTCTAATCTGTTGTGACAGAGCAACAGTCTGCAGCCTGGAGCTGAATGACTGAAGCAAAGAGGCCAGTAATGTGCTATCCTGCTTGCCTTTAGGCACATTGTCAACCATGCCAGCCAGCAAAGCTTCCTTCTTTACGTTTAAATTCACGATGGAATCAGACAGCCTCTTCCGCTTTGCCGCATTCCAGTCCTCAGAAGACTGTAGCAGTCTGGCTTTTTTGAGATGCAGCATGCCAGATCCCTGGTACGTATGTGTATTGAGAGTGGGACCATTGCTTTGACAGGTGGGAAACGCACTGCCAGAAATGTTAAAGTTCTGGTCTTCTTCGTTGTGACCAGCAGACTTTTTGTCAACGGCAGTACCTGAGCCCCCTGCTGCCTGATGCATTAGTAATCCTTCTAGGTAAGTTAAAACAATAGAATCCTGATGCACATCAGAGCCAAGCTCTTCTCCATGAGTCATGTTCAATACAAGTGTTCACAGGGGCTTGGCTTCTATTCACTTTAAAGATACGTTTTTTGTTTTTGTTGGTTTTTTCTTTTTTCTTTTTTTTTCTTTTGTCTGTAAGATCCAACTTCAGGAAGTTAATGTCAGTCGATCACCTTCCCTAGCAGTCAGAGAGTGATGTGCTGTTACATTCTGACCAGGATGTCGTCTGGCAGTGACAGGTAAGAGGCAGGCAAACTCCAAGGTGGACCTCAGCACTGATCTGCAGCTAGGGCAGCCAGAGAACTCCCTCCTTTAGTACAGAGGTATGTAGTGGCACGTAGGTAACACTTCTTAGGGCATATGCTGCTGTTCTTTCTTCATCATCTGTTGTTCACCAAATGCACATGTCAGTATCTAAAAATATATAAGTAAAAATAGTTAAGGAGGTTCAGAACCAGACTCATGCTTATTACCTCTAAGAAACAGAAGACAGCATCATGAATTTATGCACATAAACTATAGATGTGTACTAAGCACACAGACACACGATAGCCACGTCTGTCCGATATGTGATTTGTAGGTAAGTAGCCTTCAAAAATACTCCACTGCAACTGAAGGATGAGATAAGGGCTTGTGAACTTCTATGCGATTATTCAAAGCACAGTTTGCAAACGGGCTCCAATGTTGTACAGTAATATTCACTTACCTGTCTCATTGTTTATTTTCTACCTTACCAGAAGAACTAGATGACAGGCTATGAGTAATCATTTCCTAAACCAGATAGCACACTGGATGTTTAGTTTAACTTCAGGGACAAAAAAAAAAATGACATGCAAAAACTCCTTCAGATTGAGACTGACTACGCGAAGTGTAATTAGCACACACGACACACTAGATACAAAACTTTATATATTAATTCTAGAAAGGAAAACAGTTATAAAAACACACACGCATGAATAAATGTTCTTGCCCTCTGAAATTTGGATAAATGTGAACCCCAAAGACTGAAGCCACAACTTTGAAACTGGACACTGTGAACTCATCAGCATTCCACAGGGAAACAGCAGGGAAAGACCATCCCAAGCAGTCACTTTGTTCTTGTTACACATCAGTCTCTCCGATCCTAGTCTGCATGGAGGGCTGTGGAATGCTCTGGAAAAGGGATCTGTGACAGGGAACACTAGCACTGGGTAAGGGGAACCTGTACCCACATTCCTAGCATAGTCTCAGTATAAAGTCCTTTCCTCCTCTTCCTTCTTTTTACACGCCCAACAAACACGGATACATTTAGAAAGCAAATGTGATTCAGTAAATACTTTAAGACTGCTTTAAATTTTTAAGTGGAAAATTTAATAAAAGAAAAGTATTTCTTTAAAATAGTTTTCATTTTGGCCCCAAATATCAAAGGAAGTTGAGAAAGGAAGGATTCCCATTAGATGAATCGGAATCTGAATACAGAGACCCTTAACCCCGGGTCATGGATGATGATGATGTTATTGACTTGTACATGCCATACCTTGCCTCAAGTGTTCAGATATCTTAATATCCAGGTGGTTTTTCCTCAAACTCAAGAATAAAATGTAGTTCTAAAGATAACAAGAAATATGGTGTTTTCATCCAATTAGTTACTTAATGGGGAAGACTTCGTCATTCCGCGTTCTTACTGTCTTGAAGACAGAACCCTTCTGTCAACCAAGCCTCAGAGCATCTTTCAGACTTTCAAGATGTTGAACAGCCAAAATACATGTGAGACTCTTCATTAAGTGGAAAAAGACTGAAGACAGGCATGTAGCAAGAGAAGGTGGAAGGGAGGAGATGATGTGAAAATGAGATCATTTATTCAATTCGTTACCGCTAAAAATAAAAAAAATAATTTACCAATTACAAGACAAGAAAGGTCTCTGCCCTCTAGGTAGCATAATTAGATGTTGAAAGTTTTCAAAGGTATACATTCTGTATAGAAAAATGAAAAAAAAATGCTGAATTATAACTTGTGCTTAATAAAAATTTTTAAATATGAGTATGGAAGTAGGATCTTGCAGATTTTTTACATCCAAAAGGATGACGCAGCATAATGGGTTACACAATGGTTCTGCAGATGGCTTTGAATGGTGAAGACATGCCAGCATTGCCTCATCTTGCTAGGCACTCAATTATTTCCCTTTTGTCTTTTTATGTACAGTGAATCGCTGTGATGGTTAATCTTGTCATCTTGGTGTGATTGAGAAACACTTAGATTAGTAAAGCCCATCCCTGGGTGTACCTGTGAGAACATTTCCAGAGAGGATTAGCTAAGTGGGGAGAGTCACCCTGGATGTGGACAGCACTATCCCAGTCTAGGACCCCAGGAGGGATAAACTGAGTCTGCTCCTGTCTACCATGATGTGCGCTGTTCTCCATCCAGAAGACTGTGAAACCTTTGCAAGTGTGAACTTCATAAGCCTAAATCTTTCCATTCTTATGTTAGTTTGCTCTGGTATTTCAACACAGTTTCATCAAAAATCTCACACCACTCCGACAAAAGCAAAATGGCAAAACACTTAAAACAAGAAGAAAATTTACAAAAATACATAAAAGGCATATATATATTTATAGACATATATATGTATATATATACATATACATAGACACATGTGTGTATATACATATATACCATATATTATATGGATATACATATATAATGATAGCAAAATACAATATTATACTCCATTATAAACACATTCCAGGGCTGGAGATGCAGCTCAGTATTAAATACTTGCTTCAAATGGACAAGACACAGTCCGAGGCCTTGGGTTTGATCCTTAGCAGCACACATAATTACAAATACACAAAAACACACAGATTGTTATAACTTTAAAAGTGGATTTCATGTAATATAATCCTTATTATCAATAAATTTTAAATAAGTCTTGAAAACCAGAGCTGGGTCTAAAGACCATGATAGTGATCCAGGCACTAATTTCACAGATTAATAATGCAATTCATGTCAGTTATTCAACAACATTAGAATTGTAAGTAAACCCTGCTTTCATTAATTAAAAATTGTTCATAAGCATAAAAATATTTTTTAGACCTTCCTTATGAAAGATTTACTAGTTCTTTAGTATGTAGTATAAAAAATGACAGTATTTCTGAGAGAATTCTACCAAAAAAAAAACCCCTAAACTATTAAAAAATTTATGGAATCTTGATCATATGCTTAGCAGATATTTCAACACAGAGTGTTTTAATGAAACCCCTATCAATGTTTGAACTGTAAGAGTATATTTTAAAAAATAATGTACTTTGGCATTTAACATACTTGAAAAGTACCAAAGTGTGTGTGTGCTTTACAAGGGATATATCAATAAAACAAACCTTGGGAGGGTGCAGAGGCAGGTGGATCTCTGTGAGTTCCAGGCCAGCCTGATCTTCAGAACTGATTCTAGGACAACTAGCACTGTTAAACAGAGAAACCCTGTCTCAAAGGAAAAAAAAAAACAAACCGTTGTAAGTTGTTCATATGTGAGGAATTCACAAGTGCTCACAATATTGATTCCTTTGAGTGACGAGATTATTTCCAAAGCAATGTTTTATATTCTTCATTTAAAAATTGTTTATTAAGAAAAAGGAAACTTTGCTGAAATTTTATATACTTCAAAACAGTGACAACAAATACTGAGGTTTTATTTAGACATTGAAAGATGTAGCTCACTGAATTCTTATTTGTGAGCGAGCTTACCTTTGGTTGAAGATAAATAATAAAGATCACTAGCCAGTTGCTTTTACATTCAGTATCTTTCTTTCAATCAAATTCTCCATTAAAACTACACTTAAATGATTGACATCTATAATACCACATAGCATGCAATTTAAGGTAAGTCTAAGGAACGACTTCCAACTGTTTCTATTAAAATTTCTCAATTTCTTCATTGTCAGGTCATAATTATCTGAGCATTAAATTTCAAGGAATTTCTTTATTGAAGCTTTAATGAACATTTTGATTCTTTGCTCTAGTTTCTAGAAAATATAGAAAGATACAAGGATTACTACCTTGTGCCATTCAATAATAACTCCTGTGACAATAACATCTACTGTGGACTGTACTTTGGGTCCCTTGAGGGGTCTTTCTAGACAAATGGTTAAAAAAATACAGTATTCATTAAGCACTAATAGAAAAAGAAGTAAGAACATCCCAAAGTCCTGTTTATTGACCAAGAAAAGTTTCAAAAGTTGAAAGAAAAATGCTACACCATGCAACGCTCCATCTGGAGAGAAGAAAGTATTTCTCTGACCAGCACCAACTAGAAATTTCCACAGAAGAACTCCACACGTAACTTCACAAGGTGGGACAGGAGAAAGCACTTGAGATGAGGGTCCTCAACCTTGACTGGGGGGGGGGGGACTACTGCGCTTCCCCTACTACAAATCACACATGAGGCTGTTGCTGCGAGAAATGCTTCACAGAGAGTGAAACAAGCATCCTTTTACAGCTACTTCACAACAGGGATGAGAACCGGGAGGTAAAAGCGTAACCTGAAATACAGTTCCCCCTAAATGCCTTATTTCTCATCAAAATGTGCATCTTTTGAGAGAAGCCAAATGCCAAGATGAGTTTCTTTGCAGCGCTGTCTTTGTCAGAAGATAGATGTGGGGTTGGGCAGTTTAATGAGCTCCAAAAACAACGACAAAAAACCCCCAAACCCACCTAATTTAAATCAGTTTGCTCAAATGAGACCCTCACACCCTCTGCAATTAAAACTTAAGAGTCCCCTCCCACAACCCCAGTGAAGGTTCAGTTTGTATAAGTGAACAACAGAGGTAGGGAAAGCAGAGGGTACCCATGACTCCCAATTTCTCTCTACTGAAAATGGTGTGTGTGTGTGGGGGGGGGCACGTTTATAGATTTTTGCTCAAGGCCACACTTGCTCCTAACTTCCAGGTCTATGGCTTCAGCTTGCCTGTTGGCTAGCTCAGGTTTAACACTTGTCACTTAAATTCCCCATTTCAAAAAGCTTCCCCGGGAGACATAGTTGTTTGGCTAACTCAGGCATTCACCACGGGCAGGGCTAATAAGGATCTCTGCAACTCTTCCTGACGCCAAGCGATTTGTTACATTGTAGTTGACCGAGTAACAAGCACTTTAACCAGAGGATACTTTGTCATAAGAGTTGTACAAAAGCCGGGCAGTGGCGGTGGCGCACACCTTTAATCCTGCACTCGGGAGGCAGAGGCAGGAGGATCTCTGAGTTCAAGGCCAGCCTGGGCTACAGAATGAGTTTCAGGAAAGGCGCAAAAGCTACACAGAGAAACCCTGTCTCGAAAAACAACAACAACAAAACAAAACAGCAACAAAAAAGAGTTGTACAAAAGATGAAACAATGTATTTTATGACTTTGCCCTTCATAGTGAATCCTAGAGGAAGAAAATGGTTTTGAAGTCTACTCAATCCCCTCCAATTGTTTAATTTTCACACAATGTTTGAAGCCTGTGTTTATTTAAAAGCTAAATATGAATGAATACTCACATTGGAACTTTTACTTATTTCATAATAATTATATCGTAAATAAAATGCAAGAAAATATTCAGGATCTTCGAGTACCCAGATAAACAAACGCAAGGGTGACGACACAATCATCCTGGTGGCAGAAATGAATGTGTCTAGGTTGATGTAATAAAATTCTGAACCTGAATTCTGAATTCAGAAGACTTGAAACAACAGAAAATAATCACTAACAAATTATTTAGGTAGCTAGGACCAGCTTTTTTTTTTCTTTTTCTTTTTTAAAGACTAAATCCATAATGGCAGAGGAGACAGTTTCTTAAGGCTCACTTTCCTCAAAGTAACGAGTCCATTCTTTCAGTTTTCAAAGTCTGTTTCCCAATCTTTATCAATAATGAGTGGCGTGGCAAACGAGCCCCTTTCTCTGGGCATTGTCTGTTTATAATATGTATACACGGGGGCATCTTTGGAGATGGATGCATAATTTCTTCTGAACTCAACTCCAGCTTCTCCATCCTTAAAATAGATGTGACATACAGACAGCAGCCCAAGCTCAAGGTCACAGATCAGCAAGAAAGATTACCAGGAGAACTGATGTAACAGCTGGCAGTTGATCCAAGCTCCCTGGGTTTCCAGTATACCTCGCAGACATTGTGCCTCTACTCACAGGATGCACTCTGCTTTCAAAATATTCTTTACATCCTGAAGGCAAGCTCTTCATATACCATTTTCCTTACAAAGCATGATCCTGCTGAATACATTGCCCCAAATCAACAGTGGGAGAATTCTTTGTGTCTCAGAACTGTGAATGTTTGCGTGTGCTCATGTATATGCCTATTTTTGCTTGTGTTTTTGTTTGTTGTAATTCATCTTCCTGGTGTGATAATTTTGAAAATGAACTTAACTTGCATATATCCCGCTCCCTTACAGGTTCAATCTATATGAGGCTGAATCTAATACTGCATTTCCCAATATTTCAGACCATGTGTAGATTTCATTGTTGAATACTGGTTCTCTAGGAATGTTTTGTAATATTTCCATCACTATTTCTAGCATATATTCAGGTAGAAAATTTAGTTATCAACAACTGCTACGAAAGTGCCTTATAATGGAATTATTGTCAAAGTGCAATTACCTAACAAAATAACGTAGTTAGGCATAGTGGTATATGCCTTTAATCCTAGAGCTCTGGAGGCAGAGGTGCAGCTGGATCTCTATGAGTTCGAAGCCAGCCTGGTATACATAGCAAGTTCCAGAACTATATAATAGAGACAGTCTCAAACAAACAAACAAACAAACAAACAAATAAAATAAATAAATAAGAATAAAAAGAAAGCTTAATGTGTAATGTGCAAGTTATTATACATTAATTATTTTGATAAAAACCACAAGTTATTTCTGCCAAGTAATGGAAGTTCCATTGATGAATTCTTTTGGAAAACAAGGAAAATACCTCATAAAACACATCATCCAAGCTGTCTTAGTGGGAACACTTATCAGTGAATGATGTGTTCCTTTTTACATATTGCCTGGGTAAAAGTGCTGACTAGCTGTGAACAGACCATCATTTTCCGGAAACGGTAAACATAAGGTACCATTGCTCTTGCCAATGCTGGCCCAGAACCCAAATATCTTTAGAATGGAAGTTTCAGCAGGCTATGGAATAGATATCACTAGACACAATCTGTGGACAGACAGGCATAGTTAATGAGGACTCGTCTAAAAGGGAGAAGTTATAAACCTGAGCCCAAACATTAACCACAGAACAAGAACACTATAAGCCTAAGGTTCTAGGAGACTAAGCCTTTAAATATTAGCAGGTAACTTTAACTGGTAAGTGGAAGCTACTGGCACACCATTATTAGGCTACTTTAATGACTTCTTATTTATTTAAGAAATTGCCGTGCGTACTTTTCTTGGACCTCTCTCTTGCCTGTCTGTGCATACGACCCAGCGTTTGAAGTGATCTCACCCGTGAACTGCTAATCTGAAAACAGCTTTACTGGTGTTCAGATTTAAGTCTCCACCATAGGGGTGGCTTGGAGATAACCCTCACCATGGCAGCTGCCACTAGGAAGAAGATGCAGATGGGGGTCAGGCTTAGGAAGGGGGATTTAGAAGAGCACTCTGTTGAGCTGGCAGAGAAACAGGAAGAGCAGTCAGTGGTCTAAGTGACATGGGTCAGCCTTTTGTGACTTCACAAACTGGGTCGAGAATATTCCTGAATGACTTTTTATTTAACAATGACGATAATTAAAAACTACTTAACTTTTACTGTTTGTATCATTTAATGAAAGTAACTGTGCCAGAGTTAACAAACTAACTACCTCAGCTTTGTGAAAATCTCTCATCATTCTTCCAGGCTGCTCTGTCTGTTTCCTGCAGGAGGAGGGGTGTGCAGTGGTAAATGGACTATGGTAATCACCCCACTGTTTAGTTTGTTGTCTCTGAAATCGCTTAAATTGCTGCAGCAAGAGTTCTTAATCTTTACATTTTGCTTTGACTTTTTGTCCTCACTGTGCTCTCCACTAGAGCATTTATACAAATGGATAATTTGTTTTATGTACATAAGGACTTAATAAGTGAGCAGGGAGAAGTGCTGTGATATGGGAGACGGAGTCATGTTCAGTGATTTTCTTCCCACGTGTCCATCTAATCCCCATGATCACCCTCATTTCATGCACTGTCTCAGTTAAAAACTAAGAGACTCCTTCCCCAAGTTGCAAACCAGGGGTGGCTTTTTATCTGTGACTCCCCAGCACTCAGAGGAATTTTCAGTGATCTCACTTGCAAAATTAGAGTTTTTGAATGTTTGTGCATACCCAACCCCTGAATAGAGGGTAAGTTCCTTATAGGCAAGAATGAGATGTTTTTCATCCTTGTGTCTCCAGGACTGGGTAGATATAGTCTTACAATGTTCAAAAAGTCAATCTCTGGGAGTCTTAGTTCTGCTAAATATGGAGCAAGCCATCCTAACTGTGAGAGAGCTCAGAATTAAAAATGGTATGGTGTTAGTACTAACATCTGGCTTCAAATTCAAGACTTGCTTCCTCTGAATATGAACTAACAAAAACTACAAAGGTACAAAGTAATAGGTTGGTTAGGAATTTAACTCAGTGGTAGGTTGCCTGTCATCGAACAAATTCCAGGCCTTGGGTTCAGTCCCTAGCAACAGAAATAAACAACAACAACAACCCCCAGAAGTAACGAAAGATGTTTGCTTTAATTTGACACGAGAGGCTACCTTTCTGGTAAAAACCCAGAAGATACACAGATGTTTAAAATGCACATGTATTGCTGCTGTATCTGTTATGTTAGGAAGACTCAGTGTACAAAGATCACGTCAAGAGTAAGCGTATGTTTCAGTATACTGGTACCCTACATTTTCCATCGTTTTCTTCTTTCTAATTGTTGCCCACATAGAAAGAGGAATAACACTCATTTGTAACTGAAATGTTATTTGTGAAATGTCTTTGGATGAAGATATATTAAGAAATGAAGTTTCACACTGAAAGATGTGTTCTCTAAAGCCAAAGAAATCACAAATAATATAAAAATAATGATAATGAGGCAAAATAAGGAAATCCTTCTAAAATAAAGCTTTTTGATTTTACTGTATCAAATATAACCAAGAAAATACTCTTTACGCCCATTTTAACTATTAAACACTGAAGTTAATATTTATTTATTAAAGAACTTAGATTTCATTTGTACCCATATATTTGGAGAGTATCAAATATTAGCTTTCACTTAGTTTGACTAAATAATCGTAGTGTCTTAGCCTAAAGTGATTCCATCAGATTGTGTCAAAGTGGGGCTGGAAGATGGCTTGTGTGCAAGTGTGAGGACCTGAGTTCAAATCCCCAGAACCTACTTAAAAGCTGACAGGCTGCAGAAGTGTCTGTAATCCTATCACTCCTACAGGAGGGACAGTGAGACTATGGCTCCTTAGGAGGTTGTGGGCCCACTAGTGTTGTGGCATTCACAACAGGTAAACAACAGAGACCTTGTCTGCAATAAGATGGAGGTTGAGGATCCACACTGCGATTTTCTTCTCACTTCCACATGCACGTTAGGGCATGTATACGCCAGCATTCACACACATGAACATGGGCACACACGCGCACGCGCACACACACACACACACACACACTCTATACACATGCATAAGTACACCCACATATCACACACATATAAACACACATGCATTCACAAATAGGTACAACAAGTCAAGTCACCCTTTAAAACCTAAATCAGAAAGACTGAAAACCAATTCAACAAGAACAAACATAACCCAAGCTGGGCTTTCTCGAATACTGACCCAGACGGTGAGCAGCACTTCTTTGTTATGTCTTTAAAACACTGGTCTGTGGCCATCAGTAGAAATACAAGGGAAACCGTTCCTGGGAGCTGTATTAAAAACAAAGGGTTCACTCTTGCTGGCAGAGTCTGCAATATTATTAAATGAATTTAATTCTGTGGTTTTTAAAAATCTAGCAAAAGAACTAATTATTCCATGACAAAAGTACAGACTATTTATTAGTAGTATTAGTGTTAAACCTTACTTAAACCAGGAGCTCAAAAGACTGAGAGGTTTGGGTTCAATTTCTGGGTCTTTGATTTATCACCTGTTTAACCTTGGGCAAGTCAGCCATTCTTTAGTGTGCTATTATTTATAAATGCACAAAACCACAGTGGGGAGTAAATGTGGTCCCACACATACAGTCTGGACACTGCACAGGTATGCAGAAGGATCATACACTCAAGAATTGGTTCTATACTGGCACAAATGATACTATAAAATTCCTCCAAGTACTGGATTACAATCTGTAGCATGAATCTTAAAAGGTCTTACTAATAAAAACAAACCCAGGGCCAGGTATTGGAGTGAACACTGGAAGATCAGAGAAACAGAGCAGGCCACAGCTAATCTCACCTTGCCAATGTCTCACCAACTTCTCAGCTGATTCTGTTTCCTCAGACTGGAAGCCTCTGAGTCCTTATCCAAATGAATCTCAGCTGAACTGCTACTAGAAGCCTAAAAGCTTAACCAGCTCTAGTTCCTGGTTCTCATGCCTTATATACGTTTCTGCTTCCTGCCATCACTTCCTGGGATTAAAGGCATGTGTCACCATGCCCGGCGGTTTCTAGTGTGGCTTTGAACTCACAGAGATCCAGACGGATGTGTGCCTCCAGAAAGCTAGGATTAAAGGTGTGTGTGCCACCATTTTTTGGCCTCTATATCTAGTGGCTGTTCTGTTCTCTGACCCCAGATAAGTTTATTAGGGTGCACAATATATTAGGGAATACAATATCACCACAACAATCTGTCTCTCATCTTTCGTATTAATTTATTCTTTCTTCCATTCAATTATTTGTGTGTTGGTGCACACGCATGCATGTGCATGAGGTCAGAGGTCAACCATGGGTGTTTTTTCTAAGGAGTCATCCCCATTTTTCTCTTCTGAGACAGGGTCTTTTACAGGACCTGGAGCTCACAATTAGGCTAGGCTGCTTGGCCAGTGAGTCTCAGAGATGCTCCTGTATCTGCCTCCTCAGTATGCAGCACTGCCTCTGGGTGTTGGGATCCAGCTCGAGGCCTCATGCTGACCATGGCGCACACTTTACGGACTGAGCTACGTCCACAGCTCCTACTCTGTTTGTTTTTTTTTTTCCAGTCTGATCATTAGTCTGTTGGGAGTCCCGGAAAGAAGGCCAATCACTTCAAATAACAGTGTCATGTCACTGGCTAGCTCTCTCAACCGGGAGGTCTAGGTGAGACAGTAAAAATCTGCTGTTGAGAGAAGTCTATGAAAGGGCACTTAAAAGATGACAACACTCCAGGTCTCTGGGTGCCATAAAGTCACAATTTTTTTCATCAACTCTTGACTGGTCAAAATAGCGGCTTCAAAACTCCTGGGACGACTGTGTCACGAACTATTGACTCCTACTAAGAGTGCCAGGCCTTGCAAAGTCCTGCTTTCTCAGGGGTGTGCTGCAGCCATATCCCTTCCTCCAAGGAAATACAGAGGCATAGTTTCTTTGATTTCTTTCAGGAGGTGGTTGGTGTATTATTTACCTTCACTATCATCTTTCCAGGCAAGGGCACGAACGTTGGGAACATTCAAGAGGCTGGTGATGGCTGCAGTCAGCGGCTAAGCCCAAACCAAATGAAGGTCCTAGGAATTCCAGTCTTTCCTGTCATGTGACACCTCTACAGACAAGAAGACGACCATTCGGCCAACCGAAAGCTTTTGAAGCACTTGGGAAATACAAGGTTACTTTTTCTATGCCAGCATCTCTTCTCTGCTATTCTAACATCTTGTTTTCTATTTGAGGAAGGCTACACAGGGCAGAGCTGAAGAGGGCAGTCTCTGCCTCATTTCTTGACTCTGCAGCTCCGTAGGTCGGCAACTCTGGTCAATTTATTGCTCTAGTTTGGGGCTCAGTTTCTTTAAGCTGTGAAAAAGGAATCTAGTATCTACTTCATAATACATACATATGTATACTATTCATATATATTTAATATAAATATTGACTCTATTGGCCTAGCATTTTCGAGATGACTGTCAACAATTTTGTTACTTATAGATGGATGACACAACACAAACTGAGGAACTTACTCTCAGGTGTTTTTTGTTTTTTTGCTTGTTTGTTTGTTTGTTTGTTTTTTGAGGCAGTCTTACTATGTAGCACAGGCTGGCCTTAAAATCACAAACTTGAGCCAGGGGTCGGTGGCACACACCTTTAATCCCAGCACTCGGGAGGCAGAGGCAGGCAGATCTCTGTGAGTTCAAGGCCAGCCTGGTCTACAGAGCGAGATCCAGGAAAGGCACCAAAACCACACAGAGAAACCCTGTCTCGAAAAATTTAAAAAAAAAAAAAAATCGCAAAGCTGCCTTAGCCTTCTGAATGCTGAGATTACAGACAAAAATTACCATGCCTGGCTTTCTTGACTTGTTTTTTGACTTGCTGGACACCCCTATCAAGTTCCTAGATGATGAGTCAACTGTACATGCCTTTGTATTCCCATGCGTGATATTTTACAGGTACTGACAATTATCTGTTGAATCTTTCAGTATATTCAATGTGTATCTGTAGAGGTGGGAGCATTTGGACACACAACACAAGTTAGTTAACCTAGGAAATTCCGTAATTTTATTTTTCACTACAGTTTTAAGTCAAGGAGAAATTGCATGTATGAAAGATTCCTAGTAAGTTTTCTTTCCTTAGACCTTCTTCTTAAACCACCTGTGAACTTAACCAGAATGGACCAATCATTTGCTTCCCTGGGACATATACTGCAGAGAAAGAAAGTGTCATCAGGAGTGGCTTTGATGAAGTCACATTTTACAAGCAGACAGAAGAGTGAGTGAGTGGGCAAAGAGAGAGGAATGGAGGGGTCACACAGTGAGGAGCCGAAGAGAGAGAAGACCAGTCCGGAAACGGAGCCTGGCTTTCCTCTTGCAGGGAGCAGCAGAAACCTCCTGTCAGGTTCCTGAAGAGCTGGTGCGCATCTGTTACAAACTCTCCCGCACTTGAACTTGGGTGCGGGGCTATCTGCCCCATGTGATCACGCCTTGGCTGAGATACTGCATTCAGAACGTGGAAGACAGACCACACATTGAATCTCTGACCCTAAAGATTGACCAATAAGAGTGTTCCTAGCCTCACTTTTCTTTTAGTGACTTCCCCTCACCAATGGTTAAAGAGCAACCCACATCTCCATTTTTCACAGACGGGAAGTTAATGACACGGAGAAGAAAATAAGATGTCCAAGGTCACACTTAAGTTGGTAGGGGCAGAGTTGATGATAACAGCACTTCAGACGTCTCACTCTCAGGGGTCTACACTAACCAAGAATCCAGCTGCTTCCCCTGATGGAATGAAAGGATGCCAATTACTCAAACTGTGTAGGAAACACTGACCAAAACAGGGGTTAATTGGACATTGGTTGTTTTAATTCCATAATCAGCTCTTTGCCTGCGCTACCCTGGGAGGGAATAACATATCTTTTGCAGGAATGGGAAGAGGGCCAGCACAGGCCATCTGGCTGCACATGTCCTTTCCTGAAGTTTTCCCTGCAGCTGTGTGAAACTCAATGATGTTGAAGAACTTCTTACCTTATATCGTTTTACTATTTCCCTTCTGTCCCAGTCAACATATTTCAAAATTTTATATTAACTTTACTATAACACCCCCCAAAAAAAAATCTTCAGAAAAAAAATATCACATTCACAGTGAAATTAACCAGACCCAACATCTCAGTGTACTTCCATACACTGAGAAGAGGTATTCTGAAGCTATGGAGGTGCACAGTGGACTTTTTACTTCCACTAGTGAATATGTTTGTGTGCCCTTATTTACTAGCAAAAAAATACAACAAAAATCCAGGACAGTCAGACTAGAGAGACAATTACCTTTATGTCCACTTTATAAGACATCATTACCTGCCTCTAGTCATTCTCATCTTGTGAAATGTAAAAGTAAATAAATCTTTATTTTCATAGGATCCAGGCAATTTCAGTGACTTCGAAGTTACTGCATACATATGAACAGAAGCACCATATATGTGTGAGCACACGTGCCTGTGTGTGTGTGTGTGTGTGTGTGTGTGTGTGTGTGTCTGTCTGTGCATGTGTGAGTAGGCTAGGCGTGGTATTGAGGCTTGACTTTTTTTTTTTTTTAAGATAAAATTTTCATTCACAGAGAAGATTAGGCCAACAGCCAGTCAATACTCGGACTCGGGCAATTCTTTTCACAAGAAAACTAAACATATGGGTCCTTCCATCAACCCAAGAAAAAGGAGATGTGAGAGAACCCAGGGACCCTACTTCCTTGTCTGTTTCCCGTCTCTCATTTCCTAAGTCTACTAAATGACAAGAATCGGGACAGTTAAGTTCAAGAGAGCTGCCTAGTATCTGAGGCCAGATGGACACCCATCCAGTGAGATTCGGTCATGGTCTTCAGTGCCACTCCAGCATTAGGTACACATACATTCCTCCTCTTTCCTGCCTCCTTCCGCTTCCGCTCTTACATGGTTTGCTCTTTGTAAGTCTCGGTGCTTAAACTCTGGGCACTGGGAACTAGCAAGGCTTCCGACAGGAAGTGAGAAGTAGCTGAAGAACTACAGCATTAGCACCTTCATTCCTGTTTTCTTGACAAAGAGGCACTTACAAAAAATAACATTGGGGAATGCTACACTGGGGTGACTTGCTCTTCTCTTTCTGGTTGTGAGCTTGGCCTTCAACGGCTGAGCCATCTCTCCAGACCATAGGTTACTTGTAAGCAATGCAAGTATTCATGCTTAACTGTGATTGAGAGTAGGATGTTCTAAGTCTTAGTGTTGTGTATATAATAAGTTAAGAGTCCACGCCAGGAAGCATAAGTAAGAACCAAAGAGGAGGTGATGAGGCCCTACAGGAGGCCATGGAATTCAAGCTGTGTGGGTAGGCAGATGTGTAAAATTCCAAGCAGAACTTGAAAAAGATGGTGAATGTTGACACTGGCTAGCAAAGGCCAGATGTTTCTTCCTCAGACGATGAGACTGATCATGATTTAGCCAACTTGTACTCTTGTTAGACAATTATGGCTCCATCTTGAATGGAAAATAGACACAGCTTTAAACAACAAGCAGCCCTCATACTATATCCAAGTTCATCAATGAAGTGGAACAGGAAGAAGGGTTACCCTGGGCCAGGGAAGGCTACCTGTACCTAACTCCTTTCTTTTGCTACTGTAAACTATTGGGCCTTTCCATGTCTCCAACCCTGCCTGAACTTTGGACGTTCCTAGTCTTAGATTACAGCCCTGGTCCAAAATGTTTATAGTTGCTAAACTACAGAGTTAGGTGTGTTAATTATTCCACGAGAGAATAATCTGGAAAAACAGGCAGGAGTTCTATTGCTAGTGCGCTCCAGCCACAGTGCACTAAATCACTTCCGTCAAGCACCTTCTTGCCTTTTGCTAATCGTACTGGGCTAAGGAGTTGAGTCAGAAGCATACATAGGCCACATGGGCCCATTTTCTGAACTCTGGAGCTATAAGAGATACTGAAGAAAAACAGAGCATATTATTTTCTCTGTGTCCTTTGCTTTCCTCACTTAAAAGCAGAAGGCTCCCAAAGATCCTCCTTATGATTCCTCTGCGTGTTCCTGGCACATGGTTATTTTACCTCCTTACTGCAAAGGGCTGGCACAGCTGAATCTGATCCCTCTGCCTTTTGTTGCTCGGCTCTGCCCTTTAGCATAGATGTTCCTTCCAGGCCTAAGCATGCACGTCTGACTCCAGATGGAATAAAACACTGATGTAATCTTCCTCCTTTTTCTACAAAAGAAGCAGTACTTCTTCTGTAACATGGCAGACCTTTTATAGCGAAGCTTTAATGATAATTATGACTGATATTAGAAGAAAAACATTTATGTATGATGCCACATTTGCTTTTAATGAAGAAGCTAACAGAGGGGGACTGGAGAGAAGACGGAGTGGTCAAGAGCATGTACTGCTCTTGCAGAGAGCCGGAATTTGATTCCCAGCATTCATGGTAGGCAGCTCGCAACTGTCCACAACTACTGGGGATGCCTAGCTCTAGGGGATCCCAGACTTGTGGCTTCTGCAGCACTGACACTCATGTGCACACACCTAAATTCAGATACACACATATACAAGTAATTAAGAGTAATAAAAGGAATGTTATGTCTAAAAAAATTAGCCGGGCGGTGGTGGCGCATGCCTTTAATCCCAGCACTCGGGAGGCAGAGCCAGGCAGATGTCTATGAGTTCGAGGCCAGCCTGGTCTTACGGAGCGAGATCCAGGACAAGCACCAAAACTACACAGGGAAACCCTGTCTTGAAAAACTAAAAACAAACAAACAAACAAAAAACAAAACAAAACCAAAAAAAACGAAAAAGCTCATCTGTGGAGGGAGATGACCGTCCACAAAAGTATGTACACAGAAGAAAGCTTGACACAGAGGAAGAAGAGAGAAAACAAAACATTTCATTATGACGAAAATCAAAACCTACGCTGCACGAAAACTCTCCCTATATTTGCTAATTTATTTTTTCTAATGTTATTAGTTGATAGCATGAACTTGACAAAGTAGACCTACCTGGTGTTTATATTCAGAGTAAACGGGTCAAATTGATTTCTGCATCACTGGATCACAGATTGTGAGATTAAAACACAGAAATGCATGATACTGGTAATATCATATATGGTATGGTATGTACATGAAGATTTATGTATTGGTACGAATTCCCTTCGCATTGCCTTTTAACTACACCATTTTAAAAGGGAAGCAGACAGATGGTATTTACAAAAACTGAGCAAAGCTATCCCTGAGAAGCAAAACAACAACAACACTAGTTTAACTTCCTTTAAAAAAATCTGTTTAAGTCAGGGAGAGATGTTCCGTAGTCTTCGCAGTTGGAAAGGTGAGGCAGGAGGACTGCCGTGAGCTCCAGGGCAGCCATGGCCACACGGTGTTCTCCAGCCTAGGTCACAACGGAGACCTTCTTTAAGCCAAACAAAGAAAAAAAAAAAACAAGAACAAACAACCCACCGGTAAAATGAAATAATTGATGTGTAGGCCTTGGAGATCTGAGATGTACACAGCTCCCAACACATCATTGAATAAGTATGCACTTTATGTCATATGTGTGTGTTTCTGTATGATTTTAAAGCAGTAATGTTTATGTGAATGCACAATTGTGGGAGGCTGACACTCACAACTCAACACTCTGCAACTGTTGGGCTGACTGACGACGGTGTCTGCGCATGTGTGTTTTATTGCACTTATTCCTAACTGGACCCTTGTGACACATCCTATGAATTGTAGCCAGTGCTCTTTGTCACACATTCTACCCTGTCCCATGGTTTGCTTCTGACTGCATTTGGGCCAAAGCTGAAATTCCTCTCTAGCCAACTCTTGAGACTCCAAGGCCTGACTGCTACAGTGAATCTGAAGAATGACCTCAAGTCATCCAGTCCCTCTCTCTGTCAATGTTCAGCAAAACTGAAAAGGGGACCACAGACAGAATTTTAATTTTCCTAATAGAAAGTCTTTTAAACGTTAAAAGGTAAAATTAGAGAATGTTGTATTTAATCCAAAATGTTATTTTATCATGCAAAAACCAATAAAAATTCTCCAGCTTTACTTGAATCTTCTTCTCATTGTATGCTGTGTGTCCTTTATCCTCACTGTGTTCTGCATTGGGAAAAGCCACTGATAGCTTTCTGCTGCCACACAGGGCCGGCAGCTCTAGGCAGACAGAATCCCTTGCATCCTTGACCATGGACAGATAGTGTATTCCTACTTCAGGCCGGCATGTTCGCAGTTCCTCTTCCCAGACAGCCCCTCTTGGCTCCTCTCATGATGGGCTCCACAGCCTCCTAAACGTCCCTTCCTGAAACAAGCCTTTCCATAACTAAGTCTCTATGCCCAGTCCCCGAAAAAGTGCTCAGGAGACCTTGTTTCCACAACTAAACAGTGTCTACATCCAGGTCTGGACACAGTGCCCAGGAGACCCTGCTGTGCTGGGACTTCTTCACAGTCCAACTTCTGCTTTCTTTAAAAATAGTTAGCATCGTCTCCCACCACCACCAGACTGCAGTTGTTGGTATAAGGAACAGGCTATTTTTATTCTCTTCTTTATAGGACATCTGAGGCACATTTTATTGAGCAAATGCATGTCTAGTCATAAAGTACACACAAACACACACATACAATTCTGAGAAAACATGGGAACAGCTTCCTTGCAAGGGGATAAAAGGAAAAGATGTGCACAACTATTCAAACTGCCACGTAAACCAAACGAAGGTGCTTTATACTCTGTAAGTGAAATGGTTATTTTTAAGTACCATGGTTTTATGTTCCACAGAATTAATGATTACTTCTTTTACAATCAGAATACTGTATAACAAAAAAGGAAAACATTATTTAAACTCACAGCAAATCACATGGTAGGTCTAACATTCCCATTCTCTTGCCTGTTGGAGGAGACCAACCCAACTGCTATTCCACTGGGCATTTCCTATTTTCTTAAAAAAAATAATAAAGATTACTCAGAATTCCTTAATTTCTCAGAAATTTCCTGCAATTAAAGGGAAAAAAAATAAAGAAAGAATCCTCAAGTCTGTTAATTGAGCAGTACCTAAAGAAAGCAAAATCTATAATTTGAGCTAAACAGTCTTTCTCTATTCTCGCTGTTCATTTTTCCAGAACATTACTGTATTTTTGACTGAAACACATAATTCCCTGACATATGGGGATGTGCTCATTTGAAATTATGTACAGACTTGATAAGTATCTTAATAAAAACAATACAAATAAAAATTACCTAATGGATAGAGACAAAATGTGCCCATTGGAGAGACTCATATTATTAATGAAGCCACAGACTTTATTTTAAGGTTATTTTAAGTATTGAGCAAATATTAATAGGTAGAATCAGTAAAAGCAATGTAGGTAAAAGGGGGAAATTGCGGCAATAACTTTGAAGTTCTAGAACAGCACTTAGATGCATGACAGAATAGTGTGACCTGGCCAAGCCCTCTGCAGTGAGTGCAAAAGAATGAAAAAAGCAAACTCAGTGGAGACACGTCTGTCTTAAATGGGAAATATGCAAAGTCACCATCTCATACGTGATGTTCCATGACTAGTCTATGTCTTTCCAGCTAATCCTCATGGTACCCTGGAGAAAGGCTGAAACAGCCCATTTTGCAGAGTCGGGGGGGGGGGGGGACTGCATTGGAGGTTAATTTGCTTGTACACTTTGCCCAACTGTTGAACTAAAGGACCAGACCTGGAGATTTCTTTTACATAATGGCATGGAGTGGAAAGGGTTAGAAACAGTTAAACTGCCAACCCTAGGAAGCTAATCACGGTATCTACGGTCACGTGACAGCCTACGTTCCCAACCACATGTCTAGTGCACACCGGTTTCCTCTGTGCCTCCATGCTTGGTTGATTGGGCTTTTTACGAGAATCTTGAACTCCTTGTTCATTTCTCCCCTGCAAATAAAACCTAGCCATTGATATCAACCAAGATAGATGAAGGACTAACACACCCACAGCTAAAGCAAGTTTTGTCAACTGCCCAAACTAGGCCTTCATTTGTGGACCTCCTTAGATTCCTCTCTGCAGGGACAGACCTGCAGACACCCACACCACTCTGGCAGTCTAACCTCTCTATGAGATTAGAGAAAGCACACTTTTTGGATTGGACAGCTCAGTATTTCATTGGCCTTGAAAGCATCCATGTCCAGTCAGGGCTTCCCCTCTCAGCTCAGGCATGAGGACACTACTAAGAAAAACACTCCCCTAAGATTGTAGGTATCCAGAGACCACACTGTGGTTATGCATGTACTATTCAGAAATTGATTACAGGTCTCTGTAAAATCTTCTTTTTAAATCTTCTTTAATTTTTCTTGGTGATACACAATTTTTTGTCACCCATCCTTGGCATAAAGTTAATTCTGGTTTTATATCCTTAGTGTAGCACTAATCTTAAAAGGTCTTTTTAAATAAAATCAAACCCGGAGCCAGGTATGGGGCGGGGGGGGGGGGGGGATATGCTGGAAGATCAGAGAAGCAGAACAAGCCACAGCCACCTCACCTCACCAATTCCTCAGCTGATCCTGTTTCCTCCAGACTGGAAGCCTCTGAGTCCTCATCCAAATGGATCGTAGCTAAACTGCTGCTAAAGCCTAAAAGCTTAACAGAATCTAGTTCCTGGTTTTCATGCCTTATATACCTTTCTGCTTCCTGCCATCACTTCCTGGGATTAAAGGCGTGTGTCACCATGCCTGGCTGTTTCCAGTGTGGCTTTGAACTCACAGAATCCTGCCTCCAGAAAGCTAGGATTAAAGGTGTGTGTGCCACCATTTCCTGGCCTCAATATCTAGTGGCTGTTCTGTTCTCTGACCCCAGATAAGTTTATTAGGGTGCACAATATTTTGGGGAACACAGTAGCACCACACTTAGGAAGCTATCCATAATAGCATGCGGTATATATACACAGCACACGCACGCACATGCACATACACACACACACACACACACACACACACACACACACACACACACACGCATATGTGCATGCATACTGTCATTTTTCTTTGATTTATATTGTAGTTATGCATAAACTAATTGTGGACACAGGTATAAAACTTAAATTATACTAATATTTTAGTACAATCAATAAACACAGTTGATACCATAAGATAGAAAAATAGTTTCAAGAAGCTAGGTGATGTATGTCAGGACCACCCTAGGTGCTAAGCTATGTAGCAAGCTATGTGAAGCCTGCTGTTCTGACGCCAGTTTATATGTTCCTACTGTTTATGATAAGAAACAAGAAAATAGGCTGGTCGGTAGTGGTGCACGCCTTTAATTCCAGCACTCAGGAGGCAGAGGCAGGTGGTTCTCTGTGACTTCAAAGCCAGCCAGGTCTATAGAGTGCATTCGGAACAGCCACAGCTGTTACATAGAGAAACCCTGTATAAGAAAAACAAACAAACAAAGAAACAAAAACCCAAGAAAATATAAAAATCAAACTTCTCACTTATCCAGAGGGCCTGATCCACCTGGGGGCTCCACAGCCTTTGGTTCATAATTCATGTGCTTCCATTCGTTTGGCTATTTGTCCCTGTGCTTTTTGCAATCTTAGTCTTAACAATTCACGCTCTTACAGTCCCTCCTCTTTCTCGACAGTTGGACACCTAGAGCTCCACCTGGGTCCTGGCTGAGGATCTCTGCATCCACTTCCATCAGTTATTGGACGAGAGTTCCAAGACGACTGTTAGGGTGTTTAGTCATCCGATCACCTAGTCAGATCAGGCAATTGAATAGCTTGATCTGTTTGGGAGGCACCCAGTCTGTGGGACCTGGACCTGTCCTTAGTGCATGAGCTGGCTGTTTGGAACCTTGGGCTTACACAGGGACACTTTGCTCAGCCTGGAAGGAGGGGACTGGACCTGCTTGTACTGAATCCACCAGGTTTAAATGAATCCCAGGGGTGCCTTGATCTTGGAGGAGATGGGAATGGAGGGGAGGGACTGGAGGGAAGGTGGGGGTGGGAGGGGGGAGGACAGGGGAACCCATGGCTGATGTATAAAATTTAAAACACATAATAAAGAAAAATATTATTAAAAAAAGAAGTAAATAAATAATAATAAAATAAAAAAATCAAACTTCTCTTTGGTATTTGCATTCTTCCATTCTTATTTTCCTTGGTTCTGGGGCTCAAAGAGTACTGGTCCTTGCCCACATAGAGTTAAATGGCAAAAAAAAAAAAAAAAAAAGTTTGCTTTTTAGGTAGGTTTAGGAAGGTGTCATATGCATCATGTGGTCCTCGTGAATAATTTACTTTATGGCTTCAATTAATTGTCATAACTAAATATTGACTTTCTTCCTAATTTAATTACCTAGGCCTCTCTGACTAAAGTAGTGGTATAATTTTCCCGAACTTTTAAAATAACTAGTTGATATTAGTGAACATACACGTAAATTCACACATGAAACTACAAGAAAGTATTATAGCTTTTAAAAATACTCAATATCACACTAGGTCAGCATATGAGGAGAAAAAAAGGCTCCAAGGATGCACTTGAAGAGGGCCAGCGGAGGCTCAGTCAGACAACTGAACTAGGCCAAAGCAGCCAAAGACATGGTATCGTGCCTGGTTCTAAAACAACCGAATTTTCGTTCCTTCAATACCCACAATACGTTCAGAAGCGAACAGACACTAAAAATTCACTTCTCTGGGCACAGTCCAAACTGACGACGGAAAGAGACAAGAGAAAGGAAATGTGTGGCAGGAGGGACTTCACACGCAGGCTATCTTCCATTGTTCAAGAACAATTTACTAAGCAGCTATTATGTGCCAGGCAACATGTAAGCATCCTGTACACACTGAACAACAAAACATAGCCCTTGGTCCTTGATGAGAAACTAGAAAATATAAAAACCAAACCTGCCTTCAGGATTTGTTGTCTTCCATACCTATTTTCCCTGGTTAATTATTATGGTATATATGTCTATATACGCATGATTGTACATGCGTATGTATGTGTGTGTGTGTGTGTGTGTATGCATACATGACTAGTATTTGCTTTTAAAGTCTGAAAAAATCAACAACTCTTTTGTTGTTGTTATTTTGTTTTGTTTTTCGAGACAGGGTTTCTCTGTGTAGCTTTGCACCTTTCCTGGAACTCACTCTGTAGCCCAGGCTGGCCTCGAACTCCGTGATCCTCCTGCCTCTGCCTCCTTCAGCAAATCCTACCAGTGTGTGCCACCACAATCAGCAAAATGAACAACTCTTAAGGGATATTTTGGGAACTCTGTTTAATAACTCTTGGCCTTTAGACAGAGCATCTTCCAGCCATGTATGATACCATCCCTCTATCTTTTCTGAAGTTATATTTTTTAAAATGGCTTGTAACTAATATAGCAGGTTCCCATGAGGTTTCATCCAACCTTTGGGTTAACCTTCCTCCTTGCCTGCCAACTCCACCCTCGGGCAGTCTTTGACTTCAGCTCTGCTCTTACGGGGATCCCACCAGGCTCCAGTGAACAGTTCCCAACCCTTGGGAACAACTTAGGTCACAAAAGAAAACAGAAAGAGATGAAGAGTGGGCAGTGGGAACGGAGATGTGATGGCGAACAAGGGTGGGAGGCAGGCGATGGGAGGCAGGCGATGGGAGGCAGGCGATGGGAGGCAGGCGATGGGAGAGCATGGTGGAGAAAGAGTAACAAGAAATCATTACACACTCCAGGGACTGTCAAACGACACATCGAATACAAAGGAAAAAATGTAAAAAGAGGTAGAATATTCCAAACATTCATCAAAAACTTAAAGTAACTAAAAAATATAGAGCTAAAGCCAGGAAAGACTTTAACAACTTTTTTTTTTAATTCTGGAAAAGAAAACATTGCCTCTTCCTTCTGTACTTCTGTTTTCTCTCTCCTTTCTGACGTAAAACACCCACAGACTAGCTGCACTAAGTTACAGTATAAGACAGTTGATGGCTATATTCAATTCAAAATATACTTAATAATGCTAATTTCTCCATGTAATATAAAGGGACTTTTTAAAATATAACATATCCTCACCAGGCATCATGACCTGAAGTGGCTGATTTTTATCACTGTCTTATGTCAGAGTTGAGCAAATGTGCGAAATGCTTCCTCCCTATTCACCCATTTTCCTTAAAACCACACAGGGCAAATCTAGATCACTGCCTGTCCTAGAAGGTCTTTATGAGGCTTAAAAGTTAGGATGCACAGAACCATCACGCGTTCATTTACTTGAAAGCGAAATCTAATCGACCGCATGCAAAGCGGTAGATTCATTTCAACAACATAGACGTCAACAATGGACCAACTTCCATTCACCACTGTACTAACAGATGCTGTTCTGCTCTGAGATCTAGTGCTCCCGGACTGTATTCAGCTGAGTGACACACGAGCAAAGGAGGCAAAGGACACCCACAGTTCACATGTGGCAAGAGACTTGGACAAGAGGGGGATCACTTCTCCTCCCCTTACAGGACGGACAGACGCACACACAGCCAGAAATGCGGGGACCAGGTTTCATTAGTGCCCCAGAATGGTGAGGGATCCCACTCCAACTGCAGATATCTGAGTCGTATTTAAAAATAGTACAACATCCATTCAGTTCATATAGACAATCCCAAATTGCCCACTATAAGACCCTATCTGAAAAGATTTCAGTTTTTGTATTTGTTTGTTTTTAAAGCTCTCAGAAAGGAGATCATATAATTTCTTTTCCTACCACAGAAATCTAAGAACATAATGTTTATACAGAAGAACCATCGAAAGAAAAACCTAAATAACACATTTCTTAATGTAGTTTAAGAAAACATAGCAGCTGTTTCTCTTCTTTTTAAAATGAAAAATCTCTTACTGATCCTCTGCTCTTCACTGGACCTTTAAGACTAGGATGTACTGAAAATAATTTCCTAAACTAATTATGTGCATAACAATTTCCATGATCCCTCCCACTTCGTAGTTAAAATCTCACAGAGTTAGCGTGAATCCTGTCTTTGCCTGACACATTATACGAGCAAAGAAACACATTAGTGCTTCAAGATTTGCCAGGGTTTCGCTATCAATCAGGTTACGTTCCCAGTGGCTGCCTTTTAGCAAAATTATCTTACTCGAATGAACTCATGGATAAAGTCAACCAAGCTGTAGCCTACTCCTATACACTTTCATTCATTCATTTCTCTCTCTCTTTTTTCCTTTCCTTAGACTTATAGCTCGTGCCACAGAAAGAGCGCATGTTAAATATTCCCGGAGTGTCACAATATGTCATACAATCACACAGATCACAGCCCTACCTTTCTTTCTCAGCAGTGGTGCCAAGCACAGGTACACCGGAGCAATCAATTTGTTCTGCAGCCAGTAAGGCTTTCATAGAATACTAATGCCAAAGCTCTTTGCTTTCTCCTTTGCCTTGGCTCCCCAATGCTCGGGTCCCGACCAATACAAGGAGGAGGGCGGTATGTCTTCCGCTGAGAAAACCACAACTAACTACTCATCAAGTATACATGTACGCACAGGATTAAACCTCCACCAAGCCTGAGTCAGGGTTTGAGAAGAGCTCAATACATGCACAGCATGGGCAAAATCACCACACACACACACACACACACACACACACACACACACACACACACACATACACACGACCATGAAAACACAGATGTGTCTACTTCTGTGAAATAATTCATCATATTTTATCATTCCTCAGTTTTTAATCTCAGGGGGATAAAATTTCCCACTGTTCAGCTGAGGGCTTCTACCTGACAGCATCCAAAGCAAATGTTTTTCCACTGAAGAGAATCATGATCTGTTCTGTTAAAATGCTTCCTGTTTATAAAAATGAGACATTCTTACAAATTGTGCTACCCACTACATAACTCACAGATACAACTTTCAGGCAGTATGACAGGGTTAATAGATTCAGCCTGGATTCTTCTGATTTTCACACTTAAAATGGAATAGCTCAAACCTACTTCAAAAAGAACATGGGCCTTAATAATAACAATGAAAACAATTCCATTTATCTTGAAGCTATTACACTAAGTCTAAGTCCATACTATTTAAAAAATATTTTCAGTTCTCAGAAATGGTTTCAAGAGTATCGGTAACACTGTATAATTTGGAGGCACAGTAGTGTATTTGATCTCTCAAATCTCCAGCTTTAAGGTTTTTCTAATTAGGCATTTTCATTTGGCTTATTTTTCTTTTATTCACCACACAAAAGGTATGCCAGTCATTGGGTAGGGCAATGACAGAAGTTGTTAAATACTTTTATAACAACACACATCACCTCATTCTAATTCGCCTGCCTTAATGTTTGAATACCTTGAAAAGTCCTGATATTCAAAGGGCTGCAAACTAAGCTGTAATTAAGAACAGAATAGAAAGCTCCATAGAACTGAACAAACTTCATTAGGAAGCTTCCTCAACCAGGTCTATTTCCATATAAACAAATACTCTACCATCGTTAAAATACTGCTTATCTTATTCTGTATTCTCCCTTTTTGGCTCTGCATTCTTTTCTTAAAAAAAAAAAAAAATAGTAGCAACCATTAAGAAATACTAGGGAATTCAGTAAAGTATTGCAGTATTGCTTAATCAATACTGATACCTTTGTCCTTGACATGCTGACCATGTCATCAGGCTACTGTCATGTGATATCATGTCATTTCTCCACCTGGCTCCTGACCTTGTCCTCCAAATGACCTAAAGCTTCCCTCAAGTAGCAGGAGGCCCCTCCCCGCTGTCTCAGCAAGGTCGAATGGGTCAGCTTGTCCTCATCTATAATCCACCACCATTTGTCAGCAGGGAGGCTGGAGGAGGCAGGCTTGCTACCAGAGGAGAATGCCCAATTAGGCAGCTGTCACACAAAGCATAGGCTGCAAAATTATCCCCTGTCAAAAGAAAGAGCAGCTGCGGGGGCCAATTAGAGCAACCTTTCAACCCTTTAGGTACTGGGAACTACACAGAAGTAAATGAAGAACAATTAGCAATAACAAATCGATGAATTAGGACAGTAAATTAGAAATGACGAGCAGGTGAGCTTGGGTCATAGATGACATCCAGGGCACAGCAGACTCCAGGCAAGGGCAAGGCTCACCGAATCACCCTGTGTCCTTGCGTGTAGATTCCCTTCCAGAATGTCTTTTGGCAAACATGAAATCCTTTAAGATCTCCACACCTAAAAACATGTGTCTTGATGTGTGGGTCCTTTTTCTTTTCATGGACTCAAACAAATGTTTCTTGACAGGAAGAAAATCCTTCGGAATATCAGGTCTAATAAATTCTAGGTAGTCCTTACGCAAGGATAACAAACTACCATGTTATCCACTCAAGCTTAAAAATTTTAAGTGTGGCCCCCAAAAATCAAAAATATCTGTTAAAATAGTCAAGCTGATCGCTATACCTAGTTGGCTGGATTTCACTTCAGTCCTATTTGCAGAAAAACAACAATTTAGGGAAGCAATGGGGTCTGAATTCCAAGGAAACTGTTTGGCTAACATCATAAAACTGAAATAAAATTTCTCTACCCAAATGTAATTTTCACAAGAGAAAATAACTATTTTAATATATATACATATATATATATATATATATATATATATATATATATATATATATATATATATACATACATACATATGTATATACACACACATAACTTATAAAGATAACAACAATAACATTATTCTCTTTCATTATTGGGTCTCAATACTTCACCAGTGTCATGCATGAAATCTTAAGTAGAAGAAACCAACTATCCTGGCCTCTACCCCACTGGATACTGGTTAATTTGCACTAGCCCACAACAGAAGGGGAGCCGGGCACTGAGTAGCAATGCCTAGTGGAAAGGTACTCCAACAAGGCTGCTGAGTATTAATGGACATGGTGGCAAGAGCCTTAATATGTCAACTGTGCTCAGGAGCAAATTTTGTGAAGCCCATTTCAAATGTATTTCAGTTCTTCAAAACTTGGCAAACCTGAATAATACGGACTGGTGATTTTAAAGAAACAGAGGCTAAAATGCTCAGCAAGCCACCTAAATCAGAACTGGATAATGTCAGGAGGAGAAAGGAAAGTGACCCAGCCTTTACTAACCTTTACTGGCCTTCCTCCGAGACAGCAGTTAGGGAGAAAAGTGCACCAGGAATCCCTGGTTCTTCCTAAGGCCAGCTGAGAACACTTCCAGGACAGAAGTACCATGGAGAGAAAACTCAATTCAAAGGTTATCTCAGGATTAGATTTACAAATGATGCTTTGCCTCAAAAACAAAAACAACAAACAACCAAAAAACTAGACATTAATACAAACTTACTTTATGTTATAATGTAACCCTGAAATGTCAGACATGAAGCATGCAAAGAAAGAGCAAGTAGTCAGGAAGGAAGGAGTTAATGCCTTTAGAATTCAGTTTCCATCATACATGGGTGACTATCTCTTTAAATAATTTAAATCCTCTCCATCAACTACAAAGCTGTTTTGAAGCCATTTAGCTTTGTTCTTTACATGTGTTCTAATTAAGAAATGACCTTGTCATCACACACACCAGAAATCCGGGATTATTTCCTACAGCAAAAATTCATAAAGCCCCCCAAAAAAGAAAGAGGGGAGAGGACGGGGAACAGACTTCTTTCCCAGTTCCTCACTAAGGAAGTTTTTGGTTGGCTGAACGCTGAGGCAGTTTCACTGCATAATTTTTTTTTTTTTTTTTTTTGGTTGTTGTTGTTGAATGTCACAGGGCGGGTTAGTGTGACCTTGAGCTGCATCAGCAACCCAGCAAGGGTCGAGATGCCTGCAGGCGCCCTTGTACTGGATTTGCAAGACAAAAACCTTCAAACTGGCTGAAGGACATCTTAAATCTCTTCAAAGGTTTCCCGAACTAATCTGGGCTGCTCTTAGCAGGATCAGTGCCAGTGTGAGAAGCAAAATTAAAAACAAGGTCTTTGACAGGATGTTGTCTCTTCTTAACCCTTCCAGAGCAGAACAGAAGGAGTCACGGGCATTCTGGAGAGATGGCTCACCTAGGAGCATTCTTTCATAACAAATTATGTAAGCAAGAGATCAGAAAAAGGATGGGGCAACCATTAGTCCTCTAAAGTAAACAGTCCTTCCATTTTGCTTACAATGAATTCAAGTTGGATATTTCTGTTGAGGATACACACGTTAGTGCCATAGAGATAAACCTTAAAACTGCAGTTACATATTTCAGATTTGGAGCACAAGGACAAGATAAGATAAGTCTATGGAAATCATTACATTGACATTTAATCTAGCAGTTTCGGGCTTTGAAAAATAAGCGTTGGACTGGATAAACCACGGACTTCACGCAATTGCGACTATCTTGCTAAAATGACAATTAAATGGTATCATGCAATTCGGGACAGATATACTGGGAAGGACCATCAGCACACTGAGAGTGGACATGAGAACAACGTGGGGAAGCCCAGTCCTGTTTGTTGTGAGAGGTAAACAGGCCATTTTTGTCACTGTTCTTATGATCTCCATGCACAGGCCCAAAGAGAAGACTGTCAGTTGAGGCTTGCCCTGGCTAGAGTATGTCTCCCCAAACTGATGTGTTAGAAACTGCATCCTCAATTTCATCCACTAATGGTACTAAGCAGATGGCACCTTCGCTGCTGAAGGAATTAGGATTAAATGATGCCATGAAGGCCAGGCCTCATAAAGGAAGGCTTTTCTCTCTTCATGAGATGCCCTCTGCTATCTTAGGATATACCAAGAAGCCTTCACCAGATGCCAAGCAAAAGTCAGCGTAATGCTCTGAGAACGCTCGCTCGGTCTATAGCACCGCGTGAGATGCTCATTCCTCCTCCATTAGTCAGCCTTGGGTATTCTGTTAGAGCAACAGAAAACAGACTCAAAAGAGGTGGGTCTTTCCTAGGCAATGCCTTCGTGTTTTAATTTAGCAGCTATAGCAGGTAAGTTGTAAAATCATTATTCAAAAACTAATAGAAAAAGAGGATGAAAAAATGGTCCTAGAACTCAGATTGTAGCGGAGTGGAATAAACTGGCCACTGTCATCACTAAAGAGTGAGGTGGCGAAGCAACTAAAGGCGCTCGTTGATTCCTGGTAAAGGCTGCTTGAGTCCGGTTCCTGGCACCTAAGTAAAGGGAATGAGAGAGAACGGAGTTGTCCTCTGACCTGCACATGTACACTATGGCATGTGCACACTCCATCCCCACAATCACAAAAAAGTGTAGTTAGTATAAGGCTTGGTATTTATGAGTGCCCAGGAGGTTGTAAATGATTCCCTTAAAAAAAAAAAAAAAAAAAAAGCAGAATAAATAAGTTCAAGATTCTGCTGGAATCTCAACCACATTTTCACTCACTTGAATTCAGGTATGCGGTTGCAAAACATAGAGGGTGAGGGCTGTAGTACCTAGTGAGTATGTACCAGGGCTGTGTATTGCACGTACAAATCTTTTCGTGGTTCTCCATGCAAAAAGTCAGGGAGCATATGGGCCTAAGCTGTGGGATGGAAGCATTTAACAGGGGCACTGAACACACAGAGTAGAGGTAACCTGGGCGTTAGTTCTCGGGGTGTAGGCAGATGGTGGGAATGGTGGCTGAAGACAGGAGAAGGGGTTAACCCACCCGGAGAGAACGGCAACTATCCCAGGCCATAGAGACGGAGGAGGTGAAGGCAGGGCAGGGCTGCTGTTAACCAGGAAGGGGTGACTGTCTATTGTGACTGCAAATTGAGCTAACAATGCCACGAGGACCAAGGACTTTGGAGTCAAGGCCATGCCAAGGAGCTCAGGCCTTTATCTGGTGGGAATGGAAGGTCTATAGGAAATGATATGATGAAATGACATTTTAAAAAACAAAGCAAACAAAATACAGAAGCTGTGGGGTTGTGGATGGCTTAGAGAGAAGATGCGGTAGACCAGTTGGTACAGAGACAGTCAAATGAAGGTGTGGGCAGCCAAGTTACACACATCTTAGACAATAATACAACCAGGACTGAATATTTAGGAAGCAATCTGTGCCACAGACAGTGCTACAAAATAGATACTATTTAACAGGAGAGAAGGAAAGCAAAATAATTACTAGATTTCTAGCAAAGGTGTATGAAATATTGTGTTGATATGATGTGTATGAAATCTCAAGAAAAACCAAAATTTTGGCAGAAGTAAAAATTTAAATTACAAGTTGTGTGTAATACAAACACAACCTTTATTACTAGGCAAAGGTTTTGCTTATTATAAAAGCAGTGTATACCATTTTATAACATTGTGAAGGCATATTTCTGTTTTTCTTTCTTTTTGTTTTGTTTATCTGAGAAAAGGTCTTATATCCTACACAGTCTGGGCTGGCCTTGAACTCATCATTCTACCTGCTGAAGCCTCTGAAGTACCATGATTATAGTAATGTGCCACTGTGCCCAGCTCAAAGGTACATTCCTCTGTCTATGAGTGAGAACATGGAGTAGAGATCTGGTTTAAATTTTTAAACAGTTTCTGAGGCTAAGGGTTTTTTTTTTTTTTTTTTTTTTTGGTTTTTTGTTTGTTTGTTTGTTTGTTTTGAGACAGGGTTTCTCTGTGTAGCTTTGTGCCTTTCCTGGAACTCACACGGTAGACCAGGATGGCCTCAAACTCACAGAGATCCACCTGCCTCCCGAGTGCTGGGATTTCAGGCATGTGCCACCACCGCCCAGCAGGGCTAAGGGTTTTATACAACACTAATGAGGGAAAAAAACAAAACAAAACAAAACAAAAACTTCCTTGGTAAACATTTACTGAGTGAAGGTCTACTATGTTTAGAACAAAAGATTAAAGGACTAAAAGACTCCCAATATGCTGTGGGCTTCATGCTGTGCTTCGAGATTATCACTGGTGGTCACGCTAAGTCCCCAGATTCCAGCTCCCATCATGACATCACCATCCAATAGGAGACTATGAGTTGTTAGGAAATCGAGTGTTTGATGAGCAGCCATTTTAGGATTACCATCCAGCTGCAAGGTACATGAGGCTGCATTCCCAGAACTCTCAGGAAGACCCAGTACTCAGGGACTGGAAGAGTCATTAATACTCTAGAGACTGATTGTCCTGCTAAGACCTCAGAAAGAATTTAACAGAGTATCAGCCAAGGTAAGAGAGCAGGGAGTGAGAAAGAAAAAAAAAAAAAAAGAACCAACCAGGAGTCACTGGGGCCAAAGGAGCATCTGCCAGAGAACAAAAGAAGAGCCAGCATCAGGGGTCAGGCTGAGGCCAGAGGAAGGGAAGGACACAGAGAGGAGAGGAGAATGGAAGACTTGAAGGCGAGCCTACCACTGTCCCAAAAGAAGATACAGACTTCATCGTAAGACTTCATTAATGACCCAACTTCCACTGGAGAAGGACATGGAGTTTCAGAAGTCATAAAAAGGGACAGCTCTTGAAAGCCAGGGTTACTGACAGTGCATGACTAGGAATGACCTTATGAGTATCCACAAATAAAATGACTTCTCCTTGAGTAAGCATCTCTGTCTTACGACTGCCCAGCTGACACTGGTACTAGGTTCCAGCACATTCTATGTCTAGACATTAATAGAAGAGAGGGTAACATGATGAACTCTGTTGAAGTTAAGGAAAAAACTAACAAATCTAAAACACCGAAGTTAGGTTACATTAGGAAAGATGGATAGAACACTCTGCTAGAAATTCAGAAAGTGAATTTCCATAACACTGGTCTCAGAATATGGGCCAGTGAAGCTCAAGGGTCCTTTTATTCAGGATGCACAAGAGTCAGGACTACCTCCGTGGTACTAAAATGCTATGTGCTTTGGCGAATCATTCTGATGTGTGTACATGGTGTCATTCAGAAGTCACGTGCCATCCTTTTAATGACAAATGAAATGCATCTTTGAGGATTTTTGCATGTCAAAATATCTCTTAGTTAAAATTTCTCATATGGTAAATAACAGGTGTTATGGCTGACCTAGACAAAAGCTTACCTGGGTCCTCAGCTGATTAAGAATATAAAGTAGCCTTGAGAAGTCTGAGAAACACTGATGATATACTGGCACAAATGCCAAGAAGCGGCACCTTCACTGTCTTCATGCAGAGTATTTGTTTTCTAGTTGACTGTAACTAGGACAGATAAAGAATGCCCTCAGATCAGGGTGTGGCTCAGTGGGAGAGCCCTTGCCTAAAGTGCACAAATCCTTAGATAGGTGGTACTACAGAAGACAAAAGAAAAAAAGAAAAGAAAGAAGGGGGGTATTCTCTATGTTGAAATGTCCCCAAGACTTAGCTCCAAGAAAAGGATATTTGTTTTAAATGAATAGAAGATGAGGGACGTTTCCCGTCTTTGCCATCAGCACCATTCCAAACTTACCATGCCGTTAAGACCGTGTTACCATACAGCTGATAAAGAAGCTGCCGTGTGGTAAGAACCGGGGCTACAAGAACAACCAATGACAACCCCGTCTGCACAAGCTTTACCAGCTTTTCCATCAACAACATACTGAGACAACAGTTCAAGAAAACATGGAGAAAATGGGGTGAAGAGATGGAGAAAGAGAAGGGAAGTGCTTCTAAGGCAGGAGTCTACAGAGGCGGGGCGTGTGAGCTGGCACTGGGGACAATCAAGGGTCTTAGCAACTGGAATGCTTTAGGGAGCTGAAGGGTCCTGAGATATAGAAAGGAAGAGACGGGTACACATAATGCATTCTAGAAACATTGTTACCTCCTCAAAGAACAGAACTTGCTAGTAATTAGGAACCTGCACACTAATACGTTAGATATCCATGGGCCTGGTGAAAGATTTGGACGTACAATCTGTAAGCCTTTTGCTTAATTTCCTCTGACACATCAGAAGCCTTTGAACACCAGAGCGTGTGTGCTACCGCCGCACTAAAATGGCAAGCATAAGAGAAACAGGACCTTCACCGTGCGCACACTGGAGGACAACTCTGGTATGTGTGGCAAGGGCAGTGTGGATGGAGTCAGTGGCAACATTGGAGACAAGACTGCTCACCAAGGGTTGCTCAGGCCACTCCATGAAGGAGCTTTCTGTGTGGTAGCGCAAAGGGACCAACGGGACTTGAAAACGAGAGTTGAGTCTGATACCAGAAGTGGAAATTGTGCTCCCCAAATCCAAAACCTTGCTGTTAGAACCATGCCAAGTTTGGATGGCCCAGAGTGAGGTAAGAAGATCCAGTTAGCCACCCAAATGAAAAAGAGCAAGACAGTGAGTGGGCTTACAGCTGGTTCCGCATCATTGTTTTATTTACGTCATTTGAACCCATCACAGAATAGCAGAAATTCCAGGCACATCAGGAAGTTTAGTACAGTAGGGATTTTCCTCCCAAATGACGTTAGTTTAATTATTCCGAAGAGTCAAGGAAAGGCCATTCTTTACAGATATCAAATTTAGAAGAAATGTTAATTATGTTTTTCCCATTGTAATGGTAAGTTAGGAGTAATTAAGAAAGCCTTGTTATTTTTCTATGATCATTAAGCTGGGAGAATCGCTCAAGTATTAAATGTCTAGAAAATACAACACAAATAAATTGGAGTTTGGGGGAAATTTGGCAGTTAAGACACTGGGGTGAGGACCTCAGGAAAGAGTAGAGGTTAAGCCTCTGCAGTGAGATGGCTGGCTGTGAGGAAGGGAATTATAAGGAGATGGAAGCAATGCTGGAGATTAACAACACCTCATTTGAGCCAGGCATCTAGATCCTCTTACCAGGGTTGCCCATAGCCAGTGAAGCTCCAATGGGGCAGCCAAACTGGTTGGTGGCAGCCAACTTGACTTACGGCAATTAATTCCAATTAAATTGACTGATCTGGGTTTTGCCTGGACCACATTCCTGTGGCCTTGTGTAGAAGTTGAAATGCCCTCCATAGGGTTCTGTGCTAAGCAAAAGGCAATGGAATATTAGCTCTGCATAGCTAAGAGTTTGCTTTCCAGTTTGAGGACCCTTGGCCCACCCCAGTTAGCTCAGGGTAAGGTGAGTCAAGATAAAGGCATCTCCACAAAAGGTTTATTATACCATATTTCTACATTATTCTTCCTTATCATTAGTTATTATTATTAATCTCTTATGACAGCTAGCTTTAAATTAGACTTCATCACAGGTGTGAACAGTACCTAGGAAATTCTGTATTAATACCTGATGTCAGGCCTCCACTGGGGCTCTCTGGATCTGAAGGAGTACTACTCTTTCAGGAGTGTTTATTTTTTAACAGTCTTTCTTTCCATTTATTTAGTGAGTTTGTGTGTGTTAGGGAACAACTTGCAGGAGTAAGTTCTCTCCTTCCACCATGTGAGTCCGGGAGATCGAACTCAGGTGTCCCAGAGGTAAGTACTGAGGTATCGCTAGCCCCAGAACTGTTTCAGGAAGTTTTAGAAAGACATTTCCAGGTATTTTTTTCTGCTGAACCAAATGACCTGGCATTCCAGTCTATCAGAACCAACTAAATCTCCGGCCATTTTTATGTCATTATACAAATCTCTTTCTCTGACATAAAAGTTGAATACTCAAAACACTGGCTGAAAGTCACCCACAATTTAATCAGGCTACAAAGATTACATTATAGACAAATTTTCTTAGTGAAAAAGTCTATCACAGAAAGCATTTCCTTCTCTGGAAAAATTATTATGTTCAGATATTTAAGCTAAATTGACTCACAGTCAGTCAATTAGCATTATCAATTCTACTCAAGATATTCACTTTTTCTTTCATTTTTTTGTTATAAAAATAAGGTAATGAATATTGGACAAAGAAAGTGAGTAGCGCTCAGTGTATAGAGTCCTATAAAATCCCCCTTTTAAGGGGAAATTTCTTCTGTTAGTTACTACATAAGATGGATGACTCCGTTTCTTGAAAGGGCTGAGCTAACAAATATGGATAAACTAGCATAGGACATTAAAAGCTCCATACACATGCCATACTTGATATGGTTCTCAATAATTAATAAAGAAATTGTTACTTCAATCCTCTTCTCCATTAAAAAAAGACATTACTGCTCTTAAAAGTATAACTGGTTTTAGTGTGGTTATATGATAAACTCTGATTTAAAAAATATAGAGAAATCTTTAACTTGTCAAACACTGGCCTACCAGATCTTGCTTAGGGTGACACTGTCCACTTATTGACGGAAAGCCTGTTGATGGCATTAGAAATCATGACCCTGCCATAAAAACGCTTACTTGACCATGGCTCTGACAAACAAGTGTTCGCGTGTGTGTGTGTGTGTGTGTGTGTGTGTGTGTGTGTGTGTGTGTGTGTGTATCTCACACAGAGTATCTCAGACTGGCTTGAAACTTACTATGTAACCAAGGGTGGTTTTGTACCCAGTCTCCTGCCTCTGCCTCCTATGTGCTGGTGTCTGGTTTTATGCAATGTTAGGACTGAACCCAGTATTTGTGCTTGTATTTTATCAACCAAGCTATACCTCCAATCCTGATAAACACATTTTAGAAAATAAAAACCGGACATATTCACCTTAAAAATCTTGACTCATGTAAAGTGTATATAAAGGATGTAAAGTAAATAAACAAATAAACCACATTCAGTGATGTATTTTTGTATTTTCAAAGTTGTCCACTGCTCTCAATGATCTTATTTTACCGAGAAGGAAGCTCTACACTTGTTTCCCTCACTCACTTCTCTTGAGAGAGGCTGTCTTGCACCACTCCCAGGTAGCCCAGTCTGGCCTGGAACGAAACACTGCCTTGTCTCAGCCTCCAGTGCCGGATTACAGGGCCACTAGAGCAGCTAAATATGCTGATTTTCTAAGAACTTCATATTGCCGATATGTTTTTCTGTTCATCGTCAACGTCCTGTTCAACTCAAAGTGATAGCACCTTCTGGTAACTCAGTAAAACAGGGTGTTGGCTAACACCGGCAAACTCATCACACCTGGGAGGGGTCCACCTTCTGGAATTCATATGAATCAACTTAAAAGTTGAGAAGGGAGTTCAAAGTTTCACCATATAAACAGATTTCAGCGTGGGAATACAGAATGTTCATGAATGAAATAACCGTTGTTAATAAATAGAAACAGAGTTGATATAAGTTTTAACTTAGAGGAAAAGAATGTATAAAAATGTGAAGAATAACAAATGACCAAATACTGCTAAATTCATGCAGTTTTTGAAACAGAACATTTTAAGGATTTTCTTCGTAAAATGACAAGGAAATATAAACATTAAGGAGACAATTAAGCTACCCACATGGCTAGGTTTTCTGAACAGCAGTTGGCTCAAAATTACCACTCCTGTTTCCTTGGAGCATGTCGGTTAATACAAGGTGAATCTGGGGGGAAGCTGCTACTTTTTCTGACCACAGTTTCAGTTCTCTAGCAGAAAGCAAACTCTTCCTAAAAACTTACAAACACAACAATGAATCCCTTTGCTTTTTCCTAGCTTGCACAGACTGCTGGAGCCCACGAATAAATCACATAAGGTCCAAGGCTACATTTACACCAGAAAAATAGTACTGTTCTTTCAACTGGAGTTTCTTATTCACCCATCTCTTCTGTTAACTCAAACAAAATATTTTATCATTTCTCAAAAATGCCATTTTTATACAGCTCCAAAAGTAATGACTGACCTACACTATGACATGCCCACAATAATTACATAGTTCTATTTTCATTTCCAAACAATTAACTTTTTACATAAAATAGGACCACTACTTCTGTTAATGACTTGACGTTTTCTATGGGTTTGGATAAGAAATTAAATATCATCCACACAAGCCCTATTTTCACTTCTCAGTCCATCTACACAGAAGTAATCTACCCATTTCTAGTCACAACAATTTTGATTTTTTGTTTTTCTGATGCACTTAACCTTTGATTCTCTACTATAAATTCCTGAGACTGGATCTTAAGTGTTTTCTTAACCATACTGCCAAAATAAAATAAGTCATACAGACAAAACACAGAATACATATCTGGTAACTGCAAGCTCATTCACAACTTCGAAAGAAGTGTCCAAACACATTAAAGCCACAACGAGGAAGCCAAAGAATGGAGGGATTCTCACCGTCTGTCTGCGGGCTGAGCCTCTGCTATGTGGGAAAGGAAGCTGAGAAGCTTGCTGAAAAGTAGCTCTGATGTCATCGGAGTCTTCAGATTCCCCCGGCCTCCTCAGGCAACTGCGCACCTTACCAAGAGGAAAAGGACAGTTTGGCAACTACTCCAAACCGGATTTAGGGATATTATTTTGTGACATTCAATACATTTATCTCAGAATCCTTCTTTGTTCAAATTCAATGCACAAGGAGCCATTTGACAGGTAAATATAAATTTTTAATGAATATCAGCTTATTAAAGGAATGGAAAGGGTCCTTGCTATGGAGAAATACATTAACTCATGAGAAGAAGGTGCTATGACAAAATAAACCATAACAAAAGTGTGTTGTTGCTATAAAGAGCTTGTTAAATTACGTAAATTGCAAATTTCCTAGTGTTCCAACAAATTCATCCATTATGACCCACCCCATACTTCTACGTGCCCCTAAAGTCATGTCCAAAACAGAAAATATAAAAGAAAAATAACTGTAGTTTTCTCATACTAAATTTCTTCATTTTTAAAATATCAACAATTTAACTTTCCAAGACAATAATATCAGCTGCATTACATTTGTACAAAGTCAGTGGAACAGAGTTAGAACCAGGTTTGGTATTAACTGCGTCAAATGGAAAAAGAGAAACACAATGCCAGTTGAGGTAAACTCTGGCAAGTCCATGCAGCTGTAGAACCCAGCACTACTATATTATTGATATAACAATAATGAACAGAGAAATTACCTTGAACCAGAAACTAGATAAAAGCAAACTTGCATTTGCATACAATGCAAACAAACATTTCCATACAATCCCAGACAATGTAAATTAATCTACTATGGAAAAAAACCATGAGATCAATGGGATTTTCTGGGACAGCAGAGTACGCCGGAAGGGAACTGAACAGGTGCTGTCTTAAATTGTGGTGATGGTCTTATTTTGACTTGAAATGTCACAAAACGTTTTATGTCCCTTAATTGGCAATTGCAAGCCTAAGAAGAAAATAAAGAACTTGGAGAGTATGTAAAAATATTTAGCAAAAAAGAATATTTATTATATACATTATTTCTAATAGCAAAAATCAGAAATAGCTATTGTATGTCAAATTTTAAAAAGCTGAAAGTAGTTAACAATCTACTATACCATTATAGTATATATGATACAGTATCTTACATAGAGTATTATATAAAAATTTGAGTTATACTGAATATTTATTAAGAATTAAAGAAAAATCCTATGTTTAGCATAAATAGTCTTTTGCATTAAAACTGTACAAAAATAAAGGCATCCTTCTTGCATTCAAAAAATAGTATTTTTTTCTTTGTGCTGATATATATTTTGCAATTTTCTTCAATGAACATACATTGTGTAGTAGTCTTTTTGTATACTGTGTCTTCTCCAATGTGCCTTCTTGTTGGTTTAACTGAAAAGCTGAACAGCCATTATCTAGTCAGACAGTATAGGGTAGACAGTCGGCACAGAAGACTCTGGGAAGAAGCACGGCGGCGAGGAGATGCCAGCATGCAAAGCAGGCAGAATGGACGGTACGTAGATGAGATAAACAAGCCTTGGGGCAGCACAGAGAGGAATAGGAATGGGTTAATTTAAGTTATAAGAGCTAGTGGGACAAGCCTAGGCTACTGGCCATACCTCCCTAATTAATAAGAAGTCTCCATGTGGTTATTTGGGAGCTGGCAGGCGGGACAGAAAAATCCACCCCAAAACACACATCACTAACAAATAAAAGATGAAAATAACAACCATGAAAAATTGTTCCCACCTAGTAGAGGTATAAAGCAAAGGCATCTAAGAGGTAGCCCAAGTCACAGAGATAGCTCTGCTACCACACCACCTCCACCGTGACCTACTAAATAGGGAGGGGAGGGCAAACTGGAAACAGGGAAGCAATCATTAAGCTTCAAGCTTTCCCAGTTACAAAGCACTTTATTGGGCTTGAGCATATTTGGCCTCTATAGTGAGGTTATATGGGAACAGCAGACATGGAGGAAGGTCCCAAATTCTATATTCTAGAGTCAAATCAGACCCTGATGATAAATTTAGACTGGAATTCTCAGAAGAGTAAGGGGGGAAATCACTTTTCATTTTTTTCTTTTTCTTTTTTATTAAGACATTTTTTATTCATTTTACATACCAACCACAGATCCCTCTCTCATCTCTCCTCCCACTCTGCCCTGCCTTTCCCCTCAACCACTCCCCACCCCCCATCCCCTTCTCCAAAAAGGTAAGGCCTCTCATGGGGAGTCAGCTGAGGCAGGTCTAAGCCCCTCCCCCATGCATCAAGGCTGTGCAAGGTGTCCCATCATAGGTAATGGGCTCCAAAAAGCCAGTTCAAAAATCATTTTTCTTGAATATATATATATATATATATATATATATATATATATATATATGGAAGTTATTCACATGTGAACTTACAACCATATTTCTGATTATATTTATTAGAATACCAGACCTGGGGAGTTCTCTACATCATAATTCCTAGTCTTGGAAGCTATTACAAATATAAATTCTAGGGGCTGGAGAGATGGCTCAGAGTTAAGAGCCCTTATTGCTCTTCCAAAGGTCCTGAGTTCAATTCCCAGCAACCAACCACATTGTAGCTCACAACCATTTGTAATGAGATCTGGTACCCTCTTCTGGTGTGCAGGGATACATTCAGACAGAACACTTCTTACATAATAAAGATTAAAAAATTATTTAAAAAATATGTGTGTGTGTTTGTGTGTGTGTGTATGTGTGTGTGTGTGTATGTGTGTGTGTGTGTGTGTGTGTGTGTGTGTATGTGTGTGTACACATATATAAATTCTAAGTCCACCTTGCCTTGGAAGACAATACCAAACCTCAGACATCCTACTAAATGTAGGTTTTCAGTGTTGTTATATTTCTTCTCTTCTTGAGAAATACCATTCCTTGGTCTTCACTTGGAAGAAGAACATGACCTGACTGTGTTTAAGAATGCAGCATAGATGGAACTTTCAAAGCTCTGCTGCAAGCAATTACCTTCCTTAGTACTATCTCCGAACAGGGAGGTTCTACGAGGAACACGACCTGCTCCTGACAAGTGCAAGAGCAAAGATTTGTAAAGTACCATATTAAATGGTGACAATGGTGAAGCATGTGGAGCCTGTATAACACAAATCTCGCTTACACAAGGACGGACAGTTATCATGGTCCGGCACAATGCGAAGCCTTCTATACACAAGAAATTTAAAATAGCCCCATGAAACTATTATTGCTATTTGATGGATGAAAAAAAAAACCTGAAATTAAGTTATCCCAAATCACAAAACTAAAGAAGAAATCAAACTCTGGCCAGGTGTGGACATACATGCCTTGTACCTCAGCACTTGGAAGGCAGAGGCATGCAGATCTCTATAAGTTCAAGGCCAGCCTGGTCTATGTAGTAGGTCCTGTCTTGAAATAGAAACAAAAACAAAAGAAAAAGAAACAAACACAAGAAGAAGAAGAAGAAGAAGGAGGAGGAGGAGGAGGAGGAGGAGGAGGAGGACGAGGAGGAGGAGGACGAGGAGAAGGAGGACGAGGAGGAGGAGGAGGAGAAATCAAAACCTGGGAACTAACATTTTACTTGAAAAAATTCCAAGCCTTGGGAATTATTTGGAACATTAATAAGTCTTCTGTAGTAGTATCTGTTTACAGCCTTCTTGAATCACATGCACATTGCAAATAATAATAATAATAATAATAATAATAATAACAATAATAATAACAATAACAATAACAATGACCCAAATGAAGTCTGTATATTCCATGGAAAGAGTTAAAAATCAAGTTTACATCTAAGTGGATACTTACTACAGATTTTAGGACTATTTATTTCAATGACTGATCTCCACCAGTGTTGTTATATGTCTTTTGAGCTATGTGTGACCACAGAGAGAAAATATATATATTTAAACATAACAACAAAGGTTAATATAGAATAACAGCTTTCACAGATATTCATTTACAAGGTTCTTATGTGAATAAATGTTTAAGTTAGTCTCAAACACAAGTCTACAACTCAATGTTTCAGATGTGCTTTGAATTATGACAATAGGAAACACATTTTTTTTGAGAGGAAAATATTCCTTCACTATCAGCTGTGATATCAGTGGAACATCTGTGCATTCCTGTCCATTTACTCCTGTGCTGGACATTGTCACCTGCTCTTACTATACAGCTCCTGACTTGACATGGGGTTGCTGTCTACTCCATTATTAATGTGCATTGCGTTATTTGTTTCAAAGTTGAAACAACCCCTTCCTTGCTGGTCTAAACACAGTTAACATCATAGTAATGGTAAAAGATTGCAGACTTTGTCCCTTAAGGTGGAGTAATACCATCCACTCAATGCAAAAGAAGAAATATGAAGACAGAGAGCTCATGGAAAGTTACGATTATCCTATCTGAGTGCTACAGAGATGACTCAGAGGGTAAAAGCACTTCCTCTTCCAAAGGACCTGAGTTCTAGTCCCAGTATCCACGTAGTGGCTTACAACTACTTGTGACTCCAGTTCCAGATCCGATGCGCTCCTTTGCCTCCATAGGCACCCAACACAAATACGTGCAGGTGCTTAGACATACGTGCAGACACACACCTATACATAAAGATTTTTTTAATTATCCTCTTTGTTGCCAGATAGTGTGATCTTGTATGCCATCTACTATATATCTCCTAAGATTATGAGAAATGTCAAGACTTAAAACAAAAGAATTGCATCGCATCTACTTGCTAACAATAAAGTGATTACAAAAACAGTATACACTTGTTTAAATGGTAGCAAAAGAATAAAAGAAGAGAACTGCTGTGGATTGTCTTTTTGTATGCTGTGAATATGTGTTGCTCTGATTGGTAGACAAATAAAGCTGTTTGGCCAATGGTGAGGCAGAATAAGGTTAGGTGGTACATTCAAACTGGACAGACAGGAAGAAGAAAGGCAGAGGCCGGAGACACACTGCAAACCGCCACCAGGAGAAGCAAGATGTGAAAGTGCCAGTAAGCCACAAAGCCACATGGCAATGCATAAATTAATAGCAATGGGTTGAGTTAAGTTATACGAGCTAGCTAGCAAGAAGCAAGAAGCCATGAGCCATACAGTTTGGAAGTGATATAAGCCTCTGTGTGATTACTTGGGTTCCAGCAGCTGTGGGACCAGGCATGAGACAGGAAAACTTCTAAATACAAATAACAACCTTAACCATCGGTGAAAAACCAGTACAGTGCCAACTACTAGAAACTGCTAAGAGAGATAAAAATGATCTAGGGAAACAAAGATATATATATATATATATATATATATATATATATTGTCCTTCTAATGGACTATAGATTCAGTTGACTGCAAGAATAAATACGATTTTTCTCAGTGTCTCCAATTGATCCTGCAAATGCCATTATGACGATTTTTTCTTTTAGTAGGCATTAGTTCTGAGAATGTAAGTGAAAATTTACATAGGCCAGGATGTCTAAAATCATTGTGAACATGGAGATGACAGCTGGAGAGGTGACGAGGTGGTTAAGAGCACTTGTACCTATTGTAGAGAACCTGGCTTTGATTCCCTTGTGGGACAGCACACAACTGCCTATAACTTGTTCTTAACCTCTGAATTATGACCCCTTGAGGGGTCCCCAAAGACCAATGGAAATGCAGATATTTACATGACAATTCATAACAGTAGCAAAATTACAGTTAATGGAATAGCAACAAAAATGATTTTATGGTTGGTGGGGTCACCACAACATGAGGACCTGGATTAAAGGGCTGCAGCGTTAGGAAGGGTGAGAGCCACTGCTCTGGAGGATCCAACACCCTTTTCTGGCCTCTGCAGGCACCTGTGCTCATGTGCACATATCCACACACATACACACGCACAAGAACACATTTAGGACATCTTTTAAAAAATGAAAGTTAACATTTTAAAATCACCCACGCCCAAACTTACTCTAAAGCTAATATGCAGGTATATAAAGCAAGATCTCCTACACAACAGGACAGAAGCAGGAGACACAAGGATACATTCTCAGACCTAACGTTGGCTTCTTTCTGACAAAGGGGCCATAGAAATTCAAGGGAGAAAGCACAGTCTTGGGAGAACACGGTCACAAAAGCATGCACATGGGTAAATAAGTACATCCTACCCCTTAGCTTACCACCTAGAAAAAAAACTAATTATTGGGGCTGCTGTATGAAGCAACAAGAAAGATCAAAACTTCTAGAAGAAGGCATAGAATTTAGGTTAGAGAAGATACATTATGTAAAGCCATAAAAGCACAACCTATAAAAACTGAACAAGTGAGTTCCCCTGAAGTCCCTCAGAGATACCTGTTATCTAAAAAGCCAGTAGCAGAGCAGGAGAAAATGTTTGCAACTCATATGCACGATAAAGACATTGCGTCCAGCACGTATTAAAAGTCTGAACAATGAGATAATCTAACCAAAGAAAAATAAGTAAACTGGATGAGGATTGAAAAGCATTTCAAGGAAGGCTTAGGCCTCACATGACAAGGTGAACATCCCAACTGCTCACTAGAAATGCAGATGGAGTGAGAGAGATCTCAGTACAAACACACGAGAATACCTATCATTTTCTTCAATTAAAAAAAAAAATCAGAAGTTGGACGAGGTGGGGGATGGTTCTTGTTGTACAAACTCACTTTCTACTGTGATAAGACACCACCAAAAACCCACACTGGGGAGGAAGAGCTTTACTTCATCTTACCCATTAACGGTCCACAAATAGAGCAAGTCAGGACAGGAACCCAAGCGGCAACTGAGGCAGAGGCAATGGAGGAGTGCTGCTCACTGGCTTGCTCCTCCTGACTTTCTCAGCTGGCTTCCCAACCCAGGACCACCTATCCAGGGGTAGCACCCTTGCACAGTGGGCTGGGCCCTCCCACACCAATCATCATCAAGGAAATGCCCTGTGGCTTGCCTACAGGCCAATCTGGTAGAGGCATTTTTTTTCTCCACTGAAATTCCCTCTTCTGAGAAGGCACTACCTAGCTTGGGTCAAGTTGATTAAAAAAAAAAAAAAAAAGTGACCAGCACACTCCTATACTCCTGGTGGGAACATAAGAGTCCTGGCCACTTGGGGAAAGAGCTAAGCAGTTCTGTACAGTCCCATGTACACACACATTCATAATGTCCCAACAATGTCCCACACAATTATTTAAGCAAGAGAAACCAAAGCCAAGTCCAAAGCTTGTATGCAAATGAGATCAGTATCAAGCCTCTTAGCCAAGCCGGTAAGCAAAGCAAACATCCATTGATGAAGGGATAAGTCTAAGGTGGTAACTAAAAACAAAACAACAACAAACCCAAGGCACTAATGGCTAGGGAACAAGGCTCAGAGATTAACGATAAGTGAGGAGAGGGAGCTCCATATTTGCACTGCCTTTTTCCTGTAATGGTACAGTAAGAAGAGCTGAATTGAGGTAGGAAAAGTAGATTGTCTCCTGGGTAGAGAAGGGACATTACCGTAGATGAACAGGGGAACACTGGAGAGACCCCGATCTTCTAAAAAACAATGGTTGCGATGACTGACTTGAAATCATCAAACTCAATACCTGCCAGTGTGTGAACTCCGTGGTGTTTCAATTACAGTGCTAGCTGGAGCAAAGACTTAAGAAAACACACGCTACAATATTTAGCAAACTAAACTGCCTCAAAAGGGAGCTGATTAAGATAAGCCATGCTGTTCTTCTTTATTTAAAGAAAAATTTACAATCTAACACAAACAATGTATTACAATCACTCTCCAGAGAATTCTGATGCAGTCTGAAACTGACGCTTCCTGAACACTTGGGGAGGGAGGTTGTGGGGGAAACGTAGCCTGTGGTACAGCAGCTCTGGAAAGGGTTAAACAGTCCTTTAAAATTTAATGGTTGCTATAGCCCCCAGAAATTCTACTTCCAAGTATAGGGAGAAGGGAAATGAAAACTTTGTCCACACAAGAATTCCCATTATCCCATGGGTGTTATTCATAATAGCAAACAGCTAAAAGCAACCCAGGTGTCCATTATGCAGACCATGAATAACATCTGTTAAATTTCACCAGTGGAATATTACTCAACCATTAAAAAAAGAAGAAAGTACTGCTGCATTCTACAAACATGTCAATTTTATTACACTTCCTGAAACCAGTCAACAAAATAGCACATTGGTATAAAAAATAAAAACAAAAAAAACATACAAACAAAAAATCCAGAAACTTACATGGAAACCCTCAACAACAAAACATACCTAAAGAATACAAGTAAGTTCTAAACACCATCCACTCTCGTCTCGGAAAGTATGTGGGAGATATTAACAGTAGAAACTAAACAACCCACCTCATCATGAGCCGGAAGCCATGGTGGAAGAAATCTATTCCTCCCAACCCCAGCCAACGCACGCCACACAATGTCCATCTAATTTCCAAAGCCTTTATAAACTGACTCGAACGGACCTGAAACAGCCAATCACATTACACCATTGAGCCACAAAGACTACAGAGGAGCCTCGCTCTGCCAAACACCGGAAATCGCCATGAAGCTCTGAGAGTTAAGTTAGTAGAGTTAGCGCACTCTGCGGAAACAGACAACTGACCTCTGGACAGAGCCATCACATGTGACAGGAGCTGCATCACAGATCATGACAGAGAAAAGGAGGCAGTCACTCAGTGTCCTGAAACAATTAGTTACCTACTGCCTGACAAAAACAAACTGGATCCCCACTGTTGTCACAAAACACACATTCCAGAGGAATTAGAGCTTCCAACATGAAGGCAGGAGTCTAATATTTTACAAACGATACATAAGAGATTATGAACCCTGAGCTGGGCGGTGTTACAGGCTGAGGCAGAAGCATGGGGAATTCAAGACCATCCGCAGCTACATGCATAGCAAGTTCAAGGCTAGTTTGGGTTCTTGTCTAAGAGAGAGAGAAAGCAATAGAATGAGGTAGAGAGAAAGAGAATATGAACAACCAGAGAAGGCTTCTTAAGACACACAAAGGGCTAACGAAAAAGAATAATAAATCCAATTGCACTAATAATAAAACATCCATTCATTAATAAATATAATAAAGAAAAACAAAAAATAAACTGTAAAACTCATGGTAAAAAAAAAAATAGTACCTACACACATGTGCAAATGTATGTGTGTGTTTCCCACAAAATTTTATTTTAAAAATGAAGTGCAGAGAAGGTAGCCTTAACCAATTTTCAACTTGTATGTGAATTATTGGATGAAAAGTTTTAGAAGACATGAATAAGCCTTCCTTTCTTTCCTCCTCTATAAAAACCCAAAACAACAATAACAAAAATTGGAATTATTATTATCTGTAGTGCTGGGGACTGAAGGGCTTGAGCATGGCGAGCCAGCACTATACCAACTGACCTATATCCACACCACTCACACATAATCACTTTGTGGAAGACTCTCACAGTAGTGAACAGTGATGTAAAGCAGTGTTCAACACCTTGTTTGAAAGCACAGAAAAGCAAATAATACCACAAAAAGATGCCATCTCCCAGAACTCTATCTCTTGAAGTTCTCGGGATGTGCTACCACCATCCTTTAAAATAAATTTAAAAATTTTAAAAAAACCCACTTCTTTAATTAATAAATCGTAACCAGCTTCAAAAAGCAAAAGAAAAATCCTATTTGCTTCCACCAAACTGGGAAAAGTTAAGGTCCCTTATAGTGCCATGATTTGGCATGGCCGTAGCTGAATGGCAGCTTCTGCAATGATAAGGGAAACATAACACCTTCTGAAAACACTTTAGCACAGTCTCAAATAACTGAATGCTGTCAACATTTCTCTTTTGGGTATGCAATCTAGAGTCTTCCCTATGTGAAACCACATGAAACCAAAGTTGACTTTGACAATGCTTTGTAACAGCTATTGTGTGTGTGTGTGTGTATATATATATATATATATATATATATATATATATATATATATATATGACTGTAAGTGCATCATAGGTGCGCATCAATATACCAATACAGAGATGGCTGCTGTGCTCATAATGGACACTGGGTTCCCAGTTGGTGCCACTGTTTAAGGAGGTTATGGAACCTTCAGGTGGTGCAGCCTCACTGGAGGAAGTACATTCCTGGAGCAGGCTTAGAGGATTTATGGGCTCACCTCACTTCCTGTGTATCCTCCTTTTCCCTCTATGTCCTGTGTATGGATGAAAGATGTGACCGGCCAACTTCCTGCTCCTGCTTCTGGGGCTGTGTCTTCCTTTGCCACAATGGACTCTAACCTCGGGAACACCCGCAGGCCTTCATAAACTCTTTCTTGGCTTAGTTGCTTTGTGGTCATGGTATGTTATCACAGAAACAGTAAAGTAACAAGTCCAAAACCGAAATGAAGTAAGCAAACGAAAGCACCCACATATCAACCAACAAGGGAGTGAATGAATTCCGGCAGCGTAATACTATCCAGCAGAGAGAATAAATGGACAAATACAGCAGTGGAAATGATTTCTGAAAAACCCCACAATGAACTAAAAAGAACAAATCTCAGGAGACTATGTACAAAATACTATGATTTCACGAGACTTAACAAAAGCATAAAATTAAAATACATAGCATTTAAATATCCAGGAGAAATAAAATCAGCACTAATAAGAACAAACTAAGTTAATTACATAAAATTCAGAAGCAGTAGTGGTAACGCAAAGGTGTGGGTAAGGAGAGACGCATTGTGCTAATGAAGTTCTCTTTGCAGTAGGTGGCCCGTTCGTGGGACATTGTTTCAATAATGTGTCTCATAATGCAAGCACAGGTGAGCATCCTTCATTTGAGAATTGGAAACCCAAAATGCTTCACAGTCTAAAACTTTTAAAGTCTCAAACATGACATCAAAAACCTTCCAATTTTGGAGTATTTCATAGTGTTCGGTTGTGAGCACCAGTCAAATCCAGGCAAATATTGGAGAACGGTATGAACTCTGAAGTCTGGAGCACTCCTGACAGGGAACAATCAAGTGTATCCCCATTTACAGAGAGCCGTAGTTAACATAAGATGAGCAACTGCAGTTTGGCAAATGGAACTCTACCATGAGAAGAAGCTGCTGGTGTGTGTATCTCAAACGTTTTCACATATGCACACGAACTGCTCGGCCGTAGATTTTCCCTTAATTAAGAATGAATAATAAAAGCAGAGGAGTATATGAGGAGATGCACACACTCAGAAGAACATGAAGGCACCAAGGTCTCAAACGCAAGTGCTTACTAGCTTGTGGTTCATGTCAGCGGATCACATGGGAGATGGTTACGGAAGTCAACCAGTGCTCCTCAGGAGCTCCCAGGTCCTCACAGCCTTCTCTCCTCAGTTGATGACACAGGCCACCAGTCATAGATATGGCATGGTGAGCAAAAGGGTCATGAGAAAAGCCTAATTCATCCTTCATAGCAAAGTATTTGCCCAACAAAGAATTCCTTATATTCCTTATAGACTGCTTTTAGCCCCAAAGCAATTAAATCCAAGGTTCCCAATGGCATTGCTTCAGGGGCGGGGCCTATCACTCAAGGAAAACAATTGTAGGAAACCTGTTATTATTTTTAAAAATTTAAATAAGAAATGATAATCATGTTCTAGATCAAGTTTTCTATTTAAACAGTTCCACAGTATCTATCATGTTAAAGGTACTCTGAAATGCTCTGAGCAGGTCATGGAATGTGCACACTGAAGTTTTTAGCTACTGTCCTTGTCGAGTTCAAATGAGTGCAGTAATCTGACATCTTGACTAACACCTCTTCAGAAAAAAGGGGAAGAAAAGCCATTCATTTCAACATCCCATGGCGACACAGCACTGATTCACCCTGATAGCTTTCATTTGCATTGGATTCTAAGTTGACCGTGAACTACACTAGTGTTGTATGACAAAAATTTTCCTGAGGAGACACAACACACTCAGTTGGCCTAAACCTCTTCCAGACAGCTCGGTTGGTTTCTGCTTCTCCCCTGGTCTACGAGTCTTCTTCTTTGTCGTTTGGCTTGTCTGGAAGAGACTCTTAGCTTTTGCTGCTTACTCTGAGCCTTGGGGTGGGGGGTGACTACAGACAGACGTCCACCTATGGCTAAGAAATAGGCCATCATGCCCTAGTAACAGTCACACGATCTCAGAAGCCTCACCAGTGGTTATGTGGTGAGGTTGACAACCACAAGTGATCTATGGGTGTAAACACACATTTATCAAAAAAAAAAAAAAAAAAAAAAAGGTTGTTTTTCTGCTGGGTTCTATGACCTCTCTGGGCACAGGTTTTTATCCCGGCTTACAGTTCCAGACATGGTGAACTCCTTCTTGTAGAACAGGCTTTAAATTCCAGAGAAGGCCATTGGTCTTACCCTTGACAGCCGAGTCATTATTGCACAAGCAGGCATTTCCTGCCTGGCATGTGATATTTTAGCACACAGGGTCCACAGCCAAACAGGAATGTTGCTGACAGTTTTCTACCAGCAGCCTGCATGATGCTTTGGCACTATGAAAGCCAGTCTCCAGGGTGGGAGTTTCCCGTTCAGTCCCAGTTTAATTTCTTCATGGTCTGGAACTCACAGCAAGTGCATGCACTGTCCTCAGCAATAGGGCTCACCATTTCATTTTGGCATATAACCACAAGAGTAGCAATAACCTTTGTGGTCTGGGGGGCTTCAGGGACTTCCCTCACCAACAGTTCACGGGGAGGTCACCCATCCCTGGCACCAAGGTTTTCATTCAATAACCTTATGGCTCTGGGAGTGTCCTTTTCCACGCAGGTAGGGTACATCTTGGATTTTCTTTTTTCTTAATTAGCCCAGTCCCATAGGGTTCTGAGGTAGGTGGGCAAACCGTCGTACCTGGTTGCCTCTCCAAAGGCTTTCCAAATCTGGGAAATACCCAGAGATTATCATCATGTCATCTATACAACAAAACCTTTTCTAAAGGATGGGCCAGACAAGACAACATCCTGAACCTCCATCCCATAACAAATAGTGGGGTTACAAGGATAGCCTTGGCGAAGCACTCTGAAAGTCTGTTGACATCTGTTCTGAGCAAGTGTCAGGTGACCCCAGGGTCTCACAACTAAGATTAAACTAAAGTCAAACACAGCAAGTTCTAATACAGCACAGAAAGGTCTGATCCACTTTCGTTAGTTGCTTCCCCCACAGATCAAAGTTGGATTGGAGGTACTAACTTAATTAGCTCCCTGGAACCCTCGGTCATTCTCTCTTGAGCCATTACATTTCCATATCCTGGAGCTCTTCCATGGAGCCCCCCCACATTTCTCCATGCATGATGAACTTCAAGGGTGTGACTTAATTTGCTCAGACCTCCTCAGGGCCAAGGTGGGAAGAGGGCCCTGCTCTGCCCTGTTGTGCCTGCCGGCTCCCTGGGTCACAGTGGCCTTGGGTTAGCAGCACAGAGGCTATGGCTGAAGCTGTTGCCTCTGCATTCACCATACTTGGCTGCTAAGGAGCTTCTGGATCCGCAAACCATCTCCACCCCTAGCATACCCTCTTATTGGAGGGAAATGTAGCTCCCCTTACTCTGGGTGGATACATACCCACCCCTGGGACAGGCTTAATCATTTTCACCCATACTGTTCTATCATTGGTGTCTTCCATGAACTGTTCCTCAGGCTTCCAAGCCTTCCAGTAGCTCTTAGCACACAATTTGGCTCTTTGTCATTTTTTTTTTCCACATGAACTCTAGCTCGAAACAAACCCTCACATTTGTCTTCCAGTCATCCAGACAGACCTTTCTCTTGTTTTGCCTTTTTCTTATCTCCCTTGGACGCTCTCTCACTTTACCAACTCTCTTCCCATGTTGGTCTAAGTTCCTGAGATCTGTCAAAGCCATTCCTGCTTCATAAAGATCTTGTCCCACCAAGAGACTCAGCGAAGCCGCCACCCCTCAACGCCAGCCTCCAGCTCCCCTGCTGGATCTCCTTTTCTTTAATTGCTCTGTCAGCCTTCTTCTATATGGCTCAGTGCTCCAACACGGCTTCTCTTATTCAAACACAGCTTCTCATGGTTCCACTTCCTCACTAGCATCTGGCCTTCCTCTCCGAGCCTCCGGGCCCCGCTATTTGTAGGCACCTCAGATGGAAATAACCCAGAACTCCTAATGGATTTAATAAGCCAGTCCATCAGGCACTGATTTCCCTCACATTGTCTCAAGATTATACTGCTTTTTGTCTTGAGAGAGGATAGAACACTGTAATATTACTCTTGTTTTTCTGCCTCCACAGCAGTCAGAATGATCCCGTCTGCTCCCGGGGTCAACAGCCGCACTAGCTAGACTGTGACAGGCTTTTATTGCTTGTTGAAAAGCCTTCCCAAGTTCCAACAGCACAAGGGCTGAGTATTTCCTGATCACACTCGTTTCTTACTCTGGGCCATCATCAAGGCCCCTATCTGAACACTGGACCACAGATGTCCCCACTTTTTCTACTGAAGGATGGGCTTGAGGGGTGTCTTCTATTTTTTTTTAAAGCAGCTCTCTCTTAGATAAAAAGAGGTTTCATCTAATTCACTTGCCAAATCAGAGGCTACCAAGGAGGATGCTGGCCACATCTCCCTTTCTTCCTGCAATTGCTCCTCTACACAAACAAGGTCAGCTTGGCCGCCTCCTCAGGTCCATTCCAAACCACACACAGCGTCCAGCCAGGCAACTTTTGATACTGCTTGTTACTGAGCCCCACCCTTGTGCACTACACCTAAAGAGTGCAAAATTTTCTCCAAACCTTTAACTGTTTCCCGGGTACCTCCATATTCATGTGGTAGACCCCACTCATCCAGCAGGCATACCACCAAATAACACGTAGACAAAGGCTGCCCTCCTGGGATTTTTCCCACAGACACTCCTAATCCTGATGGCTTAGCCTTTACTTGCAGGTCTCGATACACATACCAAGAACCATGCAACCCCCGTCATAGCACAAAAGCACATTAACACACACCACATAGGAAAAGAAAACTGCCAGAATTTCTTCCATGGATGCTCTCCCCTCAGGCTGCCTGACCTTGGTCGCATGCCTTGCTACCCCATAGCCAGCACCATCCACTCATTCCTCCCAATTCATCTTTGGTTCTGCTGGGTCCCTGTTCCAGTGCCAATTATGTGGTATGACAAAACATTCCCTGAGGTGAAACACCACACCACAGGTCTACTCACTCCAGATAGAGACTGGGATCCCATGACAGAGCAAAGTAGAGATACCACCAAAGGTCAACTTGGCGAACCAGTGAGTCTTATCGGGGTTATTTACAGGCATAAGGGTGAAGGGTAACTTAAAGAAGCAGAAATGACTCCAAGACAGATGCTTTCCCACGCCAATACTGAGTGACAGCTCACAAAGCTGAGAACCTGGAACATACTGCACAGCCTGCAGGCAGCTTAACAGGTTGGAGAGTGTCGTTTCTAGGTGCCTCGATGTAAGGTTGTTTTTTTTTTTCCAGTGCAAGAGCATCTTGGCAGTCAGGAGCCAAGAATACCACAAAATAAAACCAAGCAAAAGACTTCACATAAGAGATTTATTGGGGAGAACAGAATACTGGCTGCCTCTGAATCAGAAGAGACAACAGAGTCTGAACAGGGTGAAAGATTTTTATAGGGTCTTTGGATCATGCGCTGTAAGTTTAGTGGGAAAGAATCCTACCATAGGAAACATTACCTGTTAACCCCAAGTCTGCATCAAGGGTGTAGGGATTTCCAAGTCTCAGAGCTCTATGTCTCTGGTTTGGGGTCAGGTCAGAGTCAGGATGTTCTTTCCTTAGGCCTAGTCTCAGGGTCAAATCAGGGTCAGGATATGCTTTCCTTAGCCATGGTCTCAGGGTCAAGTCGGGGTCAGGGTGTTCTTTCCCTGGCCCTTTTAGCCTACATTCAGTTGGTCGAAACCTCTTCCAGGAAGCTCGGCTGGCTTCTGTTTCTTTAAGGGTCTCAGAATCTTCTTTGTAGTTTGTCTTGTCTGAGGGATTCTCAGCTTTTATGGCTTACTTTGGCAGAAAGGGGCCTAGTGAATCTGGTCAGTTTCAGGGACTTCCTGAAGCTATTCTGAATTGTTTACCTTCCTGCCTAGGGAGCTTTAGGGTAGGATGGAACTGTTTCAATCTCAGAGGAAATTGCTAAACAATACTTAGGAAAAGCCAGGTGGGGATTTTATCTGTATACACTTTGGAAGGTTTACTGCATCACATTGCTGAGGAAAAGTGTATAAAAACAATCCATCCTACTGGTTCTGAGAGGCATTAAAAAGTACCATGTCTATTACCAGGTTTGTGCCTTCAAAGGTGAGGCACTGATTCAAATAAATGCATTTAGTATGTGATTTTTAAGACTAGAATAAAAATGGGCCTCAAATCTACGTTCAACATCCAAATGCTTTGACTAAAGTTACCTCCACTGTTTCCACTTATTAAACGGAACACAGACTACTTACTCCCCTATAAAGCTTCTTTCTTTCTTGTTTACATTGGATTTTTTTTTGTAAATGCGTACAGTAGGTTTATTTATGGTTGTACACTGCTGTGAAAATGATCCATTAAGATGCTATATCGGGTCACTCTGCTTCTGCAAACTGTCTAACAGCTTCCTTTCCCTCCCAGCTCATCCCCTGTGACTCCTCCTCACTCACCCACAGCAGCCACACGCCTCCTGACAGCAGTGCTCCTACCCAAAGAGCTAGCTCCACCTTCCACGTCTCAGCCTTCACGTAGGCGAGACCTTCAGGAAGGCAATCCGAACTTACACTTGCCATCCTCCAGGTCCTCTGAGCCGCATCCTCTGCTTTCATTTCTACTTAGCATTTAAGAAGACACCATAAGGATGATTGGCTTTATCTGTCTCACGAACCCTAGGCGCGCTCCGGAAAAGCAGCAAAGCTTTTCGCTTTGGAGTTCTCTATCCTCACAGGCTAAAAGAACTAGAATAAAGTGTCATTGCCTAAACATGATGGCATTTTGTGATCACACAAGACAGATTCTAGAAATCAACCAAACTGCAGTCTCCACTGTGAAGCACTGGTGTCCCTCCCCGACTAGCTGGCCAAAATCGGGCACCTTCCCTCGGGAGGTGAATCCAATTAAGTCCAACTATGTCGAGCTACCTATGATTGACAAGCAATGTTTTCGCTGATCATAAAGGTCAGTTTACTGGGAATTGTTTTCTCATTCTTAACTAACAAGCAAACAGCATAGGCGAATGGGCATCTTGAATGATGATAGTGTCGCAGCTGAGACAGTCAACGTGGCAGTTATGAAGAGGGAAAGCACCAGGCTCCATCATCCTGGAAACTAACTGCCCACAGTTTCCATGGGTGGGGTGAGGACCACTCACTACCGCAGCTGCTTCTAAGAAGGACTTCAATAGCATGCATGTTAGTTAGCACAGAAACATTTGTCAATTATGCAGGTTCCTACAATGTGCTAGATCAAATTACAAAGTAGATACATTCATCTGATAGACATCGGCTTTTTCACTAACTTTTGTTACGAAGCATGCCAACAGAACATGACCCAAGACAAGGAAAGCAAGGCAGTTATTAACATGAGTCCATTTGCTTCTGATACTATATGAATGTCCCTATGATGTTTACTGTCCTAAGAACAGAAAATTAGCTGAGCATAGCAGTGCACACCTTTAATCCCAGAACTCAGGAGGCTGAGGCAGGTGAATCTCTGTGAGTTCAAGGCAGCCTGGACGATACAGCAAGTACCAGGCCGGTCAAGTACGCACGTACTGAGACCTTACCTCAAAAAGTAAAAAACAAACAAACAAAGAACTGAAAACAAACATGACCAGAGCAGAGGCCATCCACATGTATTATTTAACACAACAAAATCATGCTCAAATTGCTAGGTGCCTAAAACAGTCTGCAGAATGGTAAATGTGCATCCAAATTGAGGGAAGGAGACAAGGAACGTTGTGTGGTAAGAACATAGGAGGGAAGGGTCTCAAGACCAAACATACGAAAATGATGATGAATTAAATAAAGCCAGAAGAGAACATTATGTTCTCCGTGTGTGTGCACACTCCTTAGAAGGCAATCGGAGGGCATTGTCCTTCACCACGCATGCCACCCTTCATCCCAAAGAAATCCTGGACTGGATAATCGGTGGGTAATGCCAGCTGCAGTGAAAACGCCCTTTGATTTTTAATTCAAAGCCAAACCTTTAGTTAGCTACAAAGCCCACACTTCATAGGTTCAAACTGAGGTTTAACAGGTCTCAATACAACAACCTAAGCACCACAATGTAAGAAAAATCTTACAAATTTATATAATTCTTATACTAGCAAAAGAAATTACTCTAGACGATCGAATCAAAAGAGGTGATGTTAAAAAAGATTTACTATAGGTTCAACTTAACCCTACATTTATGGTTTCTGTAAATTAGTTAACAATATTTTACTAGCATTAATTTTTAATAAATATTTGACTATATTTTACACTTATTTGGTTCTATTTTATTTATGTATTATGATTAGTTAAGAATATTTTGTTAGCCCTCATTTTTAATAGATATTACATTTTATATGATGCTATTTTATTTATGTATTTGTATGTGTGTATGAGCAGGTGGGTATGTATGTGATGGTCACAAGTGTCAGTTTTCTTGTTCTACAATGTGGTCCCAGGGATAGAACTCAGGTCATTCGCCTCAGTGGTAAGTGCCTTTACCTGCTGAGTCATCTCACTGGCCCTAGGCTGTCATTTAAAAAAAAATATTTGGTTAATTATGGCACAGGGAAAAATATTTAAGGCCAATATTTAAAGCAGATGTTTCCATCAATATTTTCTCATCGTATTCTCTGGTAGCAAACAAACACACGGAGATAATTCTGTAGAGGAGCTTTTAAAACAGTCACTGACTCTGTTTAAGAAAGCAGACTGCCTGTAATCCCAGCACTCAGGAGGCAGAGGCAAGCGGATCTTTGTGAGTTCGAGGCCAGCCTGGTCTACCAAGCGAGATCCAGGAAAGGCGCAAAGCTACACAGAGAAACCCTGTCTCGAAAAAACAAAAAACAAAAAACAAAAAAAAAGAAAAGAAAGAAAAAAAGCAGACTGAGCAAGCCCTGAGGAGCAAGCCAGTAAGCAGCACTCCTCTGCAGCTTCTGCACCAGCTCCTGCCTCCAGGTTCCTGGCCTGCCTGAGTTCCTGTCCTGACTTCCTTCCATGAGATGAGATGAGATGGAAGTATAAGCCCAATCAACCCTTTCCTCCCCGGGTTGCTTCAGTCATGGTATTTCATCACATCAATAGTAACCCTCACCAGGACAGTATCAATCATTGCCAACTTTGCTAAGTCAGACACGGCCGCATTTAACTGTAGAGTAGATAGGAACCAAGTGTAACGACAAGGCTCAGCAAATCTGAGTAACTAGTAGGTAAGAGGTAGAGCTAGGATTTCAACTTGAGCCAGTTTGGTTTTGTAATATAAGACACACAGACAGAACAAATAAACCTTCCATATTGTCCCACCAAAATAGCTTGGGTCAGCCAGCCTCCCACTTATTCATTTCATTGGAGACTGACAACTTCCTCACAAACCACTGTATTCTGTACCAAGCACTGTCCCACAGACACAAATATATACACCCAAGTCTTTGCAGAGCCAGACTTAACCAAGGGAAACACACACACACACACACACACACACACACACACACACACACACTCTGGATTTTCCTTACTGGGATAAAGCTGGTTAAAAGTTTTGCAGGAAAATCTCCAAGACTTTTTGTAAGTATGAAAAAAGAAACGAAAAAAAAAAATTCTGAAAAAACGTTGATATTTTAAAATACATCTTGACCCAGTAAGAACGAGAGGGCCTTTCTTTTTATTGCAGTCAGCAAAACCATAACCCTATAAGAATGCAAACAGGAGTGCAGGGCATGTGCTTTGAAGCAGTTCCATGTGCGGGAAGCCAACCTCCAAACTCACCCTTTACACTGAAAGGCTTCTTTTAACCTGAATATGTCAGGAGAAATCACTTTGAAAACCTGCAACCTACCCTGAGAGGCAAATCAAATCCAGATGCGATTTTACTAATTATTTACCTGGAAACCATTTCCTGAGAGGAAAAACGAAAATCATCTTTGTTTCCAACATAGCGCTTTGTTTTACAGCTCGAACTCAAGAGACTGCCCTCTCCAGCTCTGTGCAATCTAGATGTTTGCCAAAATGAAAGGGGGGCTGGCTTGCACACAGCACACACAGTAAGCAAGTGGGCATGAGGACAGCTGAGGGACCTGGAACTGTCAGCGATAGGCAGACCCTTACAGGTTCAAACTTGAAAGGAATTAAAAAGCAGAGTAGGTGGGGTTGGGACAACCCTTAAAAGTACAAGAAAGAAAGAGAAGCTGATGAGTAGAATGACAAGTCCTGATTTAGAAGTGTGTGCAACTGAGTCACAATGATCGCCTAAAATGTCAAGTTACCAACAGTATTCAATGCATTTTTCTCTTTCTCTGACAGTACGCAGAAGACAACACACTCTGTTTCCTTGTTCATTTCTCAGTGATGTATGCTGTAGTCTCAGTTTACATATCAGGAAACTTAAGAACAGGTCAATGAAGAATCTATATGACGTGGTTGGGCTTATGAAACTCTTAGGCCTTTAAGGCCTGCATTCACCATGCAACTAAATTAAATGTGGCTGTGATGTGGTTACCCCACATGTCTACACAGGTCAAAGAGAAATATTGTGGATGCCCCCATCCTTGTATATAAAGGTTTTGCATCTGTGGATTTAGACAAATTGGATGGAAAATATTTAGTGGGGGGTAGCCTATTCTCCTGAGAATATACAGATTGTTCTGACAACTGATACAGTTTAGAAAGTAATGACATTATTGTTATATAAGTATATATAATATTAATAATGGCATAATAATAACTGTGACATTATTCTCCAAATTGTACCATGCACAGCTATTTACCCGCCATTTATATTGTATTGGGTATATTATAGGGGTGATTTAAAACAGTAAGAATGAAGTAGGTTCTATGCAAACGCTACAGCACTTTATAAGAGATGTGAGCACCTGTGGATTTTCATGTAAGGTCCTAGAACAATTCAGAGGTTCCCTTCCTGTGGGCTCAGTTTTCTACACTCAACTACAGTCTAATCTATTAGTTGGAAAAGTCGAGCTAAAGAATTCCTAAGTCTTAAACCACACAAACACCTGAAGAACATGATGAACTCCCAGTCTATTTCCAGCGTATCCACTCTGTATATGCTACCTGATCACTGGTCAGGAAACCACTTGTTATCAGAATCACCGTCAGAGTATTACATTATTTACTTAATAATGGTCCTTTGTACATCAAAAGAACCATAAAGTGCTTCCTTTAGTAAAAAAGTAAGAGTTCTTTACTTAATAAGAAAATAACTCATATTGAGGTTGCTACAGTGGTGTTGGGGAAGAAAATATCTACCCATGAAACTGTGAAAAAAATAATTGTGTTAGTTTTGCTGTAACACTTTATACTGCAAACGTCATGGGTACCAGGAATGCTTAATTAAGAGAAAGGCACTGCACTGGTGCATGTACAGGGGAAGCCAGCACACAGAATCAGAACTAATGTTCAGTGATCCACTGGGCTGGGGCCCATCCACTGCAGAAACATGTAATTATGTTTGTTCTGTGTCATTCCGGCATAAAAGTTAAGTTCGAATGATAATCACCATTTGACATCAAAGTGACCAGGATGACAAGAGGCCGTGCTAGCAAATGGCAAGAAGGACAGGAAGGGACGTCCTGTGCTCACCAGATGGAATTTCAATCATACGTGACTTCCAACAAGTGCCAGAAGGCTGCTTTGCACACTGCCTAGAAGAAACTTGGACACACTCGCAGAGCGTAACGACAGAGACACACACTTCCACAGAGCTCCCAAGGGATAAGGATGGCTCCTTCGTGGGATAAAGTTATGCTTCGGTGAAAGAACGTCTTGGAAGTGAGCAGTTTTTAAAAAGGAGCCTCATGTATTGTGTCTTCAAAGAAATTACTTCCAAACAATTCCTATTCTGAATTTATAAAAGGGGTGGTCCACTTAATACTTCAGTTCAATGCTGTTTCTCTTTAATAGTGGCATCCAGTTCAACGCTCATCATACACTTTTCTTCTGAGATAATGATACATTTTTCATAAATGAGGAACAATTTCATAAAAGTGGAACAATTCTCTTTATCATTACACTCGAATGCTTCTATCTTTAAATGTGTAATTATAATAGTTATTTCTTATCTTTGGCTAATAAAAATGATTCCAAATTGCTTAAAACTCCAAGACTTCTAAGTACATAATTTTTCCCAAAAAATAGTAAAAATTCTAAGAATTTTTCAGAGCAAAACATCTCAAAATGAAGATTTCCCATATTCTGGGAAACAAAGCAATATTCACCCTGTCCTCAGTATTCATACTGCTTGGGAACTGATTAAGATAATTTCTAAAACTGGTATTTGCTGTTTCACATGAATGTAGACCATGAATGTAGTTAGTGATCACACTGTTTAACGGCTCATTATTCACTGAAACTTTAACAGATACATTATATTATTAATTATATTTATGTAGTCTTCCATGATCTGTTGCTATTTCAAGCAAGTGAGCTAGCAGTGTTGTTTAAAGAAGACACATAAGAAAGAAGTAGGAAACAGGTTGTTAAGAAGGAAAGCTTTTCATTGGGGATTGGCTACCAAGTGAACCCCTAAGAAGATTCATTTGTTAAAGGTTGAAGGTTTGTTCCAGCTCTTGGGGGTTTTGAGAGGGAACTGGATCATGGGGATATTAACTTCATCAACGGATTAAACCTCTGATGAATTCACGACTGAATGTGATTAAGAGGATGGGCCTGGTTAGAAGAAGTAGGTTGCCACAGCAACAGCTTTTTCAAAGGGTCTATTTTGTTGCTATTGCCATCCTCCCACCAAACCCCCACCTCACACTTGCTCCCTATCCATAATATGTGAGTGGTTTTGCTCCAACCCATCTTAGCCATCATAACCTACTGCATCATGCCTCACCACAAGCCAAGAAACAATGAGGCTGCATGGGAAGGAAGTTTATCAAAGATCAAAGTTAAGGAAAATAACAGAATAAAACATAATGGTCTCATATTCCTATCATTGAAAGGCTTGACTATAAGTAATTTCTTTTAAAAATGGACCAATGAGACAAAGTACAATACCTTTTGGATGTGCTTCTCGCAAATGTTTAAAATAATGGGTCTTGAGAACAGAGTTCTGCAATAGCTCGCAATCCACACGCTTCTGAAAGAAAGAGAGATATGTGTTACTTTGAGTGCTTGTAATGATTTCAATAATGTGTTTGAAAATGGGGTATGAACTATGGCCTAAAATAAGCTATCTCAGAGGAGCAACAAATAAATGTGCTGTGGGAGATTCTCACGCATGCCTGTTTTCCTTGAGTGTGGCTGCTGACCACATCTAATTAAACTACCTGTGTTATAGAATTACTTGCAAAAAGACACCACCCGTCTTCACACTAACAGTAGACTGTCCCCTGCTCTCCAGGGTATGAGAAGTTAACGTTGAGGATACAGAGGAAATGGGGCCATGGGAGAGTGACAAAGAGAGGGTTGCAGGTATGGACAATCTTTTGAGATCCCAGCTCAACAAGGTCAAGTTCAAGAACTGCACAACTGATTCTCCCTTCCTCCTTCCCTCTCTCCCTTCCTCCTTCCCTCTCTCCCTTCCTCCCCCCTCCCTTCTTTCCCACCCACCTCCTTCCTCTTTCTCTCTGTGTTCCAAGTAGTTGAGATTTTGTGTTGGGCTCTATTCATAACTATCTTGGGGTACAGGCAGCCCAAAGGTGACAAGCTGAATATGGTTGGCTGCTGGAAGCACTTTGCCAGCAGAGACATGGCCTCCACTGGAACAGTCATTAGCTTTGTAAATGTTCTGCTGATCGATGGGCCAGTAAACAATGCAGTCAGCCAGAGACAGGGAAGGTATGACAGACACACCCTGATCTCACCATAGCTTTGGTTCCACTGGACTCACAGTTTACACTGTTGACCTCTTCAGTGTCTAATCCATAACTTATGACCAGTTCTTTAGGATCACAGCTATAACTAAAAATAAATCCATACACCAGAATACGAACCTATCAAAGTTAAAATGAAGCAGCTAGTTCATCTTTATTTTGCTAGTATCTCTCAGTCTCCTTAGAATCATACACAGACACCAAATTTCTTGGTGCGGTGCTTTCCTGTGCCAACCAAGCCAGCTAGTAACCTCTACATCTCACATCTCCACATTCATACTCACTTTCATTTCTTTCTCAGTACAGCTCTCAGAGTGTACAACAGAGCTCCCTCCATCCCACAACTGCCTACCCATGTGGTGAGACTCTTAATTCCTACAGCCTGAAAGTTCTGTGCCAACTGTCACATCACAAATTCTCTAAGGACATCCACTAGCAAGCCCAGAGCCACTTCCCATCAGCATCCAACAGTATATGTGTTAGTCAAAGACACCTACAATTGTAAGTCTGAGTATGATATTCCATGTGTTTTATAAGTAGACAAAAGGTAGCACCTTAAAAGAATTTATTTCTAGAGAGAAATAGTCAAGCAAACAAAACAAAACAAACAAACAAACAACAAAAAAAAAAACTCCAACCAACCAAAAACAAAAACCTGATGAAGGCATCCAGACAATTGGAGAAAGGAAAAAAAATTTACAATTTTTCTATTATGACACTGGTTTTTCATCAGCTAAATAAAAACATTGCTGTATCATTTTATGTAATAAAATTTAACCTTATTCTGACCTTCCTCATAAGGCCAGCAAACCTCTCTACCCAGTAAGGCTCCATCTGAACTTTGTAAGATGATAAGCAATACCTTAATTGCATTCATTTACATGACTTTGAAACTATTCTGGGCTGGAGACGTGACTGCAAGGTCACAGAATACAAAATGTAGAATGTATGCAACTCACCTCAGAGAAATGATCCACTTCAAACTTAGTGGAAGCACCTTCTCCATCCCTCATTAGGAGACATCAAATGCTTAATGCAATCAACAGGTGCAGACATCTGTGCGCACACACATGAACTCACCGATTTTATAAACACAGACAAAGCAACACGAAGATGTTTGACTAAGTCTATCACATGCCATGGCTTTCGCCTGCCTAAACAAAGGCAAAGAATAATTCCATATACTTGGGCAGCATTTAAAAAACCAAAACACATAATACAGCTATTATTTTCTACCATCCCACAAACTTCTGGAAACTAAAAATAATCTATGTAGTTTTAGGGAAAAAACAAACAAAGGATGTTATGTATATTAAAATGCTAACTCTTTCAAACACATAAAACTCCCTTCGTTTATAATTGTTTTCCTAATTGACACATTTATAAGACAACCCCCTCACCCAAGACTCAGAAAACATTATGACAGAGGGGAGCTGAAAGATTATGCACACCGGAAGGCCAGCAAGTCTCCTGTGAGATCAGATCTGTTAAAATGACAACAGGGACTCTTCACCCAGGACTCCTCAACAATGTGACTGCCAAAACATGATCTGAACTGTGACAACACCAGTGACCACGCTGACGTGGAAGAGGGGAATTTTACAGGGCCCTACCCTTTCGATAAGGAACTGCTAAGAGCCAGAGAGCGGAGTCTTCCCCAGGGGTGAGTCTCCTAATTGGTTATCCAATAGCAAGGATTCACCTGTGAAGTCATATACATACAAGCAACAGGACAGGGGACTCAGCAGGTTGTTTCTATATGCTTTTGCATTTATAGACATACATAATGATAACAACTAAAGAAAAAAAAAGGTCATGAATTTGAATGGGAGCCAATGGGAGTTCCATGAGAAGGGTTGGGAAAGAAAGGGGAAAATTGATGTAGGTATTCTTTAATTAAGATGTTCTTTCTTCTTCTTCTCCTTCTCCTTCTCCCTCTCCTTCTCCTTCTTTTAAAAAAAAAGCATCTACGAGGGTAGGACTGTAGCTCAGTGGTAGAATGCTTGCATAACATACCCAAGACCTTTCCATCCCCAATTGGAAAAAAAAAAAGAAAAAGAAGATAGAAAAAAGGAAGCCAAGAGTTTCTGTTTCATTTTTAATAAGTGGAACAAGCATATGTTCCACCAACTGACTAGAGGCCTGTGCTTCCATGTCTCAAGGCCAATAACACCACATTAATAAAAGAGAGGAAATACCATCGAATGAGAGAAATCCACTAATAGATGTCAGGGCACATGGAGTGCCCTTCAACATTCCAGAACATATCAAAACACACTAAAACAACAGCCATACAAAACAGTTCCTCTACTGTAATAGAATGCAATTCTAAAACAAATTAGATATCACAACACTCGAAGTCATCAAAGAAAAGAAAGGAGACTATAAAGATGGGCTGTATAAAAATACAAATACTAACACCAATGGGCAGCAACAAACACTTGTTTGGGGTTTAATATAATGTTGCAGGAAATTCTCCCAAGATGCTTCTGTCTGTTACGCTCAGGAAGTCTCCTATATTTAATTCACTAACCAAGCACTTTTATATTATATCACCCAAGCCAACCTTTTGCAATTTAAAAATGACTTAAGGAAAGAAAAACAATGACATTACAAAATCTGTCTGTCTTCACCTTCTCTCTCTGCCTTGAAGGGCCAGACTTGATGTCATAGGCCCAGCCCACTTCAACCCAAAGAACATGGGGGTGAATGTGTACTTACTATTACATTCCTCAATATACTCCAGTACCATGAGATCACATATTTTTTAAATTTTTCTGTGTGCTCATGCATGTGGAGGTCAGAGGTTGATGCTGGGTGTCTCCCTCTATGACTCTCCACAGTATTTTTTGAAACAGAGTCTCTCTCTCTCTCTCACTGAGCGTGAAGCTCACCCACCCAGCAAGTCTGACTGGTCCTCGAACACCATGGATACTGCTTCCACATCCCAAGTGTTAAGGCTGCGGGATCCGTGGCTCTGATTCCAAATCCTCATGCTTCACAGTAAGCCCTTCCAACCTTCTCCCTGCCCCCCCTACCTTATCCCTTTAAAATAATAAATTAAAAGGCTTCATTTATATCTATAAATTGATTCACTTTGGATGAGCTTAGTTTTGAAATACAACACAAGGTCAGACAATTTGTAGCTTTGTAAAAAGGACTTCTGGTTCATACTCTTTATAGGAAAGGGTGTGAGTCTGGACAGAAACTTCCAACACTGATCCCAATGTTCTTGGTTACATTTTTTTTTAATTTGAACTAACACTTCGGATGGAATATTAGCTTCTGATAGAAAGGCCATCTTGTTTCTCTACACACTTCTCACAGCCCATCTCATGAGACAGTGATTTAAGCTCCTCAGCAAGTCAATTATGATGACATTATCCTAAGTTCTAAAGCATCCACACAAAGTCAGGGTTTTTCCATTCCTTGGATATTAGAAGATGTAGATGCCAAGTTTTACAATCACAGTTTAATCATTGTATATTGTTAAATATTCCTATAATCTTGAACTGACATCTAACCATATTAACAGTATCACACAGCTTTCTGAAAAAAACATCACACAAAATGAAAAGTAATATGAGATCAAAGTGATCTCATGGTATTGGAGTGTATTTAGAAAGGTAATTTAAGTACGCATTTTTCCCCATGTTCTTTGTGGAGAAGCATCAGTTGAAGTGGGCTGTGTCTATGACACAGCTAAAGTTTTGACCCTGCTCTTCAAAGAGGAAAGGTGAAGAAGCAGAGATCTTCTATTCCTCCTCAGATGACTGTAAGACACTCCACCCATGAAGCATGTGTGCACACAGTTTACACAGTTTGCTTTTCATTTTCTATGTATCATGATGTTTCAACATCTTAATGATCTTTTTATCTTAAAGTGGGCCTGCCCTCTTGGAGCAGCAAAGGACTCCATCCCAGCATATCTCTCCGCTATGCACAGTGATCAATCCAGATCACACCCTTTTCAGTTTGGCCCCACAATCTAGGAGGCGATGTTTTTCTGCTTTCTTCACACACTGAAGCAAACTAAGACTGCTCCTGTATATCAGTTATTTATCTATAGCTAATTCAGAGCTGCTATGCAATTCCAGCTAGTATACTGGTATATATATGAAGATTTAGTTACTTAGTAAACCATTGTTTACTAAAACTATCTAGTCTTGAACTTGGTTACTCTGTCCAGGCCCACGTTGCTTGTCCCATGGAAATTCCAATAAAGGCCAAAGCCCATGCTCCTCCCTAGCTCCTCCTGGGGTCTCTTGGCAACACTGTGGCTTTCCCACAACACCCTGTGTGGCCTGATGTGCACTGGGAAACTTGGAGTACAATAACTTCATTTTCATGAGCCTTTCGATTCTCCATGACCATACATTCCTGACGCAGAACAGAGTGTATGCCGGATGATGTACATGCTTGTGTAGACTCCTTTCTTTTTTCCCCCTTCCTTTTCCACCTTGTAAAATGTATATAATGAGAGAGGACTAAACCATCCACCTGTCTGAAAAAGAGGGGCCTAAATAAAGATGCCTATCAATCCTAGAAGCAAAGGGCAATCCTGGACGGACAGTGTTGCTCATGTCACACAAAAGAACAGTAGGACACAAACTGAAAGGGAGAGGTCACAGGCACTCGGTACAGTTAGAAGCACCTGCGACAGAGTGTGTTAAAACACATTTCACCTAGGAAATATTTCCCCTTCCTACCTCACCTGCTCACCCACCCAGTTTGAAAGCAACTCCATAAACCATGGTTACCCCCATTATAAAACAGTTGACGGTTAAAACAGTGAGCCAAGCAAGAAAGTACAATTTTCCATAACTGACATTTACAGCACTGGCCTTGGACTTCTAATCTTTACCAGACGGGCACACAAATCAATCCATCAGCTCATAAAGGTGTGCTTTTTTAACCTCTAAAACAGATGGGATTGGCCAGAAGTGTCTGGCATGTCAAACTGCTAATCACTGCTGCCCTTTGCACAAAATAACCCACTTAAGTTGAGGCATGGTTGCACTGTAACCGACGTTAGTCTGTGGGAAAGCCATTTAACTGTCACACACCCCTGCCACTCCAGCTCTCCCTTAATTAAGCCTAATGCCTTACGCTTTGACCTTTTGTTCTAGCCTATTAACCCTATCCAGTACAAGTTCAATTATGTTAAACTAAAAACTTGGCTGTAACATATTAAATGCCAAGCTCCAAAAATCACAAGGGCCATCAACCTAGCTTTAGGTTCTACACACCTTGATACTCAAGGCATTAAAAAAAAAAGAGAGAGAGAATCAAGCTCCCTTCTGAAGACATGCTCATTTTTACAGAGTTGAGAAGAACCACATTACCATCCTCACCCAACCTCCTTATTTTATAAAAGGAACAAGCCAGAAAACATTCAATGACTCACCCATTTCATAGCTTCGCCATGGCTATCAAACACCATGGGGCCTATGATTAACAGCTAAACTACCCCACACAGCGTTAAGAATACTATTTTACTTCTCAGTATCCTGTCGGATACATTAAAAAAATATTCCTGAAACAAAATAAGCCAAGACTTCAGTATAGTTTAGAAATGATTTTCCCTTTCTCCTCCCAAACACCAACACTTCCTCTTCCTGTTCGATTCTCTTTCCTCTTTAGAAATCCCAATGCTGTGGTCACCAAGGACTGTCAAGGGCTGCAACACCCCCTAGGCAATGTGTGCAAAGGTAATTTTTCTCTGATGTTTCATTGACGAGTTCAACTGAGCCAATAATTTGAGCTGCAGCATTTAACATCACCAGACAAAGTTATTGCTCATATATATTTCTGAATAGATATTTTCTACACGTATATAAATATGGATTTCTTCTCAGTTACAAGAATTACAAAAACCAGGACCGAAATTTTTTTAAACTTCACAGTAAAATAAAATCAAATATGGTCCGAATTGGCCTGCTGGTTTTATCACAGGGTAATCTATGTTATTTATTCTCCTTCTGTATAGTTCACACCACTACAGAAAAGAAATTCTTTATTGCTTTTACTGCAACATAACAACGAAAACATAATCAATATCATATAATTTAAAATGTCTCTAGCACCTAGGAGGAAATGCAAATTGTTTAGCTTTGTGGGGCTGGGGAGCCGATTCGCTGATTAAGATGGCGTTCATTTCCTGCAGAGGACCCCAGTTCGGTTCCGAGCACCATTATCTGACAGCTCACTAGCCAGGGCAACTCCAGCTCCAGCAGATCTGATGCCCTCCGGCCTCCACCTCCACACACAGTGCATATAAACTCACACAGACACGCACACATAACTATAAATAAAAATAAACCAATACATGTTACCTTTAGTCTTTAAAAAAAAACCTAACAAACAAGATTTTACCATTTTGTTCATGGCCAAAAGGACCAGTTTTTAAACTCATTTTTACATTAGTAATATTCTTAATTACTTTTCATTCTGAACTTCACGGGTTTAAGGTTACCTACTATGAAATGGAACATGTAAGTTTGCAAACACAGTATCATTTAGACTTGTGTAAAACAACTAATACTTCTAATATTAAGGGCGGGAGCTGTACAGAAGGTAAAAACTAAAGTCAGTGAATATATCCGTGTTGTTAGGACAACGCCCTCAAAGAAAGAATTCCTGGCCACTATTAGGAGGCATATACAAGAAAGAAGAAAAAGCAAAACTTGTGGATGAGTGACTTGTCAATGTCAGGAAACACCTGCCATTCACAGCCAGGCACAGGTGAGGCTGTGCTCACTAGCAGCTTTGGCTCGGGCTGGTGAGATGGCTCAGCATGCTGCCAAACCAGAGGACCTGAGTTCACTCCCTGGAGGCCAAGGAGAGGAAGAA